>NC_141007.1:731756-824256 GCF_052327205.1 Somniosus microcephalus | reverse complement strand
ACCTTATCCTCTCTTTCCCTTCATACTTCTATCTCACCCTGCATGACAAACTACAACTGCTTTCACCACCCACTCATCTCTCGCTGCTCTCCCTCCAGCTTGTCCCCCTCTTTCATTTTAAGTGCTGAGGATGTGGAAATACCGCTGCAACTTGAGGAAGAGGGGCCCAGCCAAAGATGCACCATCACTCGATCAGACCCTAGCAACCACCAGCTCAGAGACATGGATTTTAGAGGCTCAGCCTTCACGAGATGAACCACCAGGAACAATGTGTGCAGAAAATGCTAGGTGCACTGGGCAGCTTGCCAGTGAGCTTGAGCATAATGGAGGAGGCCAGCTCCAACTTGTGTCAAGGCTTCTTACAGAGCATGGAGAGCATTCTGTCCATGGACCGATGGTCAGCTCCATGAACACCACACTGACACCCACCATCATGGAGACCATTCTGTCCATGGACCGATGGTCAGCTCCATGAACACCACACTGACACCCACCAGCATGGAGAGCATTCTGTCCATGGACCGATGGTCAGCTCCATGAACACCACACTGACACCCACCAGCATGGAGAGCATTCTGTCCATGGACCGATGGTCAGCTCCATGAACACCACACTGACACCCACCAGCACGGAGACCATTCTGTCCATGGACCGATGGTCAGCTCCATGAACACCACACTGACACCCACCAGCATGGGGCCATTCCTGACAGCTTTCACAGCCCTGTTGATATGTCATGTATAGGCCAGACTGGGTAAGGACAGCAGACTTCCTTCACTGAAGGATATTAGAACCAGTTGGGTCTTCACAACAATCGGTGGTGATAAGGAGTGTGGGGGTGTTGGTGTATTGGGGAGGGAGCGATGGTTCAGGTGAAACTCACTTGGATGAGCTGCTCTCTGAGCTCTGGCAGCTAGGGGGCACTGGTGGTCGGTGCTGTTCCTCCTACTTCTCCTCCTCCTGCAATTCTTGTTGGCCAGGCTGTTGCCAGGGCTGGTCCACCATGATGCTGAAGTTGTGCAGCAGATGACCACAAATCGGGATACCCGCTCAGGGCTGTACAGTAAAGTTCCTCCGGAAAGGTCCAGGCAGCGGAAGCGTTGCTTGAGCGCGCCGATTTTCTGCTCGATGATGTTCCTGGTGGAAGCATAGCTCTCATCAAAGGCCATCTCTGCAGCTGTGCCCCAGTTCCTGACAGGAGTCATGAGCTTACCGTGTCAGCTGTGGATCATAGAAACATAGAAACATAGAAGATAGGAGCAGGAGTAGGCCATTCGGCCCCTCGAGCCTCCTCATCTCAGTCCTAAATGGCTTACCCCTTATCCTTAGACTGTGACCCCTGGTTCTGGACTCCCCCGTCATCAGGAACATCCTTCCTGCATCTAGTCTGTTTAGTCCTGTTAGAATTTTATAACTTTCAATGAGATCCCCTCTCATTCTTCTAAACTCTAGCGTATATAAACCTAATCGACCCAATCTCTCTTCATTCATCATTCCTGCCATCCCAGGTATCAGTCTGGTGAATCTTCGCTGCGATCCCTCCATGGCAAGAACATCCTTCCTCAGATAAGGCGACCAAAACTGCACACAATACTCAAGGTGTGGTCTCACCAAGGCCCTGTACAACTGCAGCAAGACATCCTTGTTCCTGTACTCGAATCCTCTCGCTATGAAGGCCAACATACCATTTGCCTTCTTAACCGCCTGCTGCACCTGCATGCTTACCTTCAGCGGCTGGTGCACAAGGACACCCAGGTCTCGTTGCACTTCCCCTTTTCCCAATCTATTGCCATTCAGATAATAACCTGTCTTCCTGTTTTTGCCACCAAAGTGGATAACCTCGCATTTATCCACATTATACTGCATCTGCCATGCATCTGCCCAATCACCCAACCTGTCCAAATCATCCTGGAGTTTTTCTGCATCCTCCTCACAGCACACACGCCCACCCAGCTTTGTGTCATCTGCAAACTTGGAGATATTACATCTAGTTCCCTCGTGTAGATCATTAATATATATTGTGAACAGCTGGGGTCCTAGCACCGATCCCTGCGGTACCCCACTAGTCACTGCCTGCCACTCGGAAAAAGACTCGTTTATTCCAACTCTTTGCTTCCTGTCTGCCAACTAATTCTCTATCCAAGTCAGTACCTTACCCTCAATCCCATGTGCTTTAACTTTGCACGCCAATCTCTTATGCAGGACCTTATCGAAAGCCTTCTGAAAGTCCAAATACACCACATCCACTGGTTCTCCCTTATCTATTTTACCAGTTACATCCTCAAAAATTTCCAGTAGATTAGTCAAGCATGATTTACCTTTTGTAAATCCATGTTGACTTTTTGTCTGATCCTGTCACTGTTTTCCAAGTGCTCTGCTATTACATCTTTTATAATGGACTCTAGCATTTTCCCCACTACCGATGTCAGGCTTACTGGTCTATAATTCCCCATTTTCTCTCTACCACATTTTTTAAATAGTGGGTGACGTAATAAAACTCACTACACACTTGGTTGGAGCATAAAGCAAGGCTTTTATCAACTTGTTTCAGAACATGGAGGTCTAGTTGTACTTCACTAGTTCCTTGTCTTACAAAATGTCCCTGTCAAGCTGGGCCCACGCCCGAGTATTTATACTCCTTGGACGGCGCCACCAGCTGGCCATCCAGCGTTATTTCACGAGTAGTTTCTTGATGAATGATGAGATTTATAACAGTGGGGTTACATTAGCTACCCTCCAATCCATGGGAACTATTCCAGAGTCTATAGAATTTTGGAAGATGACCAGCAATGCATCTAATATTTCTAGGGCCACTTCCTTAAGTACCCTAGGATGTAGATTATCAGGCCCTGCGGATTTATCAGCCTTCAATGCCATCAATTTCCCGAACACCATTTCTCTACAAATACTGATTTCATTCAATTCCTCCCTCTCATTAGACCCTATGTCCCCCGACATCTCTGGAAGGTTATTTGTGTCCTCCTTTGTGAAGACAGAACCAAAGTATATATTTAATTATGTATTTAATCTTCCGATTATGCACTTTACAGACTTCCAGACTCAATATCGAGTTCAACAATTTCAGATCATAACCTCGGCCCCCATTACATTTTTACATATATTTTTTATCCACACCTTTGTTTTGGCCATTCCCCCTTTTTTTCTCTCCCACATGGCAGCTGGCTCTCATTCTGCCAGTGCATTTTACACCTAATCTGGAGCTGTCTTTTGTCTCCACTAGTCCTATCACCAGCCCGTCTGGTTTTGAATACCTCTTAATGTCTCTTCACTTCTCTTTGGTTCTTTCATCCCCATTTCCCAGCCCCCAAACTGGCCTTTTGATCTGTTTCATTTCCTGTGTTTTTTCAGTCCTGACGAAGGTTTTCGACCTGAAATACTGACTCTATTCCTCTCTCCACGGATGTTGCCTGGCCTGCTGAGTTTTTCCAGCATTTTCTGTTGTTATTTTGGATTTCCAGCATCCGCAGTATTTTGCTATCGTATGTATTTAATTGGTCTGCCATTTCTTTGTTCCCCATTATAAATTCCCCTGAATCTGACTGCAAGGGACCTACACTTGACTTTACCAATCTTTTTTCTCTTCACATAACTATAGAAGCTTTTACAGCCAGTTTTTATGTTCCCTGCAAGCTTACTCTCATATTCTATTTTCCCCCTCTTAATTAATCCCTTTGTCCTTCTTTGCTGAATCCTAAACTGCTCCATATCCTCAGGTTTGCTACTTTTTCTGGCCAATTTATATATCAGCGGGTAGCACACTCACCTCTGAGTCAGAAGGTTGTGGGTTCAAGTCCCACTCCAGGAACTTGAGCACATGAAGGTAGGCTGACACTCCAGTGCAGTGCTAAGGGAGTACTGCACTGTCGGAGGTGCCGTCTTTTGGATGAAACGATAAACCGAGGCCCCATCTGCTCTCTCAGGTGGGCGTAAAAGGTCACATGGCCACTATTTCGAAGAAGAATAGGGGAATTATCCCCGGTGTCATGGCCAATATTTATCCCTCAACCAACATAACAAAAAAAACAGATTATCTGGTCATTATCACATTGCTGTTTCTGGGAGCTTGCTGTGCGCAAATTGGCTGCCACGTTTCCCACATTACAACAGTGAACACATTTCCAATAGTACTTCATTGGCTGTAAAGTGCTTTGAGACGTCCGGTGGTCATGAAAGGCGCTATATAAATGCAAGCCTCTCTTTCTACGTCTGGAGGGGATGGGGAGAGTCACTTCGCGAGGAGATAGTGAGTGTTGAGGGCTACTCCTGCACAGGGGGCATCACTGCTGATCTCAGGTATGTCTTCACCCAGTGCCCACTCATGTTGTAGCAGGAGTCACTGGATGATGGTCAGGAGCGGGAACCCCAGTTGATTTTACCGTCCTTACCGCACGGCATTCACCTCCACTTCCTGCATCCTGACCAGGTCACTTGACACAGCTCAGAGATTGGACCGAGGACCTTCCTATCTGTCTGGCTGAGCAACACACAATGCCGTTAACATTGTAGCCGAACAATAGCACATCAGCACAAACATGCCAGTTTAAACTTACTCCACAATCTCGCAGCACCTCAACACACCATGCACAAATCAGTTTGTTTGCACCAGTTGACTAACTGCAACTAAAGGCAGTGATTCATCATATGATGATGGCTTGCAAACTATTTTACCAGGGTCACCTATCCATGGGTTAGATACAGAGTAAAGCTCCCTCTACACTGTCCCATCAAACGCTCCCAGGGCAGGTACAGGGGGTTAGATACAGAGTAAAGCTCCCTCTACACTGTCCCATCAAACACTCCCAGGGCAGGTACAGCATGGGTTAGATACAGAGTAAAGCTCCCTCTACACTGTCCCATCAAACACTCCCAGGGCACGTACAGCACGGGTTAGATACAGAGTAAAGCTCCCTCTACACTGTCCCATCAAACACTCCCAGGGCAGGTATAGCATAGGTTAGATACACAGTAATGCTCCCTCTACACTGTCCCATCAAACACTCCCAGGGCATGTACAGCACGGGTTAGATACAGAGTAAAGCTCCCGCTACACTGTCCCATCAAACACTCCCAGGGCAGGTACAGCACGTGTTAGATACAGAGTAAAGCTCCCTCTACACTGTCCCATCAAACACTCCCAGGGCATGTACAGCACGGGTTAGATACAGAGTAAAGCTCCCTCTACACTGTCCCATCAAACACTCCCAGGGCAGGTACAGCACGGGTTAGATACAGAGTAAAGCTCCCTCTACACTGTCCCATCAAACCTTCCCGGGGCAGGTACAGCACGGGTTAGATACAGAGTAAAGCTCCCTCTACACTGTCCCATCAAACATTCCCGGGGCAGGTACAGCACGGGTTAGATACAGAGTAAAGCTCCCTCTACACTGTCCCATCAAACACTCCCGGGGCAGGTACAGCACGGGTTAGATACAGAGTAAAGCTCCCTCTACACTGTCCCATCAAACACTCCCGGGGCAGGTACAGCACGGGTTAGATACAGAGTAAAGTTCCCTCTACACTGTCCCATCAAACACTCCCAGGGCACGTACAGCACGGGTTAGATACAGAGTAAAGCTCCCACTACACTGTCCTATCAAACACTCCCGGGGCAGGTACAGCACGGGTTAGATACAGAGTAAAGCTCCCTCTACACTGTCCCATCAAACACTCCCGGGGCAGGTACAGCACGGGTTAGATACAGAGTAAAGCTCCCTCTACACTGTCCCATCAAACACTCCCAGGGCAGGTACAGCACGGGTTAGATACAGAGTAAAGCTCCCTCTACACTGTCCCATCAAACACTCCCAGGGCTGGTACAGCACGGGTTAGATACAGAGTAAAACTCCCTCTAAACATAAAAGTAACATTTTAAGAAGAAAGTAACCTGGAATACAGTATATGAGTGTCTTGTTTCGCACACTTTGTACAAAAATAATAAATTGCAGGACAACGGAGTATTACAGTTTAAACTATTTTAATGAAGCATCAGGTCTGTAAGCTTTCTCAATCAATACAGCACCATGTGGACAAGATGGAGTCAGGACCCCTGGGTCTTCTAAACAATAGCAGTCCTTACAGATGCCTGCAGGCCAATGACAACTCAGCATGTGATCACATGCAAATATACAAAAGGTAAATCATGCTTGACTAATCTACTGGAATTTTTTGAGGATGTAACTGGTAAAATAGATAAGGGAGAACCAGTGGATGTGGTGTATTTGGACTTTCAGAAGGCTTTTGATAAGGTCCCACATAAGAGATTAGCGTGCAAAATTAAGGCACATGGGATTGGGGGCAAGGTATTGACTTGGATAGAGAACTGGTTGGCGGACAGAAAGCAAAGAGTTGGAATAAACGGGTCGTTTTCCGAGTGGCAGGTAGTGACTAGTGGGGTACCGCAAGGATCGGTCCTAGGACCCCAGCTGTTCACAATATCTATTAATGATCTGGACGAGGGAATTGGATGTAATATCTCCAAATTTGCAGATGACACAAAGCTGGGTGGGAGGGTAAGCTGTGAGGAAGATGTCGTGAAACTCCAGTACGATTTGGACAGGTTGGGTGATTGGGCAGAAACGTGGCAAATGCACTATAATGTGGATAAATGTGAGGTTATCTACTTTGGTGGCAAAAACAGGAAGGCAGATTATTATTTGAATGGCAATAGATTGGGAGGAGGGGAAGTGCAAAGAGACCTGGGTGTTCTTGTGCACCAGTCGCTGAAGGTAAGTATGCAGGTGCAGCAGGCGGTTAAGAAGGCAAATGGTATGTTGGCCTTCGTAGCAAGAGGGTTTGAGTACAGGAACAAGGATGTCTTGCTACAGTTGTACAGGGCCTTGGTGAGACCGCACCTTGAGTACTGTGTGCAGTTTTGGTCACCTTACCTGAGGAAGGACGTACTTGCCATGGAAGGAGTGCAGCGAAGATTCACCAGGCTGATACCTGGGATGGCAGGAATGACGTATGAGGAGAGATTGTGTCGATTGGGCTTATACTCACTGGAGTTTAGAAGATTGAGAGGGGATCTCATCGAAACTTATAAAATTCTGTCAGGCCTGGACAGACTAGATGCAGGAAGGATGTTTATGATGGCCAGGGAGTCCAGAACTAGGGGTCATAGTCTAAGACTAAGGGGTAAGCCATTTAGGACTGAAATGAGGAGGAATTTCTTCACCCAGAGAGTGGTGAACCTGTGGAATTCTCTGCCACAGAGGGCGGTGGAGGCCAGTTCATTAAATATATTCAAAAAAGAGTTGGATATATTTCTTAAGGCTAAAGGGATCAAGGGATATGGGGAGAAGGCAGGGACAGGGTACTGAATTTGGATGATCAGCCATGATCTCATTGAATGGCGGAGCAGGCTCGAAGGGCCGAATGGCCTACTCCTGCTCCTATCTTCTATGTTTCTATAATAGGTATTCCTTACAGATGCCTGTGGGCCAATGATAAATCAATATGCAAATGTTACATCCCCTTTCTTTTAAAAGAAAAATGTTATGCATTACTTTTGAACCTTTCTTCTACACAATGTTCTCAGTAACATCAACATATAGTTAAACTCAACATTTAACTAGCACTGAAAACATCTCAACGTTTCAATAACGATGTACAGTTTTTTTAGGGCAGCGATCTGCCTACACCCTTTGGCAGTTCACAAGTCAAGGATAACTCTAAGTTTGACCTCTCGTCCCGCCCTTGTGTGGTGTTGTTCCTTGGTGTTCAGGAGGTGCCTGCGATTGCAGCGGTACACCTGTCCTTCTGGGGTGCGGACGTGATACGATCGCTCAGTGTCAGCTGGCTGGATGACGACTGCTGGCTTCCAGTAGTCATGCTCCTGGATTCTGACGGATTCTCCATTGTGCAGCGGCGGCAGTAGTCTAGCTGACCTGTCATAGTATCTCTTTTGGTTTTGCTTTCTCTGTACACGTTTTGCATGCACTTGCTTGCAGCTGACGTTGTTCCATGTGAACAGATCCGTTGCCGCGACCTGCCAGGGCCTGTCTGGGATACGGTGAAGTATCATGGGCTCTTTGACATTTGATGGGCGACGTTCTAGACAAATGGAACATTTTCCGACAATGTCCTCAATGTGTTTGCACATTCCGGGCCAAAACTTAATGTCATGTGCTCTTTGTTTGCATTTTTCCATGCCCATATGTCCAGCATGAATTTTTGTCAACATCTCTTCTCTGAGACTGGTAGGAATGATGATTTTCTTCCCTTTGAAGACGAGTCCGTTGATTTGTGACAGTTCGTCTCTGTGGTTCCAGAATTCAGATATGCTCTGAAGGCATTTCCTCCTTTCCTCAGGCCATCCTTCATGTATGACTTTACTCAGCAGTGTGAGTTGTGCATCTTTCTCTGTTTCTGCTCGGATCTCCTTCAGTTTTGAGTCACTCACAGGTAAGCTGTTGTACACCATGTGCACCTGCACATCCATGCCTCCACTGAGGCTGTTGTCCTGATAGCTAAGAGACTTTCTGGAGAGCGTGTCTGTGACAGGAATGTCTTTGCCTGGACAGTGAATGATTGTGAAGTCGTACTTCTGTAGCTGAAGGATCATTCTCTGTAGCCTTGGTGGAGCTGCGGCTAGTGGTTTCCTCATGATTGACTCGAGGGGCTTGTGGTCGGATTCCACAATGACTTGTCTGCCATAGACGTATTGGTGGAAACGCTTACATCCAAACAGAATTGCATATAGCTCTTTCTCGATTTGAGCATAGTTGATTTCACTGTCTGAGAGAGATCTGGAAGTGTAGCCGATGGGCTTTCCTTCTTGCAGTGATACTGCACCTAGTCCATACTTTGACGCATCCACTTGTAGTCTGAGCTCTTTGTTGGGGTCGAAGTAGGCAAGAACTGCTCCTGGTTCTCTGGTGATTAGGTCTTTCATTTTCTGAAATGCTGTGTCATGTTGTTTGTCCCACAGGAACTCATTGGATTGTTTGAGCAAGTGACGCATGGGTGCGTTGATTTCGGAGAGGCTCAGGGCAAACTTGGCTAAGTAGTTAACCATGACTAGTACTGTCTCTAGCTCTGCGTGGTTCTTCAGCGGTGTTAGATCCGGGTATCTTAATGTTGTGTCCTTCAATAATCAGACAAAAGACTGCAGGGAACGATCAACAGGTGTTTACTGAATGAGGGTTCAAACTGCAACTGACTGTACAGAACACTACTCAGGGTTTATATACAGGTGTGGTCACTGCCGGTACTACAGGATACAGGAGCTGTAAAAAGTAGTCCTCCCCCTTAAAGGTACATACATTACAATTCCTCCCCTTTTAGATTAACAGTACCATAACACTCATTTAACAATTAAATATCAAACTAATTACAATTAACACTTTTAGCATGCAACATTAACTGGAAATAGTCTATTTAGAAATTCAGTCTTTGGGGAGGCTTCCTGATTCTTTCTGGATAACGCCTTTCCCGAGTGTCTCGCTCTTGATGCGGAGGCGATTCTAACACCCTGTCGTCAGTTGATTCATCAGCTTCCAATGCTATTGTTTCTGAGGTAGATGCGACCTGTACATCGGGTTCCTCACCAGGTACGTATGGCCGAGACATGGGGTTGACTCGTTCCTGTGACTCTAGGATCTGATCAGCATGGCGCCTCACAATGTTCTCCCCAACATCCACTGTGTACATTAATGGCCCCTGCCGTGTGCATATCGTTCCTGGTTGCCATTTCTCTGTTCGGTAGTCGCGGGCCAAGACTGGTTGCCCTACATTGAAGCTCCTTGTCGGCTTCTCATTGATGTGCTGGAATTGCTTATTCTCAACATCTCTTCGTACATTTGGTCTGAGCAAATCCAGACAAGATCTCAACCTTCGGTTAAAGAACATCATGGCCGGGGCCTGGTTGGTGACTGCATGTGTCGCATTTCTGTAGGCTAACAGGAAATTGTCCACCTTATGCTGCAGTGGAATGTCATCATCGCACATGGCCTTTACTGCTTTTTTAAAGGTTTGTATGAACCTCTCAGCCAATCCATTTGTGGCTGGATGATACGGGGCGGATGTGTAATGCCTTACCCCATTCCTTTTCATAAATCTTCGAAACTCTTCGGACACAAACTGTGGTCCGTTATCAGAGCAAATCTGCTCTGGCAAGCTGTTCCTGGCAAAAATGGTCTGTAGGACTGCAATAGTTTTCTCCGTGGTGGTGGAGGACATTTTGATCACCTCAGGCCATTTCGAGTGCGCATCCACGGCTATTAAAAACATTGAGTCTATGAATGGACCAGCAAAATCAATATGCACCCGTTGCCATGGAGATGAGGGCCACTCCCATGGGTGTAGAGGGGCATGTGGTGGTGCATTTTGGACCTTCTGGCGCCCTGAGCAGCTCTTTTTCAGGTCCTCGATTTGCTGATCGATCCCCGGCCACCACACATAAGCCCTAGCAAGGCTTTTCATTTTCACCCCTCCCAGATGACCTTCGTGAAGCTCATTGAGCACTCTCTCCCTTAACTTGGGTGGAATTACCACTCGGGATCCAAACATCAAGGTCCCCTGGCATACTGACAGCTGTTCTCTTCTGGATGAGAATGCTGGCAACAGTGAGTCGCCATGTGCTGGCCATCCCTTCACCGTCAAATCATATACCCGAGACAGTGTCGGGACATTTCGGGTCTCCTTCTCTATACCAGCGTTAGTTACTGGCAAGCATTCAATTATAGTCGAATGAAATATTTCGACAGGATCCACTGCTGGTGCTTCCTCCGCAGTAGGCAGTGGCAGGCGTGATAGCCCATCAGCGTTTCCATGCTGTTTCGTGCCCTTATACTCGATATCATATTGGTGCGCCCCTGGAAAAAGGACCATCTTTGTAGCCGTTGCGCAGTCATCACCGGAACGCCCTTCTTTGGATTAAAGATGGAGACAAGTGGTTGGTGGTCAGTCAGCAAGGTGAACTTCTGCCCGTGCAGATAGTGATTTAACTTTTTCACTCCCCACACTAGGCTGAGGGCCTCCCTGTCAATCTGGGCGTAGTTACGCTCGGCTGAGGTTAGTGACCGAGACGCAGAGGTTACTGGCCCCTCCGAGCCGTCCGGGAATTTGTGCGACAGCACCGCTCCAATGCCATAGGGTGATGCATCACACGCCAACCAAATTGGAAGTGCTGGGTTGAAATGAGCCAACACCTCTTTTGATGTGATCAATGCTTTGCTCTTCTGGAAAGCTCGTTTACATTTGTCACTCCACTTCCATGGTACCCCCATTTGCAGTAGGGTGTTCAGTGGGTGTAGTACGGTAGACAAATTTGGCAAGAACTTATGGTAGTAGTTCACCAGCCCGAGGAACGACCTCAGTTGTGACACATTTTCCGGTGCTGGAGCCTTGACTACTGCCTCAATCTTTTCAGGGGACTTATGTAACCCCTCTTTATCAATAACGTGGCCACAATACGAGATCTGCTCCTGGAAAAACTCGCATTTGTGGCGATTAGCTCGGAGCCCATATTCCTTCAATCTCATGAGCCCCTGCTCCAGGTTGGCGAGGTGATCACTGTCATTTTCGCCCGTGACCAGGATGTCGTCCAAATAACACTGGGTCCCTGGAATCCCTTGCAGGACTTGTTCCATTGCTCTTTGCCAAATACCCAGAGCTGATGCTACCCCGAACACCAGCCGGTTGTATTGGTAGAGACCTTTATGGGTGTTGATCGTGAGGTATTGTTTCGAGGCTTCTTCTACCTCCATTTGCAGGTATGCCTGGGCCAGATCAATCTTAGTGAAGTGTTTCCCTCCAGATAGCGAGGCAAAAATATCTTCAGTCCGCAGAAGCGGATATTGTACAGTGTGAAGGACTGGGTTCACTGTCACCTTAAAGTCCCCACAGATGCGAACCTTCTTTGGTTCCCCAGGCGTATTACTCAACGGCCTCTTCATTACAGGAACGATGGGTGTAGCCCGCTCTCTCCAGTCCACTTTGGACAGTACTCCTGAACGTTCCAACCCTTCCAGCTCTGCTTCGACGGCTGGGCGGATCGCATAAGGTACCGGTCTGGCCTTAAAAAAACTTTGGGCTTGCATTTTCCTCTATTTTGATCATCGCTGTTATGCCTTTTAGTGTTCCGAGTCCCTGCTGGAACACTTCTTGTGCATCAGTTAGCATTTTTGACAGTCGTCCAGTTGTGATGTCGTCATCCTTTTTGGCATCTACAGTCAGTGCTTGTATGGAATGCCAATCTAGCTGTATCTTCCGGACCCATTCACGTCCTAGTAGTGGTGGTCCTCCATCTGGCAATACATATAGGTCCATTTTTGGTGTTTCCTTGCCGTTATATATAACGTTCACCCTTACTTTTCCTTTGGTGTAGACTTTTTGCCCCGTGTACGTCTTCAAGACAATCTTTGTATCTCTCAAGGGTATATGTGAGAATAGCTGCTTGTAGTCCCTTCGGTTTATGACTGTTAGGGCTGATCCTGTGTCCAATTCCATTTTCACTTGGACTCCTGCTATCTTGAGCGTGACCCAGATAGTTTGGTGATCCTCTGTTTTGATCACTTTATGTAGTTTCAGACAACCCAGCTCCTTTCTTCCGGAGTCTGTATCACTCTTCTGTTCGTCTGAACTACTCTCCGTCACCTTATGTACCTTCTTGTACTTCTCCTGTGGAGATTTCTTGCTGTTGGTTTTCTTTCCCGACCTGCAGACTCTTGCTATGTGTCCTACTTTTCCACACTGTCTGCACACTTTGTCCTTGAACCAGCAATCATTATGGTCGTGTGTTGTTCTGCTGCAGCGATAGCACTTCACTGTTCCATATGACATTTCATTTGTGCCATATTCTTGCGGTCTCCGTTGTATCTCTGCAGCGTCCCATGTGGCTGCTTCATGTGATACTGCCATGCTGAAAGCCTTGTCCAGCGTAAGATCCTTTTCTGATAGAAGCCGTTTCTGGGTTCCTTCACTTTGAAGCCCACACACAAACTTGTCCCTTAAAGTATCTGTTAGTTCCGTTCCAAACTGGCAGTGTTTCGATAGCTTGCGCAGCTCCGTTAAATACTCAGCATTACTTTCATCTTTATGCTGGTTCCTTTTGTGAAACTTAAATCTTTCTGCTATCAGCAGCGGTGTGGGGTCCAAGTGGTCCTGTAGGATTGACACTATGTTTTCAAAATCCTTTTCTACTGGCTTCTCTGGGGTTACTAGGTTTTGTAGTAAGCCATACGTTTTTGCACCCATTGAATTCAACAATACCAGCGCTTTCTTGTCATCTGGCACTTCATTCGCCTTGCAGTATACTTCTATGCGTTCGACATATGTCGTCCAATCTTCGACTTCATTGTCGAACGCTGTGATACTGCCACTCTTCGGCATTTTTGGGTGTGGTTAGACTGGCTTAAAATGGCGTCTCCTGCGCTTTCCTTTCTTCCCCGCTGTGGCTTAAAATGGCGTCTCCCGCGCTTTCCATTCTTCCCCGCTGCGGCTTAAAATGGCGTCTCCCGCGCTGCTGCCAACAATCGGCGGTCCTCCTGGCAAATGGCGACGCCCTGTGGGTTTCGTGCACTGCTCCTGCGCTGCTGCCAATGCCGCTCTCTGCGGTCCTCGTGGCAATGGTAGCGCCTCACGTTTTCCTGCGCGCCTCTCTCCCCCGTTGACGCTGCTCGGCCCTTGAACACCGGCTGCGCTCTGCTCTCTCTCGCCTCTCTCCCCCACCAACGCCGCTCGGTCCTGAACACCGGCTGCGCTCTGCTCTCTCTCGCCTCTCTCCCCCATTGCCGCTGCTCGGCCCTTGAACACCGGCTGCGCCCTGTGCGCTCTGCCCTCTCTCTCTCCCCGTCGACGCTGCTCGGCCTTTTTCTGTGCCGCTCGGTCAGCTCTAGCCGCCACTGTCCGGGAAGGGTCTGCGCAGTACCTGTTGCCAGCCCGCTTCGCTGGACCACCGTGACTGGAAAGCCAAGCCTGGCTCTCGACAGCCTCCCCTGCGACGCCTGTGCTTCTGGACTCGACCTTCTTCCACTGTTCTCCAGGAGCGAATCCCTGGGAGGTGATGCAGAGTTGCAGGTAGGTTCGAATCTTTGTCATCGCCAATGTTAGATCCGGGTATCTTAATGTTGTGTCCTTCAATACTCAGACAAAAGACTGCAGGGAACGATCAACAGGTGTTTACTGAATGAGGGTTCAAACTGCAACTGACTGTACAGATCACTACTCAGGGTTTATATACAGGTGTGGTCACTGCCGGTACTACAGGATACAGGAGCTGTAAAAAGTAGTTCTCCCCCTTAAAGGTACATACATTACAGGCGGCTCCATCTTCTTGATGGCGGCGATTTTCTCCGAATCCGGCTTAATGCCATCAGTTGAGGGGCGATGCCTGAAATAACTGATCTCGGTGGATCCGATTATGCTTTTCTCGGGGTTGAGCCGGATACCTTTCTCCCGTGATCTTTGTAGCATCGCACAGAGGTTCCTGTCATGTTCCTCTCTATTTCTGCCGTAGATGAGGATGTCATCTACGGTTGCGACTACTCCGTCGAGGCCTTCATAGGTTTCGTCGATCTTCCACTGGAATTCATCCTGAGCTGAGATAAGACCAAATGGTAAACGCAGAAATCGGTAGCGTCCAAATGGTGTGTTGAATGTTGTTAGCTTAGATGACTCTTCCGTGAGCTTGATAGTCCAGTATCCTGATCGTGCGTCCATTACACTGAAGTAACGTGCTCCCACTAGCTTGGGTGTGATGTCATCTAGCGTTGGTAGAGGGTAGTGAGGGCGTTTGATAGCCTTGTTCAAATCTCTGGGGTCGAGACAGACTCTGAGCTTGCCTGTACGTGGTTTCTCAACCACTATTAGTGCGTTGACCCACTCTGTCGGCTCTGTTTCCTGGACGATGATTTCTGTATTCTCCATGCTCTGCAGCTCCTCCTTCAGGCGACTACATAGAGCAAGGGGTATCCTTCTCGGTGGGCAAACCACAGGCGTTGCTGCTGGGTCAAGGTGAATAGTGCATTCACCTGGGAATAGTCTGAGTCCTTTGAAGATGTCAGCAAACTCCTCCACGCCTGTCTGCTTATCAACTGGTGCTGTCAATGATAGCACTAGCTTGACGAGGTCCATGTCTAAACATGCCTTTAGACCTAGCACTGGAGGTGCTTGAGTGTCAACAATGTAAAAGTTCACCATCATGTCGCTTTCTTTGTACTTGCATTTCATCACACATGTGCCTTTTACAATGAGCTGCTCACCCCCATAGCCGGTCAGTCTGCATGAGGTGGGCTGTAGCTCACACTCATCCTTCAAGCTGTGATACTCACTCAGAGGAATTACATTAACCTGAGCTCCAGTGTCTAGTTTAAACTTAAGCTCTTTGCCCAGTTTTCCTATCTCAATATCTGCAAAGGCTTGCTCAGTCTCTGAAATCTGTTTTTTCTGTGACACAGAATCAATAAACAGTTCCTCTGCATTTGGCTCTCTATCTGGCATTTGGCTGTCACTCACTGTGTGTACTGCTTTTCCGAAAACAGTCTTGCAAACTTTAGCAAAGTGGTTCCGTTTACCACATTTAGCACATCGCCTTCCTTTGGCAGGCATTGCTCCTTTTCTCCATGCCAGTTGTTTCCACAATATCCAGTTTTTGAAGCGTTTTATGTCTGTGTCGCCCATTTTTAGAACTCTCGCTGTTCTTTCTGTTCTGAAACACGCTCTCTGGGCGGTGTTCTTTGGTGTGTGTCTATTAACTGCGTGCACTGTCTGTTCACTCGAGCTGCTCGTGGCGCCGGTTATGGTTTTCAACTGTGCTTGGGCTATCTCGTGCGATCTAGCTATGTCCATAGCTTTGTCCAGCGTTAGCCCGGACCCAACATTCAAAAGTTTCTCTCTCACTTTAGCTGAATGTATTCCAAACACAATGCGGTCTCTGACCATCTCATCTTTATCTGCATATTCACAGTCTTATACCAGCAGTTTTAACTCAGTCACGAACTGTTCAAACGACTCACTAGCTCCTTGTACTTTCTCCTGAAACTTGTACCTAGCGAATATCGTATTTGTCTTGGGCATCACACATGCTTCAAAACGGTCAAAATAACTTTTCAGTACCTTTGCTTCATCCGCGGTGAGAGACCAGGTGTTAAAAATGTCTCTCCCTTTTTCTCCGATCCACAGGAGTAGGTAGCTGCATTTTTCTTCCTCTCCTTTTCTTTTCAACGGACCCGAGAACTTCAACTCCACGTGTTGCTTGAACTTGCGCCATTCTCTAGGTAAGTTCAAAGATTCCCAATCCATTCAAGGTAAGGGAGCTCCAACGATGTCCATTTCAAATCCTACTTCTGACACCATGTCTTGTTTTGCACACTTTGCACAAAAATAATAAATTGCAGGACAACGGAGTATTACAGTTTAAACTATTTTAATGAAGCATCAGGTCTGTGAGCTTTCTCAATCAATACAGCACCATGTGGACAAGATGGAGTCAGGACCCCCCGGGTCTTCTAAACAATAGCAGTCCTTACAGATGCCTGCAGGCCAATGATAAATCAATATGCAAATGTTACAATGAGTAGTTTAAGTGGTAAGTGTAGCAGGCTCAGGAGGAACAGGTGACTTTGGACTGTGAATTTAGTGAAGCAACAACTGACTTGGCCCCTCGCAGCTTTTCTGTTGTGGGCAATTGGTGAGCTAGCTTGGGGGTTTCCACAGGGGCTGTTATCGGACTGGATCTCCCAGCAAGGGAATCTCATCCCTTTAACTATCTCAGAGTCAGTCGTTGTGTTGCTCCTGTCACATTGCACATACCTGTTTAACCACATTTTCTGAATGAGTGAAGGAAAGACTGCATGCTGGCCCAGCACAGTGCGAGCAATCTCTGGGACAGGGCTTCGAGTATCTCAGAGCACTGTTCAGGGCCAGGCTGCGATGTGGATCCTTCACACGTATCCATGAATTACAGTGTGCCTGATCAAGCCTTCAGCTGCCAAGACTCTGAGCTCTGGAATTCCCTGCATAAACCTCTCCGCCTCTCTCTCCTCCTTTAAGACGCACCTTAAAACCGACCTCTTTGATCAAGCTTTTGGTCACCTGTCCTAATATCTCTTTATGTGGCTCAGTGTCGAATTCTGTTTGATAATCGCTCTTGTGAAGCGCCTTGGGATGTTTTACTAAGTGAAAGGCCCTATGTAAATGCAAGTTGTTGTTATAGAGTGTGGGGTAGTCTGAGAAAAGTTCCGCAAATGTCACAGTAACAAGCCCAACCTCGCAGAGACAGACACATTCCTCACTTTGCATCAAATAAACTGGGCTGTGTTCTGAGCCCAATCAGACCTGAAACTGCAACCGCTGGGAGACAGATTGTCACAGTACGCCTATTTCTGCAGCTTTTAGATTGCTTGTTTCAGCCTGTGGTCCGTGAATTCTGAGGGGATCGTGAGTGAATGTTCGAGGGATGCGTGAGGTCAAAGGTGATTGTCAATCAGGGATCAAACCAGACAGGGCTGGAAATGCAGAGCAGGCCTAATAATGCCTTTAAAAAGAAAAGACAGGGAAATGCAGCGAACTGTCATGAATTATCCGTACCTATCTCCCATCCCCCAGTCTATCTCCCATCCCCCAGTCTACCTCCCATCCCCCAGTCTATCTCCCATCCCCCAGTCTACCTCCCATCCCCCAGTCTATCTCCCATCCCCCAGTATATCTCCCATCCCCCAGTCTATCTCCCATCCCCCAGTATATCTCCCAGCACGGTGGCACAGTGGTTAGCACAGTTGCCTCACAGCGCCAGAGACCCGGGTTCGAATCCGGCCTCGGGTGACTGTCTGTGTGGAGTTTGCACATTCTCCCCGTGTTTGCGTGGGTTTCCTCCGGGTGCTCCGGTTTCCTCCCACAGTCCAAAGATGTGCGGGTTAGGTTGATTGGCTATGATAAATTGACCCTTAGTGTTAGGGGGATTAAATGCGTGGGGTTACGGGGATAGGGTGGGATATGTGTTGGTGTAGGGGTTACGGGGATCGGGTGGGATATGTGTCGGTGCAGGCTCGATGGGCCGAAATGGCCTCTATCTGCACTGTGGGGTTTCTGTGATTTCTGTGATCCCCCAGTATATCTCCCATCCCCCAGTCTATCTCCCATCCCCCAGTCTATCTCCCATCCCCCAGTCTATCTCCCATCCCCCAGTTTATCTCCCATCCTCCAGTCTATCTCCCACCCCCCAGTCTATCTCCCATCCCCCAGTCTATCTCCCATCCCCCAGTCTATCTCCCATCCTCCAGTCTATCTCCCATCCTCCAGTCTATCTCCCACCCCCCAGTCTATCTCCCATCCCCCAGTCTATCTCCCATCCCCCAGTCTATCTCCCAATCCCAGTCATTCTCCCATCCCCCAGTCTATCCCCCATCCCCCAGTCTAACTCCAACCCCCCAGTCTATCTCCCATCCCCCAGGTTATCTCCCATCCCCCAGTCTATCTCCCATCCCCCAGTCTATCTCCCATCCCCCAGTCTATCTCCCAATCCCAGTCTATCTCCCATCCCCCAGTCTGTCTCCCATCCCCCAGTCTATCTCCCACCCCCCAGTCTATCTCCCATCCCCCAGTTTATCTCCCACCCCCCAGTCTATCTCCCATCCCCCAGTCTATCTCCCATCCCCCAGTCTATCTCCCATCCCCCAGTCTATCTCCCATCCCCCAGTCTATCTCCCATCCCCCAGTCTATCTCCCAATCCCAGTCTATCTCCCATCCCCCAGTCTATCTCCCATCCCCCAGCTTATCTCCCACCCCCCAGTCTATCTCTCACCCCCAGTCTATCTCCCATCCCCCAGTCTCACCCCATCCCCCAGTCTATCCCGCATCCCCCAGTCTATCTCCCAGCCCAGTCTCTCTCCCATCCGCCAGTCTATCTCCCATCCCCCAGTCTATCTCCCATCCCCCAGTCTATCTCCCGTCCCCCAGTCTATCTGCCATCCCCCAGTCTATCTCCCATCCCCCAATCTATCTCCCATCCCCCAGTCTATCTCCCATCCCCCAATCTATCTCCCATCCCCCAGTCTATCTCCCATCCCCCAGTCTATCTCCCATCCCCCAGTCTGTCTCCATCCCCCAGTCTATCTCCCAATCCCAGTTGATCTCCCATCCCCCAGTCTATCTCCCATCCCCCAGTCTTTCTCCCATCCCCCAGTATATCTCCCATCCCCCAGTCTATCTCCCATCCCCCAGTCTATCTCCCATCCCCCAGTCTATCTCCCATCCCCCAGTCTATCTCCCATCCCCCAGTCTATCTCCCATCCCCCAGTCTATCTCCCACCCCCCAGTCTATCTCCCATCCCCCAGTTTATCTCCCACCCCCCAGTCTATCTCCCATCCCCCAGTCTATCTCCCATCCCCCAGTCTATCTCCCATCCCCCAGTCTATCTCCCATCCCCCAGTCTATCTCCCACCCCCCAGTCTATCTCCCATCCCCCAGTCTATCTCCATCCCCCAATCTATCTTCCATCCCCCAGTCTATCCCCCATCCCCCAGTCTATCTCCATCCCCCAAACTATCTCCCATCCCCCAGTCTATCTCCCAATCCCAGTCTATCTCCCATCCCCCAGTTTATCTCCCACCCCCCAGTCTATCTCCCATCCCCCAGTCTATCTCCCATCCCCCAGTCTATCTCCCATCCCCCAGTCTATCTCCCACCCCCCAGTCTATCTCCCATCCTCCAGTCTATCTCCCACCCCCCAGTCTATCTCCCATCCCCCAGTCTATCTCCCAATCCCAGTCTATCTCCCATCCCCCAGTCTATCCCCCATCCCCCAGTCTAACTCCAACCCCCCAGTCTATCTCCCATCCCCCAGCTTATCTCCCACACCCCAGTCTATCTGCCATCCCCGTCTATCTCCCATCCCCCAGTCTATCTCCATCCCCCAGTCTGTCTCCATCCCCAGCCTACCTCCATCCCCCAGTCTATCTCCCATCCGCCAGTCTACATCCCATCCCCCAGTCTACCTCCCATCCCCCAGTCTACCTCCCATCCCCCAGTCTATCTCCATCCCCCAGTCTATCTCCCATCCCCCAGTCTATCCCCCGTCCGCCATTCTATCTCCCATCCCCCAGTCTATCGCCCATCCCCCAGTCTATCTCCATCCCCCAGTCTACCTCCCATCCCCCAGTCTACCTCCCATCCCCCAGTCTATCTCCATCCCCCAGTCCATCTCCCATCCCCCAGTCTATCTCCCATCCCCCAGTCTACCTCCCATCCCCCAGTCTACCTCCCATGCTCCAGTCTATCTCCCATCCCAAAGTCTATCTCCATCCACCAGTCTATCTCCCATTCGCCAGTCTATCTCCATCCCCCAGTCTATCTCCCAGCCCAGTCTATCTCCCTTCCCCCAGTCGATCTCCCGTCCCCCAGTCTATCTCCCATCCCCCAGTCTATCTCCCATCCCCCAGTCTATCTCCCATCCCCCAGTCTATCTCCCATCCCCCAGCCTATCTCCCATCCCCCAGTCTATCTCCCATCCCCCAGTCTATCTCCCATCCCACAGTCTATCTCACATCCCCCAGTCTATCTCCCATCCCCCAGTCTATCTCCCATCCCCCAGTCTATCTCCCATCCCCCAGCCTATCTCCCGTCCCCCAGTCTATCTCACATCCCCCAGTCTATCTCCCATCCGCCAGTCTATCTCCCATCCCCCAGTCTTTCCCCTATCCCCCAGTAATTCTCCAATCCCATCTATCTCCATCCCCCAGTCTATCTCCCATTCCCCAGACTATCTCCCAGCCCAGTCTATCTCCCATCCACCAGTATATCTCCCATCCCCCAGTCTATCTCCCATCCTCCAGGCTATCTCCCATCCCCCAGTCTATCTCCATCCCCCAGACTATCTCCCAGCCCAGTCTATCACACATCCCCCAGTCTATCTCCCTCCCCCCAGTCTATCTCACATCCCCCAGTCTATCTCCCATCCCCCAGTCTATCTCCCATCCCCCAGTCTATCTCCCATTCCCCAGTCTTTCCCCCATCTCCCAGTAATTCTCCCATCCCATCTATCTCCATCCCCCAGTCTATCTCACATCCCCCAGTCTATCTCCCATCCCCCAGTCTATCTCCCATCCCCCAGTCTATCTCCCATCCCCCAGTCTATCTCGCATCCCCCAGTCTATCTCCCACCCCCCAGTCTATCTCCCATCCCCCAGTCTATCTCCCATCCCCCAGTCTATCTCCCATCCCCCAGTCTATCTCCCTCCCCCAGTCATTCTCACATCCCCCGGTCTATCTCACATCCCCCAGTCTAGCTCCCATCCCCCAGTCTAGCTCCCATCCCCCAGTCTAGCTCCCATCCCCCGGTCTATCTCCCACCCCCCAGTATTTCTCCCATCCCCCAGTCTATCTCCATCCCCCAGTCTATCTCCATCCCCCAGTCTATCTCCCAGCCCAGTTGTAAGATTCGCAATTTTCAGCAAAAATCACGCAAGAAAACTGGATAAAATAAGACTGTTTATTGACCAAAGTAAGCTTGCACAGAAAAACCTTTGATAAAAGGGCATACAAAATGGCCGCCAGGCCCCGTGATCAGTTTATGAACCATTTTATTTCTGTTACTGCAAGCCAGACAGGCTTGTGGATTGAAGACAGTGAGCCCACGAAAGCCAGTCTCTGGGAACCGAAACTCAGAGCAACAGCATACATATTCAATGGATTATAAGTACAGGATGGGGCCCATCAAGATATGGGCGGACAATGTAAAAACACTTATACCCATTTATCGTACAAAGGATAAACCGTTTAGCAGCCATCAAGGAAAATGTCCGGACCGATCAATATGCGAACCGAGCCACGGTGACAATGCAAAAGACATTGAAAGACATTATCGGCCAGGAAGGCCAGTTTAAGTTATCACCGGCTCCGTTACAAGACAAAGCGCCCCTGCAGAGATTTCTGCCCGCCAAAATTAATACAAAGACAGGACTATGATTTGGCGGGAGATAAGACTGTCCCAAAAGAGTATAACTATGGATTGAAAGTCCATCTAAGGTACTTCGGACTTCGGGTTACTTGAACAACTTCTTCTTCACTGCCACGGTTTCTTGTTGGGCGACTTCAGGCTTCCATTTCTTCAAGAACTTTCTTCTACGAGGAACGAAAGAAGGGCGGACGGTGCCCGGATCGGCGCCTCTTCCACTTCGGCAGATCGATGAAAACGTTTTCGTCTTTTTAAAGACGGACGGTTTCGGTAAAAGGACAACGTGGTCGGTGTTCAGCCAAACAAGGCTCGGCCACGACGAGAAGACGACGAGGGTGGCCCGGGTACTGGGGTCGGGAGATCATCGACGACCCAGGCCGACGGAGAAGAAACCCTCTGGAGAACCGGCGATCGATGCCACAAGATTCTCCCAAGTGCATAGCCTGCATCTGGGTCTGCTCCATGAACCCAAATTGACTTAGTGGATCTCAACCTTAACGAGCGCTCATCGAGGCTGGGTCTACCCCACCGCCTCGAGGGAGGAGAGAATATCGACTGCGCCAGAAGTTTCCAAATCCACGTGACGACGGAAAGCGGTGCCAAAAAGGCTGCGAACCCCCCCCCCCTTTCTCGCGATTTCGAGAGTGGTGAGCATGGTCCCAAGTTCCCCAGGTCGAAACTTAGTTTAGGTATAGGGGAGGGAGTTAAGGGAAATCGTAATGTGTTTCCCCTTTTTCGATGTGCCGTGTGTTCCCCATTTCCATAGAGTCAAGTTCATAAATTTGTGCATGATTGTAGTAACTTTAATCTGTGCCTATGACATGTATTTTGTAATGCTTCAAACTGTTTAAAAATAAAAGCATCCATTTCGTGCTATTCAACCTGGTCTATTGAGTTCTTTCTCTGCACTACTGTTCTCTGCACCTAAGTCCAAGGTCTAGAACCGTAGGGGGGAGTGGGTCGAACCACTCAAGGGTAATTATTGCACGAAGCCTGGCAGGAGACCAGAAAGAGCAAGAGAAACCCCCTACAGAAATGGCGACCGCGGCAGGACCTTGGCAGCAGGAAAGTAGTGTGTTAGATCAAGATCTGAATAAACGAAATGTGATGGATGAAAGAATAGCAGATTATGTTTTCGGAAAAGTCAACCTCACAAAACAATGGATATCTGATCTACTAAGGGATAGGCGCCCGCTAGACGCAGCCATCAAGTGGACAGCGGGTAGAGAGCATAAGAAATCTGTAGAAAAGGCGGTCTGGCTGATGTGCTACAAGAAGCAAGTCCAGCTTTTGGACCAGGTAGTTGCAGCACAGACAGTCCAGATCAATGGCTTGCTTAAAGGCGTGGAGGAAAAGGTTGCGGGAGGTCAAAAACTGATTGAATCGCTTGACGCGCTGAACCAGGAACGCCGCTCTGTAATTCGCTGCCACGAAACCCGGGTAGAATATTTAAAATGTCAGGTCGTTGAGGCCAAGGCCAGTGAAGGTAGAATGAGAGAGAGGTGTTCCCGTCTAGCCAAACAAGTAGATGCCCAAGAGGAAAAGCTCCTGGGAGCCAGGGCAGCATATAAAATGGCCATGGAGGATAGATCTGAGAACACCGACCACAGCACTTGCCGCCGGGAGCTAGAGGACCTGAGAAAGGCCCTAGCGAAGGCAAACGGGTTGGTGTGTCTCATAAATCCACCAGCGAGTCAGCTGTTGCTAGCCAAGGAATCCAAAAGACCGATTCCACAAGAGGCAGTTGGGGTACCAACCCCCGAACCTTCTGCGCCTCCTGCCTATGAGGAGTCTTGGACTCCGGGACAGGAGACGGAGACGGTAGAGGAAGAGAGCCCTGAGGTAGAGCAACCCCAGACAGTAGAGTCGGGGTCGGCGCCAATGTGTCCAACGAGACACCGGAGGATCGGTCCAAATGAAGAAAATGGCGATGACGGACCCCTTGAGAGTCAGATCATAATGCCTCATAGCGCACGACAGCTAAGAGAGATGATAAGTCACATCCCAAAACTCTCCGAGTCAGGAGATCCCTCCGTGCATTTCAGGGACGTGGAGCAGACCGCAGCAGTCAATGACTGCGACGGGATTGAACAGTCTAAAATGCTGCTGTTCTCCCTGGACAGTTCGCTCCTCCAGTGTCTCCCTGACGAGAGCAAGAGAGGGCACAGGGACTATGAGTTGCTACGGGATGAGATTCTGGAGATCATGGGAGAGGGGGACGGAACTCCGTTCCTCCGTTTAGAAAAGACAGTGCAGTTAGAGGGAGAACCCCCACGGGTTTTCGCCGACAGGTTGTGGCCAGTGTATCGGCGCAGCTGCCCGGGCGGGCCGGCCCGGGCCGGGCTGGATGGCGAACAAAGGGCTCACTGGCTTCGGTGCCTGGTAGCAGGTTGCCTGCCAGTAGTGAAGGAACAGGCCAAAGCATGGTTTGACCCCACTAACGCCCGCTCCACGGAGGAAGTAGTACTAGATCAGCTCACGATCAGTTATAGAAACAACAAGGGCAAGAAAACGCCTGTTGTGAAAGGAAAGGTGCATGAGGTGAGACCCGCAGCCTCTGCTAAAAAGGAATGGCGTCAGGAGGGAAATCGCCATCCCCAAGCAAATAGCAGTTGTTACGGGTGTGGGAAGGAGGGTCATTGGCGCAAGGACTGTAGGAATCCTTGGAAGGATAAGAGGGAGAGAGCGTTCGCCGCAGCCCAAGATCAAGCCCAAGCCCGAGTTGCCAACGGCCCGAGAGTTTACCCAACACCAGCACAACCACAAGTGCAGGCCGCTGCCCCAACACCAGTCCAGAACCCAACCGTAGCCTTTGCCCCGAATGAAGGGGGTGGTGCGGTTGTGGACCCCGCTGCGATCGAGTCAGTCTTGGAGACTATGCGGTCTCTGATGACCTGGCAGGGGAAGGTAACGGTTGCTAACAGCCCTATCGCCCCCGAGACCCCAGCCGAAACACCTAAATGACTGACGCCCGCGCAGCCCATCTACTTGTGTCCGCTCCGCTATGACGCTTGGAGAAGACCTGTGGTGGAGATGGAGGTGGAGAAACAAAGGGGTAGTTACCTGTTGGATACGGGAGCTTCGTGTACCTTGATCCACACGGACAAACCTTTTGCCTCACCTCTGTCCGCCCAGGCTCCATATTTAGTAGCGGGTTTCACAGGTAGAGCACAGGCTGGCGCGCACTCCCTCCCGCTCTCCATTCAGTTGGGAGCGCTCCACACCACATGGACGTGCATCCTATTGAAGTGGAAAGAGGGGGGGGGGAAAGGCATCCTCGGGGCTGATTTCTTGGTGGAACACGGGATCCTCGTGGACCTGAGAAATCACTGTCTCTGGGGAGCCGAGGGCGGTTTAGGTAAGGTAGTCGTAATCCCGGGGAAGGAAGAAAAGGGGGCCCTGTGCACTATGAAGCCATCAGGAGGTTACGATCTCGAGCTCATGATAACAAATGTCCCAACGGACTTGCAGGCGCGTGTGTCAGAAAATCTGACCGCGTTCGCCACCCACAAGCACGACTGCGGGAGAGTCACTGGGTTCGAAGTCAGCGTAGACGGGGACCCCATGATCCGACCCCAAAAGCAGTATAATTTCCCCAAGGAGGCAGAACCTGACATGGAGACAGCAATATCTTCATTGGTACAGCAGGGCGTATTGAGGACGATAGCCACCCACGTGAACTCCCCATTATGGCCGGTAAAGAAACCGGACAATTCGTGGAGAGCCACGGTGGACTATAGAGTCCTCAATAGTAATATCCCAGCCTGCGCGCCCACGGTAGCAGCAGTTGCAGACTTAATAGGGAGTATTCCAGCATCGGCGACCACATTCACGGTGCTGGACATCTCGAACGGTTTTTGGTCCATTCCGCTGCGGCGGGAGGACCAGTACAAGTTTGCCTTTACTTTCAAAGGGCAACAGTACACCTGGAACTGCTTACCACAGGGTTTTCACAACAGCCCCAGCATTTTCCATCAGTGCATGGCGGGGAGTTTGAAAGAGTTCAGCCAGCCCAACCAGATAGTGCAGTATGTGGACGACTTACTCCTGTTCACAGATACAAGGGAGCAGCACGGCCCACTGTTAGCCGAATTGTTAGAACTGTTAGAAAGGAAGGGTTTCAAAGTAAACCCAAAGAAAGCCCAGATCGGCCAGCAGGAAGTTAAATTCCTGGGTCTGGCCATCCGCGCTGGGGAAAGAGCCGTAGATAAGGCCAGACGGGAATCTATACAAGATCTGCCGATTCCCAACACAGTAACGGGTGTAAGGTCCTTTTTGGGACTGACCGGGTACTGCAGAGATTTCATCGAGGACTATGCTGCCACAGCGGCCCCGCTACTTCGACTCTTACACAAGGGAGTCGAGTGGTCTTGGGACGAGGGGTGCCAGGCAGCATTTGAGAAGTTGAAAAGAGATCTGCAGACCGCGCCAGCCCTAGGGGCCATAGATGGGGGAGAGGAGTTCTTTCTGGAGGTAGCCGCTAGTGGGGACAGCCTGAGCGCAGTGCTGCTCCAAGAGCGGCACGGCAAGCTAAGACCAGTAGTTTATTCCTCCAGGGTGCTCACGGATGTGGAGAGGAGTTTCTCCAATTGCGAACGGCATCTCCTGGCCACGCATTGGGCTGTGAACAGATCAGTGATCTTCACAGGGACCTCTCCCATTACGCTCCTCACCCATCACACCCCCACGAAGATGCTTCTGGACGGGAGGATTAAGGATGGGACCGTAAGCAGCGCTCGGATTGCGCGCTGGACCCTCCTCCTTTCCCAGATGGATCTCAAAGTTAAAGGCCTCTGCGCGCCAAGGCTCGCAGCCAATATGGCATATCCCGGGACAGCCCATCAATGTTCCGTAGAAGGGGTATGGGAAGTTAACATAGGTTTACGGGCCGGGATACATCCCACGGGCCGCGAGATCTACGTAGACGGTTCTAGCACTGTAGCTGACGGCAAGCGACTCACAGGGTGTGGAGTTTATGACCCTGCGGCAAACATTGCCCTGGCAATTAAGCTCCCCAGCACTATGAGCGCGCAGCAGGCTGAACTGTCCGCGGTGGCGTACGTGGTTACCCACCCCGAGATTTTCCCAACCCCATACACGATTTGCTCAGACAGCATGTTCACGTGCAATTCGTGTACGGAGTACCTCGCCATCTGGTCCCGACGCGGGTACACCTCCGCGGACGGGCGGCCTTTAACAGTTAAGCCCTTGCTGGAGAAGATCCTAGCAGCTGTGGGGGAGAAAGGAGAGGTGTTCATCCATAAGGTGAAGGCTCACTCCATTACAGAACCCCGCAGTCAGGGCAACCAGCAGGCGGATGCGCTAGCCAGGGAGGGTGCCCGCAGCGGCATTCTCTGGGACCCATACGAACCCGGACCCGTGGCGGCGATCCAAGGCAGGGAGGGAATTCCCGGGAACACAGGGGTGACACCGCCCCCAGACCTAAAGACCGTCCAAACCCTGGATCCCGCCCTAAAAGCAGTCCTAAAAGCCATCACAGAGGGCAAACAGGTAGAAGGTCCGTACAGTACGGCAGCCCTCACAGTCAAAGAAGGTATGCTGTTCCGAAAGGAGCAGTGGGTTGTGCCGCAGCAGCACCGAAGGGAATTCCTGCAATTGGCCCACGAGGGTCCAGGAGCGGGACACCCCGGACCTGAGGTCACCTGGCAACGGGTGGAGCAGGCGGGATGGTGGCCGGGACTTCGGGACGATGTCCGCGAGTTCTGCGCAAGCTGTCTTGTGTGTGCTGCTAACAACCCAGACCCCCACAAAAGGAAGGTGCCCATGGGGCACATCAGGAGGGTAGAGGGACCATGGCAGTCGATTCAGGTCGACTACATAGGGCCCCTGCCCGCCGCCCAGGGAGGCTATAAGTACTGCCTTGTCCTGGTAGATGTGTTCACCAAATGGGTAGAAGCCTTCCCGTGCAGAACAGCTACGGCACTGGGTACTGCTAAGATCTTGATTCGGGAAGTGTTCTCACGGTGGGGACTCCCCCGTTTTGTAGAGTCCGACCAAGGGAGTCAGTTCACCGGTCAAGTAATGCAGAACGCCCTCAGGCTCTTGGGCATTGAGGGAAAGTGGCACGTAGCATACAATCCCCAGTCATCCGGGATTGTTGAGCGTATGAATCGGACCCTCAAGGAAAAGCTGAGGAAAGAGACAATGGGCTCGCCCCAGAAATGGGCGGAGGTCCTGCCTTTAGTCCTCATGGGGATCCGAGCCAGCCAGTCCAAAAGCACGGGGTATTCCCCGCACGAGTTAATGACTGGAAGGATCATGCGAACACCCACCCATGTGCTAGCCCCGGTGCTCACTGAGGGCCAGCTCCGAGAGGTGAAACGGGACAAATTCGCCCAAACCCTCTTGGAGCGCCTGAGACAGATTTATGGGCAGGCGGCTGGGAACATGGGAAGACAGCACCAGGGAAATAAACTGTTGTTGGAACCTCGGAAACAACAAGAGTGGGTAGTCGGGGACCAGGTTATGGTCCGAAACTACGCCAGGGTAGGGAGTTTTGAACCACTGTACATGGGGCCATACAGCATTGTAGACAAAGCCAGCCCCATGGTTTATGCAGTGAAGACGCCCCGACGTACCAAATGGTTTCACATCAACCAGTGTAAACTGTTTAAACCGGGTACACAAGGGCCACCAAAGGGGACCAGGTCTGAGAACAAAGATCCTCAGCCTGTAACAGAGTCACAGACCACACAGGCTGGAGCAGTAGCCTGCGTGAAGGGAGAGGCCATCCCATTGGAGTGGGAGGTCTCATCTTTTGAATGGGATTTAGGCAGGGGAGAGCCCGAACAGCTCAACCTCGCTTTAGACCCAATCACGGAGGAGGAAGAGTCAGAGGACGGCAGTCCCGCCCCCGACTCAAGCTTGGGGGAGGTAGGGAGTGGGGGTGGAGACTCGTTACCTGTAGGGACAGGTGAGGTGGAGTCGGAAGCCACAGATCCCGACCCCGGGGGGGCGGAGCCTGAGGAAGGGGAGCTGGAGCCGGCAGCTGTGGAGGAACCACAGGCTGTGACGGTAACAGTCACGACCCCAGGTCCATCGGCCCCGGGAGCCCAACCCAAAGCAGCCCCTCGTAGGTCAGCTCGAGCGCCCCAGCCCAGAAAATTTTGGCCAGATTCTCCCCATCCTCCCCAACCACGGTTTAAAGCAGCCCCAGGAAGACATGATCCCCGTTCAGCAGCGACAGGCTGCGGGGGATCAAGGCCAAAGATCAATGCAGCCCCACCGCAGGGTGTGGCACGCGACAGACCTCACAGGGATTCGGAAAGCCGCCCCACGGAGGGCGGCGCTGTACATAAGTTAAGATAGGTAATTATGGTCATAGTTTAAGGAATGTAAAGTATATGGTGTTAAGAGTACAATTTTGAAGTCTGCCCGGTATGTGTGTTTGTTAGGGAGCGGGGTCCAGGAACCCGCGCGTCCAATTAATTTAGGCCAGCACCTATCGGGAGCCCGGCTACATCATTTTGTTGGTTACAGAAACCTGGGATACGATGGAAAGGATTGTCGTCGCGTTCATGGCGATCGGGTGTGGGTGGGCCTACCGAGGCCGCACCAAGGACGTCATCATTTTCGGGTGCTCCGGGGACACGGCCCCCATCGCAACGGATGGGACGGGGGAGCGAGAGGTAGAGGAAACCGCCACCTACTTCCACCAAGGGAGATGGCCAGGTTGGCTGGGAACGAATTCTACGGAATATTCCAGCAATTTCGGTTTTGCCTACCAAGAGACTTCATTAACGTGCCCTCGAGTGAGGATCCTAGCGCCCAGAGTCAGCGTCACCGTGGGAAAGAGGATTTGTCTGGTGTGCAATGGGAACGTACCACCAAGGCGATGGTGGTGGCTACGAAAGCTGGGAAAGGACATGAGAAACTCTACGGTCGAGTGGGAGCGACTGGGTAATAATACCCATCGGACTATTACGGGAACTCACAGACAATTACGTGTGTGTTGGGACAAATGGTGGGAACCGGATGAGGGAATATATGTCTGTATGTGGGGTTCGAGACGCGTCTGCCCCAAGGGCGTGTCCATCTTCTTCCAGAGGCAGTGGCAGGATGAAGGGAAGGGGATGAGATGGGATGTTAGCACTCGAGCGTGCGGAGCCCCATACTCCCCTATTCCGGTGAACGCCACTGAACTCATCACCCGCCCACGCAAGCCCCTGCCCACGCTTCCGGTAGCACTAGCCCAGAAAGGAGGGTGCCCAACCACCACCAAGGGACCCGGGAACGGTTTAGTATTGGTACCCACCGGTCAGGTGCTGTACCAAGGGGTACACTACGCGGTGGCCTCAGTGATTTTAAATCTCACTGAGGTAAGATTGCCGGAGTGGTGTCCCAAAGAAACGGAACAATTATACCAGGTCCTGTTAACCAGTATGTTTAGACAATTTTACGAATTTGACTTTGCCGACATCGACAGAGACAAATTATACACCACACCGCCAGAAGTTTTGGATCGAGTCGGGAGGCAAAGAAGGGGTACTGTAAATGACATATTCACTGCTTTTAATACCGGGACATCTGTTGTCAACGCTCTAGATAACGTGGAGCTGCAGACACAGATCAACGGTTTAAAAGCCCAGTTAAGGAACATATTGACAGACGAAAACAAGGTCGTGGGTTCTGAGTTGCATGAGGACCAGGCCATGACACTACACTTTAAGGACATAATTGCTGAGCTGGAGAAACACGCGAGAACGGTAAATGCACTCATTAAGGAGGATCGGAATGCGTCCGATCAAGCTGCGCAAAACGAGGCCTGTGTGCTGTACGGGGCGTGGTTATTGGGCGAGGGCCGTAGTAATCTTGAGGATTTAAAACAGGGTTTGGTCCCGTCCTGGATCAGCAACAAGCACTTGCAAGCGCTCCACCCTTTTGAGAATGCATTAAGCCCGTGCCAGCTCAGACTAGCCGCAGAAGCATACCCAGTTCCAGTGGACTGCGGACATTCGAATCACACTATTATGGGAATAGTAGTAAGAATGCCGGTGTTGGGTCCCGCAGCAAAGCCCGCCCCGGTATACAGAGTAGAGAACATTGGAGTCATTCAGGGGGGCGCACACATTCGTTACGCAGTGGTCCCGCCTTACGTCATCAGATGGGAGCGTACGATGACAGGCACCGACCTCTCGGGATGTCGGAGCCGGGGAGCACACATCATCCTGTGTCCCCAGCACTTGAATGCCTTTTTGAAACCACAGTGCGGGTTCAGAACCGCTAGCGCGAAGCCGGTGAATTGCACCATGGAGGCAATGGCAGAGGACCATGTGCCCCCACAGGTAGCATATATCGGGGGTGGGACATACTGCGTCACCACTGCAGCGCCTCAGTACCGATATGGACAACACGAGTGGTGTTCGGTCGGTGATAGCAGTTTCTGTTTCAAACCCAGGGCCGAGGTTCAAGTGGCACAACAACGAATTGTTCCCATTCCTGCGCCCTCCACTGTACACATCACTATCAAAGAGAATTTCACAGACTTACAACGATTTGTCGCGCATTTTGGTTATGTCATTCCCCCTCTTCCCGAACACCTCACCAAGGTTTTAAAAGCCGTTATAGTTTCGCAGAAACATTTCTATACACTGGAGCAGAAGACTTTAGAGATAGGAAAAGACATATTGGACATAACCATCCCACCATGGTGGGACTTGTTCACCAACATAGAGGTCCCCGCCTGGATTAGAATAGCATCCCATATCCTAGTAGTATGTCAGGTTTTGATTGTGATATTTTTGCTCTTCGTGCATTGCAAAAGAGGCAAACGCCTCCAGAGGCACGAGAACACAGGAGAATGGAGAGAACGCTATGTGCGGATGGGGGAAGCAGATACCCCACTCTAAGCTGCTAGTATAAGATTAAGCGTCCCTCCATTTAAAATTTTTTGTTGTTGATTGTTTTGGGTTATAAGGAAATAAGTATTGTCATGTTATTAGTTGTTCTTAAGTTTTTTGGATTAATAAAAGATGCATGCAGATGGCGCAAAAGGGTATCAACCCCTGCCCATCTGACAGGTGAAGGTGTTATAGTTTAAGATTTGCTGTCTATGATTCCAAATGTGCATGAGGTAATTTTCATTTTTCTCCGGAAATGGGAACTGCATGTGTCGTGAGGGGCATAGATAGTTAAGTGCCAGGAATGTTTGGATGTGGGGAATCAGGGAAAATTTGCTCATCAAGGATTATTGATACTTTAAGCAAGCTATCAGTATCACAGGGGGGCCTGTAAGATTCGCAATTTTCAGCAAAAATCACGCAAGAAAACTGGATAAAATAAGACTGTTTATTGACCAAAGTAAGCTTGCACAGAAAAACCTTTGATAAAAGGGCATACAAAATGGCCGCCAGGCCCCGTGATCAGTTTATGAACCATTTTATTTCTGTTACTGCAAGCCAGACAGGCTTGTGGATTGAAGACAGTGAGCCCACGAAAGCCAGTCTCTGGGAACCGAAACTCAGAGCAACAGCATACATATTCAATGGATTATAAGTACAGGATGGGGCCCATCAAGATATGGGTGGACAATGTAAAAACACTTATACCCATTTATCGTACAAAGGAAAAACCGTTTAGCAGCCATCAAGGAAAATGTCCGGACCGATCAATATGCGAACCGAGCCACGGTGACAATGCAAAAGACATTGAAAGACATTATCGGCCAGGAAGGCCAGTTTAAGTTATCACCGGCTCCGTTACAAGACAAAGCGCCCCTGCAGAGATTTCTGCCCGCCAAAATTAATACAAAGACAGGACTATGATTTGGCGGGAGATAAGACTGTCCCAAAAGAGTATAACTATGGATTGAAAGTCCATCTAAGGTACTTCGGACTTCGGGTTACTTGAACAACTTCTTCTTCACTGCCACGGTTTCTTGTTGGGCGACTTCAGGCTTCCATTTCTTCAAGAACTTTCTTCTACGAGGAACGAAAGAAGGGCGGACGGTGCCCGGATCGGCGCCTCTTCCACTTCGGCAGATCGATGAAAACGTTTTCGTCTTTTTAAAGACGGACGGTTTCGGTAAAAGGACAACGTGGTCGGTGTTCAGCCAAACAAGGCTCAGCCACGACGAGAAGACGACGAGGGTGGCCCGGGTACTGGGGTCGGGAGATCATCGACGACCCAGGCCGACGGAGAAGAAACCCTCTGGAGAACCGGCGATCGATGCCACAAGATTCTCCCAAGTGCATAGCCTGCATCTGGGTCTGCTCCATGAACCCAAATTGACTTAGTGGATCTCAACCTTAACGAGCGCTCATCGAGGCTGGGTCTACCCCACCGCCTCGAGGGAGGAGAGAATATCGACTGCGCCAGAAGTTTCCAAATCCACGTGACGACGGAAAGCGGTGCCAAAAAGGCTGCGAACCCCCCCCCCCCCTTTCTCGCGATTTCGAGAGTGGTGAGCATGGTCCCAAGTTCCCCAGGTCGAAACTTAGTTTAGGTATAGGGGAGGGAGTTAAGGGAAATCGTAATGTGTTTCCCCTTTTTCGATGTGCCGTGTGTTCCCCATTTCCATAGAGTCAAGTTCATAAATTTGTGCATGATTGTAGTAACTTTAATCTGTGCCTATGACATGTATTTTGTAATGCTTCAAACTGTTTAAAAATAAAAGCATCCATTTCGTGCTATTCAACCTGGTCTATTGAGTTCTTTCTCTGCACTACTGTTCTCTGCACCTAAGTCCAAGGTCTAGAACCGTAGGGGGGAGTGGGTCGAACCACTCAAGGGTAATTATTGCACGAAGCCTGGCAGGAGACCAGAAAGAGCAAGAGAAACCCCCTACACAGTCTATCTCCCAGCCCCCAGTCTGTCTCCCACCCCCCAGTCTATCAACATCCCCCGGTCTATCTCACATCCCCCAGTCTATCTCCCATCCCCCAGTCTATCAACATCCCCCAGTCTATCTCACATCCCCCAGTCTATCTCCCATCCCCCAGTCTATTTCCCTCCCCCAGTCTTTCTCACATCCCCCGGTCTATCGCACATCCCCCAGTCTAGCTCCCATCCTCCAGTCTAGCTCCCATCCCCCAGTCTAGCTCCCATCCACCATTCTATCTCCCAGCCCCCAGTCTATCTCCCATCCCCCAGTCTATCTCCCTCCCCCCAGTCTATCTCCATCCCCCAGTCTATCTCCCATCCCTCAGTCTATCTCCCATCCCCCAGTCTAGCTCCCATCCCCCAGTCTATCTACATCCCCCAGTCTGTCTCCATCCCCCAGTCTATCTCCCATCCCCCAGTCTATCTCGATCCCCCAGTCTACCGCCCAGCCCAATCTATCTCCCATCCCCCAGTCTATCTTCCATCCCCCAGTCTATCTCCATCCCCCAGTCTATCTCCCAGCCCAGTCTATCTCACATCCCCCAGTCTATCTCCATCCCCCAGACTATGTCCCTCCCCCCAGTCTATCTCCCATCCCCCAGTCTATCTCCCATCCCCCAGTCTATCTCCCATCCCCCAGTCTATCTCACATCCCCCAGCCTATCTCCCAACCCCCAGTCTATCTCCCATCCCCCAGTCTATCTCCCATCCCCCAGTCTATCTCCCATCCCCCAGACTATCTCCCATCCCCCAGTCTATCTCCATCCCCCAGTCTATCTCCCAGCCCAGTCTATCTCACATCCCCCAGTCTACCTCCCATCCTCCAGGCTATCTCCCATCCCCCAGTCTATCTCCATCCCCCAGACTATGTCCCTCCCCCCAGTCTATCGCCCATCCCCCAGTCTATCTCCCATCCCCCAGTCTATCTCCCATCCCCCAGTCTATCTCACATCCCCCAGCCTATCTCCCAACCCCCAGTCTATCTCCCATCCCCCAGCCTATCTCCCATCCCCCAGTATTTCTCCCTTCCCCGTCTATCTCCATCCCCCAGTCTATCTCCCATCCTCCAGGCTATCTCCCATCCCCCAGTCTATCTCCATCCCCCAGTCTATCTCCCAGCCCAGTCTATCTCACATCCCCCAGTCCATCTCCCATCCTCCAGGCTATCTCCCATCCCCCAGTCTATCTCCATCCCCCAGACCATGTCCCTCCCCCCAGTCTATCTCCCATCCCCCAGTATATCTCCCATCCCCCACTCTATCTCACATCCCCCAGCCTATCTCCCAACCCCCAGTCTATCTCCCATCCCCCAGTCTATCTCCCATCCCCCAGTCTATCTCGCATCCCCCAGTCTATCTCCCACCCCCCAGTCTATCTCCCATCCCCCAGTCTATCTCCCATCCCCCAGTCTATCTCCCATCCCCCAGTCTATCTCCCTCCCCCAGTCATTCTCGCATCCCCCGGTCTATCTCACATCCCCCAGTCTAGCTCCCATCCCCCAGTCTAGCTCCCATCCCCCAGTCTAGCTCCCATCCCCCAGTCTATCTCCCAGCCCGTCTATCTCCCATCCACCAGTCTATCTCCCATCCCCCAGGCTATCTCCCATCCCCCAGTCTATCTCCATCCCCCAGACCATGTCCCTCCCCCCAGTCTATCTCCCATCCCCCAGTCTATCTCCCATCCCCCAGTCTATCTCACATCCCCCAGCCTATCTCCCAACCCCCAGTCTATCTCCCATCCCCCAGTCTATCTCCCATCCCCCAGTCTATCTCGCATCCCCCAGTCTATCTCCCACCCCCCAGTCTATCTCCCTCCCCCAGTCATTCTCACATCCCCCGGTCTATCTCACATCCCCCAGTCTAGCTCCCATCCCCCAGTCTATCGCCCATCCCCCAGTCTATCTCCCATCCCCCAGTATTTCTCCCATCCTCCAGTCTATCTCCATCCCCCAGTCTATCTCCATCCCCCAGTCTATCTCCCAGCCCAGTCTATCTCCCAGCCCCCAGTCTGTCTCCCACCCCCCAGTCTATCAACATCCCCCAGTCTATCTCACATCCCCCAGTCTATCTCCCATCCCCCAGTCTATCAACATCCCCCAGTCTATCTCACATCCCCCAGTCTATCTCCCATCCCCCAGTCTATTTCCCTCCCCCAGTCTTTCTCACATCCCCCGGTCTATCGCACATCCCCCAGTCTAGCTCCCATCCTCCAGTCTAGCTCCCATCCCCCAGTCTAGCTCCCATCCACCATTCTATCTCCCACCCCCCAGTCTATCTCCCATCCCCCAGTCTATCTCCCTCCCCCCAGTCTATCTCCATCCCCCAGTCTATCTCCCATCCCTCAGTCTATCTCCCATCCCCCAGTCTAGCTCCCATTCCCCAGTCTATCTCCATCCCCCAGTCTGTCTCCATCCCCCAGTCTATCTCCCATCCCCCAGTCTATCTCAATCCCCCAGTCTACCGCCCAGCCCAATCTATCTCCCATCCCCCAGTCTATCTTCCATCCCCCAGACTATGTCCCTCCCCCCAGTATATCTCCCATCCCCCAGTCTATCTCCCATCCCCCAGTCTATCTCCCATCCCTCAGTCTATCTCACATCCCCCAGCCTATCTCCCAACCCCCAGTCTATCTCCCATCCCCCAGTCTATCTCCCATCCCCCAGTCCATCTCCCATCCCCCAGACTATCTCCCATCCCCCAGTCTATCTCCATCCCCCAGTCTATCTCCCAGCCCAGTCTATCTCACATCCCCCAGTCTACCTCCCATCCTCCAGGCTATCTCCCATCCCCCAGTCTATCTCCATCCCCCAGACTATGTCCCTCCCCCCAGTCTATCGCCCATCCCCCAGTCTATCTCCCATCCCCCAGTCTATCTCCCATCCCCCAGTCTATCTCACATCCCCCAGCCTATCTCCCAACCCCCAGTCTATCTCCCATCCCCCAGTCTATCTCCCATCCCCCAGTATTTCTCCCTTCCCCGTCTATCTCCATCCCCCAGTCTATCTCCCATCCTCCAGGCTATCTCCCATCCCCCAGTCTATCTCCATCCCCCAGTCTATCTCCCAGCCCAGTCTATCTCACATCCCCCAGTCTATCTCCCATCCTCCAGGCTATCTCCCATCCCCCAGTCTATCTCCATCCCCCAGACCATGTCCCTCCCCCCAGTCTATCTCCCATCCCCCAGTCTATCTCCCATCCCCCAGTCTATCTCACATCCCCCAGCCTATCTCCCAACCCCCAGTCTATCTCCCATCCCCCAGTCTGTCTCCCATCCCCCAGTCTATCTCCCATCCCCAGTCTATCTCCCATCCCCCAGTCTATCTCCCAGCCTATCTATCTCCCATCCACCAGTCTAAATCCCATCCCCCAGTCTATCTCCCATCCCCCAGTATTTCTCCCTTCCCCGTCTATCTCCATCCCCCAGTCTATCTCCCATCCTCCAGTCTATCTCCCATCCCCCAGTCTATCTCCATCCCCCAGACTATCTCCCAGCCCAGTCTATCTCCCATCCCCCAGTCTATCTCCCTCCCCCCAGTCTATCTCCCACCCCCCAGTCTATCTCCCAGCCCCCACTCTATCTCCCATCCCCCAGTCTATCTCCCATCCCCCAGTATATCTCCCATCCCCTGTCTAACTCCATCCCCCAGTCTATCTCCCATCCTCCAGGCTATCTCCCATCCCCCAGTCTATCTCCATCCCCCAGACTATCTCCCAGCCCAGTCTATCTCACATCCCCCAGTCTATCTCCCTCCCCCCAGTCTATCTCCCATCCCCCAGTCTATCTCCCATCCCCCAGTCTATCTCCCATCCCCCAGTCTATCTCCCATCCCCCAGTCTTTCCCCCATCCCCCAGTAATTCTCCCATCCCATCTATCTCCATCCCCCAGTCTATCTCACATCCCCCAGTCTATCTCCCATCCCCCAGTCTACCTCCCACCCCCAGTCTATCTCCCATCCCCCAGTCTCTCTCGCATCCCCCAGTCTATCTCCCAGCCCATCTATCTCCCATCCACCAGTCTATCTCCCATCCCCCAGTCTATCTCCCATCCCCCAGTATTTCTCCCATCCCCGTCTATTTCCCTCCCCCAGTCTTTCTCACATCCCCCGGTCTATCGCACATCCCCCAGTCTAGCTCCCATCCTCCAGTCTAGCTCCCATCCCCCAGTCTAGCTCCCATCCACCATTCTATCTCCCACCCCCCAGTCTATCTCCCATCCCCCAGTCTATCTCCCTCCCCCCAGTCTATCTCCATCCCCCAGTCTATCTCCCATCCCTCAGTCTATCTCCCATCCCCCAGTCTAGCTCCCATCCCCCAGTCTATCTGCATCCCCCAGTCTGTCTCCATCCCCCAGTCTATCTCCCATCCCCCAGTCTATCTCGATCCCCCAGTCTACCGCCCAGCCCAATCTATCTCCCATCCCCCAGTCTATCTTCCATCCCCCAGTCTATCTCCAACCCCCAGTCTATCTCCCAGCCCAGTCTATCTCACATCCCCCAGTCTATCTCCATCCCCCAGACTATGTCCCTCCCCCAGTCTATCTCCCATCCCCCAGTCTATCTCCCATCCTCCAGGCTATCTCCCATCCACCATTCTATCTCCATCCCCCAGACTATCTCCCTCCCCCCAGTCTATCGCCCATCCCCCAGTCTATCTCCCATCCCCCAGTCTATCTCCCATTCCCCAGTCTATCTCACATCCCCCAGCCTATCTCCCAACCCCCAGTCTATCTCCCATCCCCCAGTCTATCTCCCATCCCCCAGTATTTCTCCCTTCCCCGTCTATCTCCATCCCCCAGTCTATCTCCCATCCTCCAGTCTATCTCCATCCCCCAGTCTATCTCCCAGCCCAGTCTATCTCACATCCCCCAGTCTATCTCCATCCCCCAGTCTATCTCCCAGCCCAGTCTATCTCACATCCCCCAGTCTATCTCCCATCCTCCAGGCTATCTCCCATCCCCCAGTCTATCTCCCATCCCCCAGTCTATCTCCCATCCCTCAGTCTATCTCACATCCCCCAGCCTATCTCCCAACCCCCAGTCTATCTCCCATCCCCCAGTCTATCTCCCATCCCCCAGTCCATCTCCCATCCCCCAGACTATCTCCCATCCCCCAGTCTATCTCCATCCCCCAGTCTATCTCCCAGCCCAGTCTATCTCACATCCCCCAGTCTGCCTCCCATCCTCCAGGCTATCTCCCATCCCCCAGTCTATCTCCATCCCCCAGACTATGTCCCTCCCCCCAGTCTATCGCCCATCCCCCAGTCTATCTCCCATCCCCCAGTCTATCTCCCATCCCCCAGTCTATCTCACATCCCCCAGCCTATCTCCCAACCCCCAGTCTATCTCCCATCCCCCAGTCTATCTCCCATCCCCCAGTATTTCTCCCTTCCCCGTCTATCTCCATCCCCCAGTCTATCTCCCATCCTCCAGGCTATCTCCCATCCCCCAGTCTATCTCCATCCCCCAGTCTATCTCCCAGCCCAGTCTATCTCACATCCCCCAGTCTATCTCCCATCCTCCAGGCTATCTCCCATCCCCCAGTCTATCTCCATCCCCCAGACCATGTCCCTCCCCCCAGTCTATCTCCCATCCCCCAGTCTATCTCCCATCCCCCAGTCTATCTCACATCCCCCAGCCTATCTCCCAACCCCCAGTCTATCTCCCATCCCCCAGTCTGTCTCCCATCCCCCAGTCTATCTCCCATCCCCAGTCTATCTCCCATCCCCCAGTCTATCTCCCAGCCTATCTATCTCCCATCCACCAGTCTATCTCCCATCCCCCAGTCTATCTCCCATCCCCCAGTATTTCTCCCTTCCCCGTCTATCTCCATCCCCCAGTCTATCTCCCATCCTCCAGTCTATCTCCCATCCCCCAGTCTATCTCCATCCCCCAGACTATCTCCCAGCCCAGTCTATCTCCCATCCCCCAGTCTATCTCCCTTCCCCCAGTCTATCTCCCACCCCCCAGTCTATCTCCCAGCCCCCACTCTATCTCCCATCCCCCAGTCTATCTCCCATCCCCCAGTATATCTCCCATCCCCTGTCTAACTCCATCCCCCAGTCTATCTCCCATCCTCCAGGCTATCTCCCATCCACCAGTCTATCTCCATCCCCCAGACTATCTCCCAGCCCAGTCTATCTCACATCCCCCAGTCTATCTCCCTCCCCCCAGTCTATCTCCCATCCCCCAGTCTATCTCCCATCCCCCAGTCTATCTCCCATCCCCCAGTCTATCTCCCATCCCCCAGTCTTTCCCCCATCCCCCAGTAATTCTCCCATCCCATCTATCTCCATCCCCCAGTCTATCTCACATCCCCCAGTCTATCTCCCATCCCCCAGTCTACCTCCCACCCCCAGTCTATCTCCCATCCCCCAGTCTCTCTCGCATCCCCCAGTCTATCTCCCAGCCCATCTATCTCCCATCCACCAGTCTATCTCCCATCCCCCAGTCTATCTCCCATCCCCCAGTATTTCTCCCATCCCCGTCTATTTCCCTCCCCCAGTCTTTCTCACATCCCCCGGTCTATCGCACATCCCCCAGTCTAGCTCCCATCCTCCAGTCTAGCTCCCATCCCCCAGTCTAGCTCCCATCCACCATTCTATCTCCCACCCCCCAGTCTATCTCCCATCCCCCAGTCTATCTCCCTCCCCCCAGTCTATCTCCATCCCCCAGTCTATCTCCCATCCCTCAGTCTATCTCCCATCCCCCAGTCTAGCTCCCATCCCCCAGTCTATCTGCATCCCCCAGTCTGTCTCCATCCCCCAGTCTATCTCCCATCCCCCAGTCTATCTCGATCCCCCAGTCTACCGCCCAGCCCAATCTATCTCCCATCCCCCAGTCTATCTTCCATCCCCCAGTCTATCTCCAACCCCCAGTCTATCTCCCAGCCCAGTCTATCTCACATCCCCCAGTCTATCTCCATCCCCCAGACTATGTCCCTCCCCCAGTCTATCTCCCATCCCCCAGTCTATCTCCCATCCCCCAGTCTCTCTCCCATCCCCCAGTCTATCTCACATCCCCCAGCCTATCTCCCAACCCCCAGTCTATCTCCCATCCCCCAGTCTATCTCCCATCCCCCAGTCTATCTCCCATCCCCCAGACTATCTCCCATCCCCCAGTCTATCTCCATCCCCCAGTCTATCTCCCAGCCCAGTCTATCTCACATCCCCCAGTCTATCTCCCATCCTCCAGGCTATCTCCCATCCACCATTCTATCTCCATCCCCCAGACTATCTCCCTCCCCCCAGTCTATCGCCCATCCCCCAGTCTATCTCCCATCCCCCAGTCTATCTCCCATTCCCCAGTCTATCTCACATCCCCCAGCCTATCTCCCAACCCCCAGTCTATCTCCCATCCCCCAGTCTATCTCCCATCCCCCAGTATTTCTCCCTTCCCCGTCTATCTCCATCCCCCAGTCTATCTCCCATCCTCCAGGCTATCTCCCATCCCCCAGTCTATCTCCATCCCCCAGTCTATCTCCCAGCCCAGTCTATCTCACATCCCCCAGTCTATCTCCCATCCTCCAGGCTATCTCCCATCCCCCAGTCTATCTCCATCCCTCAGACCATGTCCCTCCCCCCAGTCTATCTCCCATCCCCCAGTCTATCTCCCATCCCCCAGTCTATCTCACATCCCCCAGCCTATCTCCCAACCCCCAGTCTATCTCCCATCCCCCAGTCTATCTCCCATCCCCCAGTCTATCTCCCATCCCCCAGTCTATCTCCCATCCCCCAGTCTATCTCCCAGCCTATCTATCTCCCATCCACCAGACTATCTCCCATCCCCCAGTCTATCTCCCATCCCCCAGTATTTCTCCCTTCCCCGTCTATCTCCATCCCCCAGCCTATCTCCCATCCTCCAGTCTATCTCGCATCCCCCAGTCTATCTCCATCCCCCAGACTATCTCCCAGCCCAGTCTATCTCCCATCCCCCAGTCTGTCTCCCTCCCCCCAGTCTATCTCCCACCCCCCAGTCTATCTCCCAGCCCCCACTCTATCTCCCATCCCCCAGTCTATCTCCCATCCCCCAGTATATCTCCCATCCCCTGTCTAACTCCATCCCCCAGTCTATCTCCCATCCTCCAGGCTATCTCCCATCCCCCAGTCTATCTCCATCCCCCAGACTATCTCCCAGCCCAGTCTATCTCACATCCTCCAGTCTATCTCCCTCCCCCCAGTCTATCTCCCATCCCCCAGTCTATCTCCCATCCCCCAGTCTATCTCCCATCCCCCAGTCTATCTCCCATCCCCCAGTCTTTCCCCCATCCCCCAGTAATTCTCCCATCCCATCTATCTCCATCCCCCAGTCTATCTCACATCCCCCAGTCTATCTCCCATCCCCCAGTCTACCTCCCATCCCCCAGTCTATCTCCCATCCCCCAGTCTATCTCGCATCCCCCAGTCTATCTCCCAGCCCATCTATCTCCCATCCACCAGTCTATCTCCCATCCCCCAGTCTATCTCCCATCCCCCAGTATTTCTCCCGTCCCCGTCTATCTCCATCCCCCAGTCTATCTCCCATCCTCCAGTCTATCTCCCATCCCCCAGTCTATCTCCATCCCCCAATCTATCTCCCAGCCCAGTCTATCTCCCAGCCCCCAGTCTATCTCCCACCCCCCAGTCTATCTCCCATCCCCCAGTCTATCTCCCATCCCCCAGTCTATCTCCCATCCCCCAGTCTATCTCCCTCCCCCAGTCATTCTCACATCCCCCGGTCTATCTCACATCCCCCAGTCTAGCTCCCATCCCCCAGTCTAGCTCCCATCCCCCAGTCTAGCTCCCATCCCCCAGTCTAGCTCCCATCCACCAGTCTATCTCCCATCCGCCAGTCTATCTCCCATCCGCCAGTCTATCTGCCACCCGCCAGTCTATCTCCCACCCCCCAGTCTATCTCCCACCCCACAGTCTATCTCCCTCCCCCCAGACTATCTCCCTCCCCCCAGTCTATCTCCATCCCCCAGTCTATCTCCCATCCCCCAGTCTATCTCCCATCCCCAGTCTATCTCCATCCCCCAGTCTGTCTCCATCCCCCAGTCTATCTCCCATCCCCCAGTCTATCTCCATCCCCCAGTCTACCGCCCAGCCCAATCTATCTCCCATCCCCCAGTCTATCATCCATCCCCCAGTCTATCTCCATCCCCCAGTCTATCTCCCAGCCCCCAGTCTATCTCCATCCCGCAGTCTATCTCCCATCCACCAGTCTATCTCCCATCCCCAAGACTAGCTCCCATCCCCCAGTCTATCTCCCATCCCCCAGTCTATCTCCCATCCCCCAGTCTATATCTCTTCCCCCAGTCTATCTCCCATTCCCCAGTCTTTCCGCCATGCCCCAGTAATTCTCCCATCCCATCTACCTCCATCCCCCAGTCTATCTCACATCCCCCAGTCTATCTCCCATCCCCCAGTCTATCTCCCATCCCCCAGTCTATCTCCCATTCCCCAGTCTTTCCGCCATGCCCCAGTAATTCTCCCATCCCATCTATCTCCATCCCCCAGTCTATCTCACATCCCCCAGTCTATCTCCCATCCCCCAGTCTATCTCCCATCCCCCAGTCTATCTCCCATCCCCCAGTCTATCTCGCATCCCCCAGTCTATCTCCCACCCCCCAGTCTATCTCCCATCCCCCAGTCTATCTCCCATCCCCCAATCTATCTCCCATCCCCCAGTCTATCTCCCTCCCCCAGTCATTCTCACATCCCCCGGTCTATCTCACATCCCCCAGTCTAGCTCCCATCCCCCAGTCTAGCTCCCATCCCCCAGTGTAGCTCCCATCCCCCAGTCTATCTCCCAGCCCGTCTATCTCCCATCCACCAGTCTATCTCCCATCCCCCAGTCTATCTCCCATCCCCCAGTCTATTTCCCTCCCCCAGTCTTTCTCACATCCCCCGGTCTATCGCACATCCCCCAGTCTAGCTCCCATCCTCCAGTCTAGCTCCCATCCCCCAGTCTAGCTCCCATCCACCATTCTATCTCCCACCCCCCAGTCTATCTCCCACCCCCCAGTCTATCTCCCATCCCCAAGTCTATCTCCCTCCCCCCAGTCTATCTCCATCCCCCAGTCTATCTCCCATCCCTCAGTCTATCTCCCATCCCCCAGTCTAGCTCCCATCCCCCAGTCTATCTCCATCCCCCAGTCTGTCTCCATCCCCCAGTCTATCTCCCATCCCCCAGTCTATCTCCCAGCCCAATCTATCTCCCATCCCCCAGTCTATCTTCCATCCCCCAGTCTATCTCCATCCCCCAGTCTACCGCCCAGCCCAATCTATCTCCCATCCCCCAGTCTATCTTCCATCCCCCAGTCTATCTCCATCCCCCAGTCTATCTCCCAGCCCAGTCTATCTCTCATCCCCCAGTCTATCTCCATCCCCCAGACTATGTCCCTCCCCCCAGTCTAACTCCCATCCCCCAGTCTATCTCCCATCCCCCAGTCTATCTCCCATCCCCAAGTTTATCTCACATCCCCCAGCCTATCTCCCAACCCCCAGTCTATATCCCATCCCCCAGTCTATCTCCCATCCCCCAGTCTATCTCCCATCCCCCAGTCTATCTCCCATCCCCCAGTCTATCTCCATCCCCCAGTCTATCTCCCAGCCCAGTCTATCTCACATCCCCCAGTCTATCTCCCATCCTCCAGGCTATCTCCCATCCCCCAGTCTATCTCCCATCCCCCAGTCTATCTCCCATCCCCCAGTCTATCTCACATCCCCCAGTCTATCTCCATCCCCCAGTCTATCTCCCATCCCTCAGTCTATCTCCCATCCCCCAGTCTAGCTCCCATCCCCCAGTCTATCTCCATCCCCCAGTCTCTCTCCATCCCCCAGTCTATCTCCCATCCCCCAGTCTATCTCGATCCCCCAGTCTACCGCCCAGCCCAATCTATCTCCCATCCCCCAGTCTATCTTCCATCCCCCAGTCTATCTCCATCCCCCAGTCTATCTCCCAGCCCAGTCTATCTCACATCCCCCAGTCTATCTCCATCCCCCAGACTATGTCCCTCCCCCCAGTCTATCTCCCATCCCCCAGTCTATCTCCCATCCCCCAGCCTATCTCCCATCCCCCAGTCTATCTCACATCCCCCAGCCTATCTCCCAACCCCCAGTCTATCTCCCATCCCCCAGTCTATCTCCCATCCCCCAGTCTATCTCCCATCCCCCAGTCTATCTCCATCCCCCAGTCTACCTCGCAGCCCAGTCTATCTCACATCCCCCAGTCTATCTCCCATCCTCCAGGCTATCTCCCATCCCCCAGTCTATCTCCATCCCCCAGACTATGTCCCTCCCCCCAGTCTATCGCCCATCCCCCAGTCTATCTCCCATCCCCCAGTATTTCTCCCATCCTCCAGTCTATCTCCCATCCCCCAGTCTATCTCCATCCCCCAATCTATCTCCCAGCCCAGTCTATCTCCCAGCCCCCAGTCTATCTCCCACCCCCCAGTCTATCTCCCATCCCCCAGTCTATGTCCCATCCCCCAGTCTATCTCCCATCCCCCAGTCTATCTCCCTCCCCCAGTCATTCTCACATCCCCCGGTCTATCTCACATCCCCCAGTCTAGCTCCCATCCCCCAGTCTAGCTCCCATCCCCCAGTCTAGCTCCCATCCCCCAGTCTAGCTCCCATCCACCAGTGTATCTCCCATCCGCCAGTCTGTCTCCCATCCGCCAGTCTATCTCCCACCCGCCAGTCTATCTCCCACCCCCCACTCTATCTCCCACCCCCCAGTCTATCTCCCTCCCCCCAGTCTATCTCCCTCCCCCCAGTCTATCTCCATCCCCCAGTCTACCTCCCATCCCCCAGTCTATCTCCCATCCCCAGTCTATCTCCATCCCCCAGTCTGTCTCCATCCCCCAGTCTATCTCCCATCCCCCAGTCTATCTCCATCTCCCAGTCTACCGCCCAGCCCAATCTATCTCCCATCCCCCAGTCTATCATCCATCCCCCAGTCTATCTCCATCCCCCAGTCTATCTCCCAGCCCCCAGTCTATCTCCATCCCGCAGTCTATCTCCCATCCACCAGTCTATCTCCCATCCCCAAGACTAGCTCCCATCCCCCAGTCTATCTCCCATCCCCCAGTCTATCTCCCATCCCCCAGTCTATATCTCTTCCCCCAGTCCATCTCCCATCCCCCAGTCTATCTCCCATCCCCCAGTCTATATCTCTTCCCCCAGTCTATCTCCCATCCCCCAGTCTATCTCCCATCCCCCAGTCTATATCTCTTCCCCCAGTCTATCTCCCATCCCCCAGTCTATCTCCAACCCCCAGTCTATCTCCAACCCCCCAGTCTATCACCCATTCCCCAGTCTATCTCCCATCCCCCAGTCTACCTCCCATCCCCCAATCTACCTCCCATCCCCCAGTCTACCAACCATCCCCCAATCTACCTCCCATCCCTCAGTCTATCTCCATCCCCCAGTATATCTCCCATCCTTCAGTCTATCTCCCATGCCCCAGTCTACCTCCCATCCCCCAGTCTACCTCCCATCCCCCAGTCTATCTCCCATCCCCCAGTCTATCTCCCAGCCCATCTATCTCCATCCCCCAGTCCATCTCACATCCCTCAGTCTATCTCCCATCCCCCAGTCTATCTCCCATCCCCCAGTCTATCTCCCATCCCTCAGTCTATCTCCCATCCCCGAGTCTATCTCCCATCCCCCAGTCTATCTCCCAGCCCATCTATCTCCCATCCACCAGTCTATCTCCCATCCCCCAGTCTATCTCCGATCCCCCAGTATTTCTCCCATCCCCCAGTCTATCTCCATCCCACCTTCTATCTCCATCCCCCAGTCTATCTCCCATCCTCCAGTCTATCTCCCATCCCCCAGTCTATCTCCCATCCCCAGTCTATCTCCCATCCCCCAGTCTATCTCCCATCCCCCAGTCTATCTCCCATCCTCCAGCCTATCTCCCATCCCCCAGTCTATCTCCATCCCCCAGTCTATCTCCCAGCCCAGTCTATCTCCCAGCCCCTAGTCTATCTCCCAGCCCCCACTCTATCTCCCATCCCCCAGTCTATCTCCCATCCCCCAGTCATTCTCACATCCCCCGGTCTATCTCACATCCCCCAGTCTAGCTCCCATCCCCCAGTCTAGCTCCCATCCCCCAGTCTAGCTCCCATCCACCAGTCTATCTTCCATCCGCCAGTCTATCTCCCATCCGTCAGTCTATCTCCCACCCGCCAGTCTATCTCCCACCCCCAGTCTATCTCCCACCCCCCAGTCTATCTCCCTACCCCAATCTATCTCCCTCCCCCCAGTGTATCTCCATCTCCCAGTCTATCTCCCATCCCCCAGTCTATCTCCCATCCACAGTCTATCTCCATCCCCCAGTCTGTCTCCATCCCCCAGTCTATCTCCCATCCCCCAGTCTATCTCCATCCCCCAGTCTACCGCCCAGCCCAATCTATCTCCCATCCCCCAGTCTAACATCCATCCCCCAGTCTATCTCCATCCCCCAGTCTATCTCCCAGCCCCCAGTCTATCTCCATCCCGCAGTCTATTTCCCATCCACCAGTCTATCTCCCATCCGCAAGACCAGCTCCCATCCCCCAGTCTATCTCCCATCCCCCAGTCTATCTCCCATCCCCCAGTCTATCTCTCATCCCCCAGTCTATCTCCCATCCCCCAGTCTATATCTCTTCCCCCAGTCTATCTCCCATCCCCCATTCTATCTCCCATCCCCCAGTCTATCTCCATCCCCCAGTCAATCTCCAACCCCCCAGTCTATCTCCCATCGCCCAGTCTATCTCCCATCCCCCAGTCTACCTCTCATCCCCCAATCGACCTCCCATCCCCCAGTCTACCAACCATCCCCCAGTCGACCTCCCATCCCTCAGTCTATCTCCATCCCCCAGTCTATCTCCCAATCTCCAGTCTATCTCCCATCCCCCAGTCTACCTCCCATCCCCCAATCTACCTCCCATCCCCCAATCTACCTCCCATCCCCCAGTCTATCTCCCATCCCCCAGTCTATCTCCATCCCCCAGTCTTTCTCCCATCCGCCAGTCTCTCTCCCATCCCCCAGTCTATCTCCCATCCCCCAGTCTATCTCCATTCCCCAGTCTTTCTCCCACCCCCCAGTCTATCTCCCATCCCCCAGTCTATCTCCCATCCCCCAGCCTATCTCCCATCCGCCAGTCTCTCTCCCATCCCCCAGTCTATCTCCCATCCCCCAGTCTACCTCCCATCCCCCAGTCTATCTCCCATCCCCCAGTCTATCTCCCATCCCCCAGTCTATCTCCCACCCCCCAGTCTATCTCCCACCCCCCAGTCTATCTCCCTCCCCCCAGTCTATCTCCCATCCCCCAGTCTATCATCCATTCCCCAGTCTATCTCCATCCCCCAGTCTATCTCCCAGCCCCCAGTCTATCTCCATCCCGCAGTCTATCTCCCATCCACCAGTCTATCTCCCATCGCCAAGACTAGCTCCCATCCCCCAGTCTATCTCTCATCCCCCAGTCTATCTCCCATCCCCCAGTCTATATCTCTTCCCCCAGTCTATCTCCCATCCCCCATTCTATCTCCCATCCCCCAGTCTATCTCCATCCCCCAGTCAATCTCCAACCCCCCAGTCTATCTCCCACCGCCCAGTCTATCTCCCATCCCCCAGTCTACCTCTCATCCCCCAATCGACCTCCCATCCCCCAGTCTACCAACCATCCCCCAGTCGACCTCCCATCCCTCAGTCTATCTCCATCCCCCAGTCTATCTCCCATCCTCCAGTCTATCTCCCATCCCCCAGTCTACCTCCCATCCCCCAATCTACCTCCCATCCCCCAATCTACCTCCCATCCCCCAGTCTATCTCCCATCCCCCAGTCTATCTCCATCCCCCAGTCTTTCTCCCATCCGCCAGTCTCTCTCCCATCCCCCAGTCTATCTCCCATCCCCCAGTCTATCTCCCATCCCCCAGTCTATCTCCATCCCCCAGTCAATCTCCAACCCCCCAGTCTATCTCCCATCCCCCAAGCTATCTCCCATCCCCCAGTCTACCTCCCAGCCCCCAAACTACCTCCCATCCCCCAGTCTACCAACCATCCCCCAGCCTACCTCCCATCCCTCAGTCTATCTCCATCCCCCAGTCTATCTCCTATCCTCCAGCCTATCTCCCATCCCCCTGTCTACCTCCCATCCCCCCAGTCTACCTCCCATCCCCCAGTCTATCTCCCATCCCCCAGTCTATCTCCATTCCCCAGTCTTTCTCCCACCCCCCAGTCTATCTCCCATCCCCCAGTCTATCTCCCATCCCCCAGCCTATCTCCCATCCGCCAGTCTCTCTCCCATCCCCCAGTCTATCTCCCATCCCCCAGTCTACCTCCCATCCCCCAGTCTATCTCCCATCCCCCAGTCTATCTCCCATCCCCCAGTCTATCTCCCACCCCCCAGTCTATCTCCCACCCCCCAGTCTATCTCCCTCCCCCCAGTCTATCTCCCATCCCCCAGTCTATCATCCATTCCCCAGTCTATCTCCATCCCCCAGTCTATCTCCCAGCCCCCAGTCTATCTCCATCCCGCAGTCTATCTCCCATCCACCAGTCTATCTCCCATCGCCAAGACTAGCTCCCATCCCCCAGTCTATCTCTCATCCCCCAGTCTATCTCCCATCCCCCAGTCTATATCTCTTCCCCCAGTCTATCTCCCATCCCCCATTCTATCTCCCATCCCCCAGTCTATCTCCATCCCCCAGTCAATCTCCAACCCCCCAGTCTATCTCCCATCGCCCAGTCTATCTCCCATCCCCCAGTCTACCTCTCATCCCCCAATCGACCTCCCATCCCCCAGTCTACCAACCATCCCCCAGTCGACCTCCCATCCCTCAGTCTATCTCCATCCCCCAGTCTATCTCCCATCCTCCAGTCTATCTCCCATCCCCCAGTCTACCTCCCATCCCCCAATCTACCTCCCATCCCCCAATCTACCTCCCATCCCCCAGTCTATCTCCCATCCCCCAGTCTATCTCCATCCCCCAGTCTTTCTCCCATCCGCCAGTCTCTCTCCCATCCCCCAGTCTATCTCCCATCCCCCAGTCTATCTCCCATCCCCCAGTCTATCTCCCATCCCCCAGTCTATCTCCCATCCCCCAGTCTATCTCCCACCCCCCAGTCTATCTCCCACCCCCCAGTCTATCTCTCTCCCCCCAGTCTATCTCCCATCCCCCAGTCTATCATCCATTCCCCAGTCTATCTCCATGCCCCAGTCTATCTCCCAGCCCCCAGTCTATCTCCATCCCGCAGTCTATCTCCCATCCACCAGTCTATCTCCCATCGCCAAGACTAGCTCCCATCCCCCAGTCTATCTCCCATCCCCCAGTCTATCTCCCATCCCCCAGTCTATATCTCTTCCCCCAGTGTATCTCCCATCCCCCAGTCTATCTCCCATCCCCCAGTCTATCTCCATCCCCCAGTCAAAATCCAACCCCCCAGTCTATCTCCCATACCCCAGTCTATCTCCCATCCCCCAGTCTATCTCCATCCCCCAGTCTTTCTCCCATCCCCCAGTCTACCTCCCATCCCCCAGTCTATCTCCCATCCCCCAGCCTATCTCCCATCCGCCAGTCTCTCTCCCATCCCCCAGTCTATCTCCCATTCCCCAGTCTATCTCCCATCCCCCAGTCTATCTCCCATCCCCCAGTCTATCTCCCATCCCCCAGTCTATCTCCCATCCCCCAGACTTTCCCCTATCCCCCAGTAATTCTCCCATCCCATCTATCTCCATCCCCCAGTCCATCTCACATCCCTCAGTCTATCTCCCATCCCGCAGTCTATCTCCCATCCCCCAGTCTATCTCCCATCACTCAGTCTATCTCCCATCCCCCAGTCTATCTCCCATCCCCCAGTCTATCTCCCAGCCCATCTATCTCCCATCCACCAGTCTATCTCCCATACCCCAGTCGATCTCTGATCCCCCAGTATTTCTCCCATCCCCCAGTCTATCTCCATCCCACCGTCTATCTCCATCCCCCAGTCTATCTCCCATCCTCCAGTCTATCTCCCAGCACAGTCTATCTCCCAGCCCCCAGTCTATCTCCCATCCCCCAGTCTATCTCCCATCCCCAGTCTATCTCCCATCCCCCAGTCTATCTCCCATCCCCTAGTCTATCTCCCATCCTCCAGTCTATCTCCCATCCCTCAGTATATCTCCATCCCCCAGTCTATCTCCCAGCCCAGTCTATCTCCCAGCCCCCAGTCTATCTCCCAGCCCCCAGTCTATCTCCCATCCCCCAGTCTATCTCCCATCCCCCAGTCATTCTCACATCCCCCGGTCTATCTCACATCCCCCAGTCTAGCTCCCATCCCCCAGTCTAGCTCCCATCCCCCAGTCTAGCTCCCATCCACCAGTCTATCTCCCATCCGCCAGTCTATCTCCCATCCGTCAGTCTATCTCCCATCCATCAGTCTATCTCCCACCCGCCAATCTATCTCCCACCCCCCAGTCTATCTCCATCTGCCAGTCTATCTCCCATCCCCCAGTCTATCTCCCATCCACAGTCTATCTCCATCCCCCAGTCTGTCTCCATCCCCCAGTCTATCTCCCATCCCCCAGTCTATCTCCATCCCCCAGTCTACCGCCCAGCCCAATCTATCTCCCATCCCCCAGCCTAACATCCATCCCCCAGTCTATCTCCATCCCCCAGTCTATCTCCCAGCCCCCAGTCTATCTCCATCCCGCAGTCTAACTCCCATCCACCAGTCTATCTGCCATCCCCAAGACTAGCTCCCATCCCCCAGTCTATCTCCCATCCCCCAGTCTATATCTCTTCCCCCAGTCTATCTCCCATCCCCCAGTCTATCTCCCATCCCCCAGTCTATCTCCATCCCCCAGTCAATCTCCAACCCCCCAGTCTATCTCCCATCCCCCAGGCTATCTCCCATCCCCCAGTCTACCTCCCAGCCCCCAATCTACCTCCCATCCCCCAGTCTACCAACCATCCCCCAGCCTACCACCCATCCCTCAGTCTATCTCCATCCCCCAGTCTATCTCCTATCCTCCAGCCTATCTCCCATCTCCCAGTCTACCTCCCATCCCCCCAGTCTACCTCCCATCCCCCAGTCTATCTCCCATCCCCCAGTCTATCTCCATTCCCCAGTATTTCTCCCACCCCCCAGTCTATTTCCCATCCCCCAGTCTATCTCCCATCCCCCAGCCTATCTCCCATCCGCCAGGCTCTCTCCCATCCCCCAGTCTATCTCCCATCCCCCAGTTTATCTCCCATCCCCCAGTCTATCTCCCATCCCCCAGTCTATCCCCCATCCCCCAGTCTATCTCCCATCCCCCAGTCTATCTCCCATCCCGCAGTCTACCTCTCATCCCCCAATCGACCTCCCATCCCCCAGTCTACCAACCATCCCCCAGTCTACCTCCCATCCCTCAGTCTATCTCCATCCCCCAGTCTATCTCCCGTCCTCCAGTCTATCTCCCATCCCCCAGTCTACCTCCCACCCCCCAGTCTTCCTCCCATCCCCCAGCCTATCTCCCATCCGCCAGGCTCTCTCCCATCCCCCAGTCTATCTCCCATCCCCCAGTTTATCTCCCATCCCCCAATCTATCTCCCATCCCCCAGTCTATCCCCCATCCCCCAGTCTATCTCCCACCCCCCAGTCTATCTCCCACCCCCCAGTCTATCTCCCTCCCCCCAGTCTATCTCCCATCCCCCAGTCTGTCATCCATTCCCCAATCTATCTCCATCCCCCAGTATATCTCCCAGCCCCAGTCTATCTCCATCCCGCAGTCTATCTCCCATCCACCAGTCTATCTCCCATCGCCAAGACTAGCTCCCATCGCCCAGTCTATCTCCCATCCCCCAGTCTATCTCCCATCCCTCAGTCTATATCTCTTCCCGCAGTCTATCTCCAATCCCCCAGTCTCTCTCCCATCCCCCAGTCTATCTCCCATCCCCCAGTTTATCTCCCATCCCCCAGTCTATCTCCCATCCCCCAGTCTATCCCCCATCCCCCAGTCTATCTCCCACCCCCCAGTCTATCTCCCACCCCCCAGTCTATCTCCCTCCCCCCAGTCTATCTCCCATCCCCCAGTCTATCATCCATTCCCCAGTCTATCTCCATCCCCCAGTCTATCTCCCAGCCCCCAGTCTATCTCCATCCCGCAGTCTATCTCCCATCCACCAGTCTATCTCCCATCACCAAGACTAGCTCCCATCCCCCAGTCTATCTCCCATCCCCCAGTCTATCTCCCATCCCCCAGTCTATATCTCTTCCCCCAGTCTATCTCCCATCCCCCAGTCTATCTCCCATCCCCCAGTCTATCTCCATCCCCCAGTCAATCTCCAACCCCCCAGTCTAGCTCCCATCCCCCAGTCTATCTCCCATCCCACAGTCTACCTCTCATCCCCCAATCGACCTCCCATCCCCCAGTCTACCAACCATCCCCCAGTCTACCTCCCATCCCTCAGTCTATCTCCATCCCCCAGTCTATCTCCCGTCCTCCAGTCTATCTCCCATCCCCCAGTCTACCTCCCACCCCCCAGTCTTCCTCCCATCCCCCAGTCTATCTCCCATCCCCGTCTATCTCCATCCCCCAGTCTTTCTCCCATCCCCCAGTCTATCTCCCATCCCCCAGCCTATCTCCCATCCCCCAGCCTATCTCCCATCCGCCAGTCTCTCTCCCATCCCCCAGTCTATCTCCCATCCCCCAGTCTATCTCCCATCCCCCAGTCTATCTCCCATCCCCCAGTCTATCTCCCACCCCCCAGACTTTCCCCTATCCCCCAGTAATTCTCCCATCCCATCTATCTCCATCCCCAAGTCTATCTCACTTCCCTCAGTCTATCTCCCATCCCCCAGTCTATCTCCCATCCCTCAGTCTATCTCCCATCCCCCAGTCTATCATCCATTCCCCAGTCAATCTCCATCCCCCAGTCTATCTCCCAGCCCCCAGTCTATCTCCATCCCGCAGTCTATCTCCCATCTACCAGTCTATCTCCCATCGCCAAGACTAGCTCCCATCCCCCAGTCTATCTCCCATCCCCCAGTCTATCTCCCATCCCCCAGTCTATATCTCTTCCCCCAGTCTATCTCCCATCCCCCAGTCTATCTCCCATCCCCCAGTCTATCTCCATCCCCCAGTCAAACTCCAACCCCCCAGTCTATCTCCCATCCCCCAGTCTATCTCCCATCCCCCAGTCTATCTCCATCCCCCAGTCTTTCTCCCATCCCCCAGTCTACCTCCCATCCCCCAGTCTATCTCCCATCCCCCAGCCTATCTCCCATCCGCCAGTCTCTCTCCCATCCCCCAGTCTATCTCCCATTCCCCAGTCTATCTCCCATCCCCCAGTCTATCTCCCATCCCCCAGTCTATCTCCCATCCCCCAGTCTATCTCCCATCCCCCAGACTTTCCCCTATCCCCCAGTAATTCTCCCATCCCATCTATCTCCATCCCCCAGTCCATCTCACATCCCTCAGTCTATCTCCCATCCCCCAGACTATCTCCCATCCCCCAGTCTATCTCCCATCCCTCAGTCTATCTCCCATCCCCCAGTCTATCTCCCATCCCCCAGTCTATCTCCCAGCCCATCTATCTCCCATCCACCAGTCTATCTCCCATACCCCAGTCTATCTCTGATCCCCCAGTATTTCTCCCATCCCCCAGTCTATCTCCATCCCACCGTCTATCTCCATCCCCCAGTCTATCTCCCATCCTCCAGTCTATCTCCCAGCACAGTCTATCTGCCAGCCCCCAGTCTATCTCCCATCCCCCAGTCTATCTCCCATCCCCAGTCTATCTCCCATCCCCCAGTCTATCTCCCATCCCCCAGTCTAGCTCCCATCCTCCAGTCTATCTCCCATCCCTCAGTCTATCTCCATCCCCCAGTCTATCTCCCAGCCCAGTCTATCTCCCAGCCCCCAGTCTATCTCCCAGCCCCCAGTCTATCTCCCATCCCCCAGTCTATCTCCCATCCCCCAGTCATTCTCACATCCCCCGGTCTATCTCACATCCCCCAGTCTAGCTCCCATCCCCCAGTCTAGCTCCCATCCCCCAGTCTAGCTCCCATCCACCAGTCTATCTCCCATCCGCCAGTCTATCTCCCATCCGTCAGTCTATCTCCCATCCGTCAGTCTATCTCCCACCCGCCAGTCTATCTCCCACCCCCCAGTCTATCTCCCTCCCCCCAGTCTATCTCCCTCCCCCCAGTCTATCTCCATCTGCCAGTCTATCTCCCATCCCCCAGTCTATCTCCCATCCACAGTCTATCTCCATCCCCCAGTCTGTCTCCATCCCCCAGTCTATCTCCCATCCCCCAGTCTATCTCCATCCCCCAGTCTACCGCCCAGCCCAATCTATCTCCCATCCCCCAGCCTAACATCCATCCCCCAGTCTATCTCCATCCCCCAGTCTATCTCCCAGCCCCCAGTCTATCTCCATCCCGCAGTCTATCTCCCATCCACCAGTCTATCTGCCATCCCCAAGACTAGCTCCCATCCCCCAGTCTATCTCCCATCCCCCAGTCTATCTCCCATCCCCCAGGCTATATCTCTTCCCCCAGTCTCTCTCCCATCCCCCAGTCTATCTCCCATTCCCCAGTCTATCTCCCATCCCCCAGTCTATCTTACATCCCCCAGTCTATCTCCCATCCCCCAGTCTATCTCCCATCCCCCAGACTTTCCCCTATCCCCCAGTAATTCTCCCATCCCATCTATCTCCATCCCCCAGTCCATCTCACATCCCTCAGTCTATCTCCCATCCCCCAGTCTATCTCCCATCCCCCAGTCTATCTCCCATCCCTCAGTCTATCTCCCATCCCCCAGTCTATCTCCCATCCCCCAGTCTATCTCCCAGCCCATCTATCTCCCATCCACCAGTCTATCTCCCATACCCCAGTCTATCTCTGATCCCCCAGTATTTCTCCCATCCACCAGTCTATCTCCATCCCACCGTCTATCTCCATCCCCCAGTCTATCTCCCATCCTCCAGTCTATCTCCCAGCACAGTCTATCTCCCAGCCCCCAGTCTATCTCCCATCCCCCAGTCTATCTCCCATCCCCAGTCTATCTCCCATCCCCCAGTCTATCTCCCATCCCCCAGTCTATCTCCCATCCTCCAGTCTATCTCCCATCCCTCAGTCTATCTCCATCCCCCAGTCTATCTCCCAGCCCAGTCTATCTCCCAGCCCCCAGTCTATCTCCCAGCCCCCAGTCTATCTCCCATCCCCCAGTCTATCTCCCATCCCCCAGTCATTCTCACATCCCCCGGTCTATCTCACATCCCCCAGTCTAGCTCCCATCCCCCAGTCTAGCTCCCATCCCCCAGTCTAGCTCCCATCCACCATTCTATCTCCCATCCGCCAGTCTATCTCCCATCCGTCAGTCTATCTCCCATCCGTCAGTCTATCTCCCACCCGCCAGTCTATCTCCCACCCCCCAATCTATCTCCCTCCCCCCAGTCTATCTCCCTCCCCCCAGTCTATCTCCATCTGCCAGTCTATCTCCCATCCCCCAGTCTATCTCCCATCCACAGTCTATCTCCATCCCCCAGTCTGTCTCCATCCCCCAGTCTATCTCCCATCCCCCAGTCTATCTCCATCCCCCAGTCTACCGCCCAGCCCAATCTATCTCCCATCCCCCAGCCTAACATCCATCCCCCAGTCTATCTCCATCCCCCAGTCTATCTCCCAGCCCCCAGTCTATCTCCATCCCGCAGTCTATCTCCCATCCACCAGTCTATCTGCCATCCCCAAGACTAGCTCCCATCCCCCAGTCTATCTCCCATCCCCCAGTCTATCTCCCATCCCCCAGTCTATATCTCTTCCCGCAGTCTATCTCCCATCCCCCAGTCTATCTCCCATCCCCCAGTCTATCTCCATCCCCCAGTCAATCTCCAACCCCCCAGTCTATCTCCCATCCCCCAGGCTATCTCCCATCCCCCAGTCTACCTCCCAGCCCCCAATCTACCTCCCATCCCCCAGTCTACCAACCATCCCCCAGCCTACCTCCCATCCCTCAGTCTATCTCCATCCCCCAGTCTATCTCCTATCCTCCAGCCTATCTCCCCTCCCCCAGTCTTCCTCCCATCCCCCCAGTCTACCTCCCATCCCCCAGTCTATCTCCCATCCCCCAGTCTATCTCCATTCCCCAGTATTTCTCCCACCCCCCAGTCTATTTCCCATCCCCCAGTCTATCTTCCATCCCCCAGCCTATCTCCCATCCGCCAGGCTCTCTCCCATCCCCCAGTCTATCACCCATCCCCCAGTTTATCTCCCATCCCCCAGTCTATCTCCCATCCCCCAGTCTATCCCCCATCCCCCAGTCTATCTCCCACTCCCCAGTCTATCTCCCACCCCCCAGTCTATCTCCCTCCCCCCAGTCTATCTCCCATCCCCCAGTCTATCATCCATTCCCCAGTCTATCTCCACCCCCCAGTCTATCTCCCAGCCCCCAGTCTATCTCCATCCCGCAGTCTATCTCCCATCCACCAGTCTATCTCCCATCGCCAAGACTAGCTCCCATCCCCCAGTCTATCTCCCATCCCCCAGTCTATCTCCCATCCCCCAGTCTATATCTCTTCCCCCAGTCTATCTCCAATCCCCCAGTCTCTCTCCCATCCCCCAGTCTATCTCCCATCCCCCAGTTTATCTCCCATCCCCCAGTCTATCTCCCATCCCCCAGTCTATCCCCCATCCCCCAGTCTATCTCCCACCCCCCAGTCTATCTCCCTCCCCCAGTCTATCTCCCTCCCCCCAGTCTATCTCCCATCCCCCAGTCTATCATCCATTCCCCAGTCTATCTCCATCCCCCAGCCCCCAGTCTATCTCCATCCCGCAGTCTATCTCCCATCCACCAGTCTATCTCCCATCGCCAAGACTAGCTCCCATCCCCCAGTCTATCTCCCATCCCCCAGTCTATCTCCCATCCCCCAGTCTATATCTCTTCCCCCAGTCTATCTCCCATCCCCCAGTCTATCTCCCATCCCCCAGTCTATCTCCATCCCCCAGTCAATCTCCAACCCCCCAGTCTATCTCCCATCCCCCAGTCTATCTCCCATCCCGCAGTCTACCTCTCATCCCCCAATCGACCTCCCATCCCCCAGTCTACCAACCATCCCCCAGTCTACCTCCCATCCCTCAGTCCATCTCCATCCCACAGTCTATCTCCCGTCCTCCAGTCTATCTCCCATCCCCCAGTCTACCTCCCACCCCCCAGTCTTCCTCCCATCCCCCAGTCTATCTCCCATCCCCCAGTCTATCTCCATCCCCCAGTCTTTCTCCCATCCCCCAGTCTACCTCCTAGCCCCCAATCTACCGCCCATCCCCCAGTCTACCAACCATCCCCCAGCCTACCTCCCATCCCTCAGTCTATCTCCATCCCCCAGTCTATCTCCTATCCTCCAGCCTATCTCCCATCTCCCAGTCTCCCTCCCATCCCCCCAGTCTACCTCCCATCCCCCAGTCTATCTCCCATCCCCCAGTCTATCTCCATTCCCCAGTATTTCTCCCACCCCCCAGTCTATTTCCCATCCCCCAGTCTATCTCCCATCCCCCAGCCTATCTCCCATCCGCCAGGCTCTCTCCCATCCCCCAGTCTATCTCCCATCCCCCAGTTTATCTCCCATCCCCCAGTCTATCTCCCATCCCCCAGTCTATCCCCCATCCCCCAGTCTATCTCCCACCCCCAGTCTATCTCCCACCCCCCAGTCTAACTCCCTCCCCCCAGTCTATCTCCCATCCCCCAGTCTATCATCCATTCCCCAGTCTATCTCCATCCCCCAGTCTATCTCCCAGCCCCCAGTCTATCTCCATCCCGCAGTCTATCTCCCATCCACCAGTCTATCTCCCATCGCCAAGACTAGCTCCCATCCCCCAGTCTATCTCCCATCCCCCAGTCTATCTCCCATCCCCCAGTCTATATCTCTTACCCCAGTCTATCTCCAATCCCCCAGTCTCTCTCCCATCCCCCAGTCTATCTCCCATCCCCCAGTTTATCTCCCATCCCCCAGTCTATCTCCCATCCCCCAGTCTATCCCCCATCCCCCAGTCTATCTCCCACCCCCCAGTCTATCTCCCACCCCCCAGTCTATCTCCCTCCCCCCAGTCTATCTCCCATCCCCCAGTCTATCATCCATTCCCCAGTCTATCTCCATCCCCCAGTCTATCTCCCAGCCCCCAGTCTATCTCCATCCCGCAGTCTATCTCCCATCCACTCGTCTATCTCCCATCGCCAAGACTAGCTCCCATCCCCCAGTCTATCTCCCATCCCCCAGTCTATCTCCCATCCCCCAGTCTATATCTCTTCCCCCAGTCTATCTCCCATCCCCCAGTCTATCTCCATCCCCCAGTCAATCTCCAACCCCCCAGTCTATCTCCCATCCCCCAGTCTATCTCCCATCCCGCAGTCTACCTCTCATCCCCCAATCGACCTCCCATCCCCCAGTCTACCAACCATCCCCCAGTCTACCTCCCATCCCTCAGTCTATCTCCATCCCCCAGTCTATCTCCCGTCCTCCAGTCTATCTCCCATCCCCCAGTCTACCTCCCACCCCCCAGTCTTCCTCCCATCCCCCAGTCTATCTCCCATCCCCCAGTCTATCTCCATCCCCCAGTCTTTCTCCCATCCCCCAGTCTATATCCCATCCCCCAGCCTATCTCCCATCCCCCAGCCTATCTCCCATCCGCCAGTCTCTCTCCCATCCCCCAGTCTATCTCCCATCCCCCAGTCTATCTCCCATCCCCCAGTCTATCTCCCATCCCCCAGTCTATCTCCCACCCCCCAGACTTTCCCCTATCCCCCAGTAATTCTCCCATCCCATCTATCTCCATCCCCCAGTCTATCTCACTTCCCTCAGTCTATCTCCCATCCCCCAGTCTATCTCCCACCCCCCAGTCTATCTCCCATCCCTCAGTCTATCTCCCATCCCCCAGTCTATCTCCCATCCCCCAGTCTATCTCCCAGCCCATCTATCTCCCATCCACCAGTCTATCTCCCATACCCCAGTCTATCTCCCATCCCCCAGTATTTCTCCCATCCCCCAGTCTATCTCCATCCCACCATCTATCTCCATCCCCCAGTCTATCTCCCATCCTCCAGTCTATCTCCCAGCACAGTCTATCTCCCAGCCCCCAGTCTATCTCACACCCCCCAGTCTATCTCCCATCCCCCAGTCTATCTCCCATCCCCCAGTCTATCTCCATCCCCCAGTCTATCTCCCATCCCCAGTCTATCTCCCATCCCCCAGTCTATCTCCCATCCTCCAGTCTATCTCCCATCCCCCAGTCTATCTCCATCCCCCATTCTATATCCCAGCCCAGTCCATCTCCCAGCCCCCAGTCTATCTCCCAGCCCCCAGTCTACCTCCCATCCCCCAGTCTATCTCCCATCCCCCAGTCTATCTCCCATCCCCAAGTCTATCTCCCTCCCCCAGTCATTCTCACATCCCCTCGTCTATCTCACATCCCCCAGTCTAGCTCCCATCCCCCAGTCTAGCTCCCATCCCCCAGTCTAGCTCCCATCCCCCAGTCTAGCTCCCATCCGCCAGTCTATCTCCCATCCGCCAGTCTATCTCCCATCCGCCAGTCTATCTCCCACCTGCCAGTCTATCTCTCACCCCTCAGTCTATCTCCCACCCCCCAGTCTATCTCCCGCCCCCCAGTCTATCTCCCTCCCCCCAGTCTATCTCCATCCCTCAGTCTATCTCCCATCCCCCAGTCTATCTCCCATCCCCCAGTCTATCTCCCAGCCCATCTATCTCCCATCCCCCAGTCCATCTCCGATCCCCCAGTATTTCTCCCATCCCCCACTCTATCTCCATCCCACCGTCTATCTCCATCCCCCAGCCTATCTCCCATCCTCCAGTCTATTCCCCGGCACAGTCTATCTCCCAGCCCCCAGTCTATCTCCCACCCCCCAGTCTATCTCCCATCCCCCAGTCTATCTCCCATCCCCCAGTCTATCTCCCATCCCCCAGCCTATCTCCCATCCCCCAGTCTATCTCCATCCCCCAGTCTTTCTCCCATCCCCCAGTCTACCTCCCAGCCCCCAATCTACCTCCCATCCCCCAGTCTACCAACCATCCCCCAGCCTACCTCCCATCCCTCAGTCTATCTCGATCCCCCAGTCTATCTCCTATCCTCCAGCCTATCTCCCATTCCCCAGTCTACCTCCCATCCCCCCAGTCTACCTCCCATCCCCCAGTCTATCTCCCATCCCCCAGTCTATCTCCATACCCCAGTATTTCTCCCACCCCCCAGTCTATTTCCCATCCCCCAGTCTATCTCCCATCCCCCAGCCTATCTCCCATCCGCCAGGCTCTCTCCCATCCCCCAGTCTATCTCCCATCCCCCAGTTTATCTCCCATCCCCCAGTCTATCTCCCATCCCCCAGTCTATCCCCCATCCCCCAGTCTATCTCCCACCCCCCAGTCTATCTCCCACCCCCCAGTCTATCTCCCTCCCCCCAGTCTATCTCCCATCCCCCAGTCTATCATCCATTCCCCAGTCTATCTCCATCCCCCAGTCTATCTCCCAGCCCCCAGTCTATCTCCATCCCGCAGTCTATCTCCCATCCACCAGTCTATCTCCCATCGCCAAGACTAGCTCCCATCCCCCAGTCTATCTCCCATCCCCCAGTCTATCTCCCATCCCCCAGTCTATATCTCTTCCCCCAGTCTATCTCCAATCCCCCAGTCTCTCTCCCATCCCCCAGTCTATCTCCCATCCCCCAGTTTATCTCCCATCCCCCAGTCTATCTCCCATCCCCCAGTCTATCCCCCATCCCCCAGTCTATCTCCCACCCCCCAGTCTATCTCCCACCCCCCAGTCTATCTCCCTCCCCCCAGTCTATCTCCCATCCCCCAGTCTATCATCCATTCCCCAGTCTATCTCCATCCCCCAGTCTATCTCCCAGCCCCCAGTCTATCTCCATCCCGCAGTCTAGCTCCCATCCACTAGTCTATCTCCCATCGCCAAGACTAGCTCCCATCCCCCAGTCTATCTCCCATCCCCCAGTCTATCTCCCATCCCCCAGTCTATATCTCTTCCCCCAGTCTATCTCCCATCCCCCAGTCTATCTCCCATCCCCCAGTCTATCTCCATCCCCCAGTCAATCTCCAACCCCCCAGTCTATCTCCCATCCCCCAGTCTATCTCCCATCCCGCAGTCTACCTCTCATCCCCCAATCGACCTCCCATCCCCCAGTCTACCAACCATTCCCAGTCTACCTCCCATCCCTCAGTCTATCTCCATCCCCCAGTCTATCTCCCGTCCTCCAGTCTATCTCCCATCCCCCAGTCTACCTCCCACCCCCCAGTCTTCCTCCCATCCCCCAGTCTATCTCCCATCCCCCAGTCTATCTCCATCCCCCAGTCTTTCTCCCATCCCCCAGTCTATCTCCCATCCCCCAGCCTATCTCCCATCCCCCAGCCTATCTCCCATCCGCCAGTCTCTCTCCCATCCCCCAGTCTATCTCCCATCCCCCAGTCTATCTCCCATCCCCCAGTCTATCTCCCACCCCCCAGACTTTCCCCTATCCCCCAGTAATTCTCCCATCCCATCTATCTCCATCCCCCAGTCTATCTCACTTCCCTCAGTCTATCTCCCATCCCCCAGTCTATCTCCCATCCCCCAGTCTATCTCCCATCCCTCAGTCTATCTCCCATCCCCCAGTCTATCTCCCATCCCCCAGTCTATCTCCCAGCCCATCTATCTCCCATCCACCAGTCTATCTCCCATACCCCAGTCTATCTCCCATCCCCCAGTATTTCTCCCATCCCCCAGTCTATCTCCATCCCACCATCTATCTCCATCCCCCAGTCTATCTCCCATCCTCCAGTCTATCTCCCAGCACAGTCTATCTCCCAGCCCCCAGTCTATCTCACACCCCCCAGTCTATCTCCCATCCCCCAGTCTATCTCCCATCCCCCAGTCTATCTCCCATCCCCCAGTCTATCTCCCATCCCCAGTCTATCTCCTATCCCCCAGTCTATCTCCCAGCCCCCAGTCTATCTCACACCCCCCAGTCTATCTCCCATCCCCCAGTCTATCTCCCATCCCCCAGTCTATCTCCCATCCCCCAGTCTATCTCCCATCCCCAGTCTATCTCCCATCCCCCAGTCTATCTCCCATCCCCCAGTCTATCTCCCATCCCCCAGTCTATCTCCCATCCCCCAGTCTATCCCCCATCCCCCAGTCTATCTCCCACCCCCCAGTCTATCTCCCACCCCCAGTCTATCTCACTCCCCCCAGTCTATCTCCCATCCCCCAGTCTATCATCCATTCCCCAGTCTATCTCCATCCCCCAGTCTATCTCCCAGCCCCCAGTCTATCTCGATCCCGCAGTCTATCTCCCATCCACCAGTCTATCTCCCATCGCCAAGACTAGCTCCCATCCCCCAGTCTATCTCCCATCCCCCAGTCTATCTCCCATCCCCCAGTCTATATCTCTTCCCCCAGTCTATCTCCCATCCCCCAGTCTATCTCCCATCCCCCAGTCTATCTCCCATCCCCCAGTCTATCTCCATCCCCCAGTCAATCTCCAACCCCCCAGTCTATCTCCCATCCCCCAGTCTATCTCCCATCCCGCAGTCTACCTCTCATCCCCCAATCGACCTCCCATCCCCCAGTCTACCAACCATCCCCCAGTCTACCTCCCATCCCTCAGTCTATCTCCATCCCCCAGTCTATCTCCCGTCCTCCAGTCTATCTCCCATCCCCCAGTCTACCTCCCACCCCCCAGTCTTCCTCCCATCCCCCAGTCTATCTCCCATCCCCCAGTCTATCTCCATCCCCCAGTCTTTCTCCCATCCCCCAGTCTACCTCCCAGCCCCCAATCTACCTCCCATCCCCCAGTCTACCAACCATCCCCCAGCCTACCTCCCATCCCTCAGTCTATCTCCATCCCCCAGTCTATCTCCTATCCTCCAGCCTATCTCCCATCTCCCAGTCTACCTCCCATCCCCCCAGTCTACCTCCCATCCCCCAGTCTATCTCCCATCCCCCAGTCTATCTCCATTCCCCAGTATTTCTCCCACCCCCCAGTCTATTTCCCATCCCCCAGTCTATCTCCCATCCCCCAGCCTATCTCCCATCCGCCAGGCTCTCTCCCATCCCCCAGTCTATCTCCCATCCCCCAGTTTATCTCCCATCCCCCAGTCTATCTCCCATCCCCCAGTCTATCCCCCATCCCCCAGTCTATCTCCCACCCCCCAGTCTATCTCCCACCCCCCAGTCTATCTCCCATCCCCCAGTCTATCATCCATTCCCCAGTCTATCTCCATCCCCCAGTCTATCTCCCAGCCCCCAGTCTATCTCCATCCCGCAGTCTATCTCCCATCCACCAGTCTATCTCCCATCGCCAAGACTAGCTCCCATCCCCCAGTCTATCTCCCATCCCCCAGTCTATCTCCCATCCCCCAGTCTATATCTCTTCCCCCAGTCTATCTCCAATCCCCCAGTCTCTCTCCCATCCCCCAGTCTATCTCCCATCCCCCAGTTTATCTCCCATCCCCCAGTCTATCTCCCATCCCATAGTCTATCCCCCATCCCCCAGTCTATCTCCCACCCCCCAGTCTATCTCCCACCCCCCAGTCTATCTCCCTCCCCCCAGTCTATCTCCCATCCCCCAGTCTATCATCCATTCCCCAGTCTATCTCCATCCCCCAGTCTATCTCCCAGCCCCCAGTCTATCTCCATCCCGCAGTCTATCTCCCATCCACTAGTCTATCTCCCATCGCCAAGACTAGCTCCCATCCCCCAGTCTATCTCCCATCCCGCAGTCTACCTCTCATCCCCCAATCGACCTCCCATCCCCCAGTCTACCAACCATCCCCCAGTCTACCTCGCATCCCTCAGTCCATCTCCATCCCCCAGTCTATCTCCCGTCCTCCAGTCTATCTCCCATCCCCCAGTCTACCTCCCACCCCCCAGTCTTCCTCCCATCCCCCAGTCTATCTCCCATCCCCCAGTCTATCTCCATCCCCCAGTCTTTCTCCCATCCCCCAGTCTACCTCCTAGCCCCCAATCTACCGCCCATCCCCCAGTCTACCAACCATCCCCCAGCCTACCTCCCATCCCTCAGTCTATCTCCATCCCCCAGTCTATCTCCTATCCTCCAGCCTATCTCCCATCTCCCAGTCTCCCTCCCATCCCCCCAGTCTACCTCCCATCCCCCAGTCTATCTCCCATCCCCCAGTCTATCTCCATTCCCCAGTATTTCTCCCACCCCCCAGTCTATTTCCCATCCCCCAGTCTATCTCCCATCCCCCAGCCTATCTCCCATCCGCCAGGCTCTCTCCCATCCCCCAGTCTATCTCCCATCCCCCAGTTTATCTCCCATCCCCCAGTCTATCTCCCATCCCCCAGTCTATCCCCCATCCCCCAGTCTATCTCCCACCCCCAGTCTATCTCCCACCCCCCAGTCTAACTCCCTCCCCCCAGTCTATCTCCCATCCCCCAGTCTATCATCCATTCCCCAGTCTATCTCCATCCCCCAGTCTATCTCCCAGCCCCCAGTCTATCTCCATCCCGCAGTCTATCTCCCATCCACCAGTCTATCTCCCATCGCCAAGACTAGCTCCCATCCCCCAGTCTATCTCCCATCCCCCAGTCTATCTCCCATCCCCCAGTCTATATCTCTTCCCCCAGTCTATCTCCAATCCCCCAGTCTCTCTCCCATCCCCCAGTCTATCTCCCATCCCTCAGTTTATCTCCCATCCCCCAGTCTATCTCCCATCCCCCAGTCTATCCCCCATCCCCCAGTCTATCTCCCACCCCCCAGTCTATCTCCCACCCCCCAGTCTATCTCCCTCCCCCCAGTCTATCTCCCATCCCCCAGTCTATCATCCATTCCCCAGTCTATCTCCATCCCCCAGTCTATCTCCCAGCCCCCAGTCTATCTCCATCCCGCAGTCTATCTCCCATCCACTCGTCTATCTCCCATCGCCAAGACTAGCTCCCATCCCCCAGTCTATCTCCCATCCCCCAGTCTATCTCCCATCCCCCAGTCTATATCTCTTCCCCCAGTCTATCTCCCATCCCCCAGTCTATCTCCATCCCCCAGTCAATCTCCAACCCCCCAGTCTATCTCCCATCCCCCAGTCTATCTCCCATCCCGCAGTCTACCTCTCATCCCCCAATCGACCTCCCATCCCCCAGTCTACCAACCATCCCCCAGTCTACCTCCCATCCCTCAGTCTATCTCCATCCCCCAGTCTATCTCCCGTCCTCCAGTCTATCTCCCATCCCCCAGTCTACCTCCCACCCCCCAGTCTTCCTCCCATCCCCCAGTCTATCTCTCATCCCCCAGTCTATCTCCATCCCCCAGTCTTTCTCCCATCCCCCAGTCTATCTCCCATCCCCCAGCCTATCTCCCATCCCCCAGCCTATCTCCCATCCGCCAGTCTCTCTCCCATCCCCCAGTCTATCTCCCATCCCCCAGTCTATCTCCCATCCCCCAGTCTATCTCCCATCCCCCAGTCTACCTCCCACCCCCCAGACTTTCCCCTATCCCCCAGTAATTCTCCCAGCCCATCTATCTCCATCCCCCAGTCTATCTCACTTCCCTCAGTCTATCTCCCATCCCCCAGTCTATCTCCCATCCCCCAGTCTATCTCCCATCCCTCAGTCTATCTCCCATCCCCCAGTCTATCTCCCATCCCCCAGTCTATCTCCCAGCCCATCTATCTCCCATCCACCAGTCTATCTCCATCCCACCATCTATCTCCATCCCCCAGTCTATCTCCCATCCTCCAGTCTATCTCCCAGCACAGTCTATCTCCCAGCCCCCAGTCTATCTCACACCCCCCAGTCTATCTCCCATCCCCCAGTCTATCTCCCATCCCCCAGTCTATCTCCATCCCCCAGTCTATCTCCCATCCCCAGTCTATCTCCCATCCCCCAGTCTATCTCCCATCCTCCAGTCTATCTCCCATCCCCCAGTCTATCTCCATCCCCCATTCTATATCCCAGCCCAGTCCATCTCCCAGCCCCCAGTCTATCTCCCAGCCCCCAGTCTACCTCCCATCCCCCAGTCTATCTCCCATCCCCAGTCTATCTCCCATCCCCAAGTCTATCTCCCTCCCCCAGTCATTCTCACATCCCCTCGTCTATCTCACATCCCCCAGTCTAGCTCCCATCCCCCAGTCTAGCTCCCATCCCCCAGTCTAGCTCCCATCCCCCAGTCTAGCTCCCATCCGCCAGTCTATCTCCCATCCGCCAGTCTATCTCCCATCCCCCAGTCTATCTCCATCCCCCAGTCTTTCTCCCATCCCCCAGTCTACCTCCCAGCCCCCAATCTACCTCCCATCCCCCAGTCTACCAACCATCCCCCAGCCTACCTCCCATCCCTCAGTCTATCTCGATCCCCCAGTCTATCTCCTATCCTCCAGCCTATCTCCCATTCCCCAGTCTACCTCCCATCCCCCCAGTCTACCTCCCATCCCCCAGTCTATCTCCCATCCCCCAGTCTATCTCCATACCGCAGTATTTCTCCCACCCCCCAGTCTATTTCCCATCCCCCAGTCTATCTCCCATCCCCCAGCCTATCTCCCATCCGCCAGGCTCTCTCCCATCCCCCAGTCTATCTCCCATCCCCCAGTTTATCTCCCATCCCCCAGTCTATCTCCCATCCCCCAGTCTATCCCCCATCCCCCAGTCTATCTCCCACCCCCCAGTCTATCTCCCACCCCCCCAGTCTATCTCCCTCCCCCCAGTCTATCTCCCATCCCCCAGTCTATCATCCATTCCCCAGTCTATCTCCATCCCCCAGTCTATCTCCCAGCCCCCAGTCTATCTCCATCCCGCAGTCTATCTCCCATCCACCAGTCTATCTCCCATCGCCAAGACTAGCTCCCATCCCCCAGTCTATCTCCCATCCCCCAGTCTATCTCCCATCCCCCAGTCTATATCTCTTCCCCCAGTCTATCTCCAATCCCCCAGTCTCTCTCCCATCCCCCAGTCTATCTCCCATCCCCCAGTTTATCTCCCATCCCCCAGTCTATCTCCCACCCCCCAGTCTATCTCCCACCCCCCAGTCTATCTCCCTCCCCCCAGTCTATCTCCCCCAGTCCCCCCAGTCTATCATCCATTCCCCAGTCTATCTCCATCCCCCAGTCTATCTCCCAGCCCCCAGTCTATCTCCATCCCGCAGTCTATCTCCCATCCACTCGTCTATCTCCCATCGCCAAGACTAGCTCCCATCCCCCAGTCTATCTCCCATCCCCCAGTCTATCTCCCATCCCCCAGTCTATATCTCTTCCCCCAGTCTATCTCCCATCCCCCAGTCTATCTCCATCCCCCAGTCAATCTCCAACCCCCCAGTCTATCTCCCATCCCCCAGTCTATCTCCCATCCCGCAGTCTACCTCTCATCCCCCAATCGACCTCCCATCCCCCAGTCTACCAACCATCCCCCAGTCTACCTCCCATCCCTCAGTCTATCTCCATCCCCCAGTCTATCTCCCGTCCTCCAGTCTATCTCCCATCCCCCAGTCTACCTCCCACCCCCCAGTCTTCCTCCCATCCCCCAGTCTATCTCTCATCCCCCAGTCTATCTCCATCCCCCAGTCTTTCTCCCATCCCCCAGTCTATCTCCCATCCCCCAGCCTATCTCCCATCCCCCAGCCTATCTCCCATCCGCCAGTCTCTCTCCCATCCCCCAGTCTATCTCCCATCCCCCAGTCTATCTCCCATCCCCCAGTCTATCTCCCATCCCCCAGTCTACCTCCCACCCCCCAGACTTTCCCCTATCCCCCAGTAATTCTCCCAGCCCATCTATCTCCATCCCCCAGTCTATCTCACTTCCCTCAGTCTATCTCCCATCCCCCAGTCTATCTCCCATCCCCCAGTCTATCTCCCATCCCTCAGTCTATCTCCCATCCCCCAGTCTATCTCCCATCCCCCAGTCTATCTCCCAGCCCATCTATCTCCCATCCACCAGTCTATCTCCATCCCACCATCTATCTCCATCCCCCAGTCTATCTCCCATCCTCCAGTCTATCTCCCAGCACAGTCTATCTCCCAGCCCCCAGTCTATCTCACACCCCCCAGTCTATCTCCCATCCCCCAGTCTATCTCCCATCCCCCAGTCTATCTCCATCCCCCAGTCTATCTCCCATCCCCAGTCTATCTCCCATCCCCCAGTCTATCTCCCATCCTCCAGTCTATCTCCCATCCCCCAGTCTATCTCCATCCCCCATTCTATATCCCAGCCCAGTCCATCTCCCAGCCCCCAGTCTATCTCCCAGCCCCCAGTCTACCTCCCATCCCCCAGTCTATCTCCCATCCCCCAGTCTATCTCCCATCCCCAAGTCTATCTCCCTCCCCCAGTCATTCTCACATCCCCTCGTCTATCTCACATCCCCCAGTCTAGCTCCCATCCCCCAGTCTAGCTCCCATCCCCCAGTCTAGCTCCCATCCCCCAGTCTAGCTCCCATCCGCCAGTCTATCTCCCATCCGCCAGTCTATCTCCCATCCCCCAGTCTATCTCCATCCCCCAGTCTTTCTCCCATCCCCCAGTCTACCTCCCAGCCCCCAATCTACCTCCCATCCCCCAGTCTACCAACCATCCCCCAGCCTACCTCCCATCCCTCAGTCTATCTCGATCCCCCAGTCTATCTCCTATCCTCCAGCCTATCTCCCATTCCCCAGTCTACCTCCCATCCCCCCAGTCTACCTCCCATCCCCCAGTCTATCTCCCATCCCCCAGTCTATCTCCATACCCATACCGCAGTATTTCTCCCACCCCCCAGTCTATTTCCCATCCCCCAGTCTATCTCCCATCCCCCAGCCTATCTCCCATCCGCCAGGCTCTCTCCCATCCCCCAGTCTATCTCCCATCCCCCAGTTTATCTCCCATCCCCCAGTCTATCTCCCATCCCCCAGTCTATCCCCCATCCCCCAGTCTATCTCCCACCCCCCAGTCTATCTCCCACCCCCCAGTCTATCTCCCTCCCCCCAGTCTATCTCCCATCCCCCAGTCTATCATCCATTCCCCAGTCTATCTCCATCCCCCAGTCTATCTCCCAGCCCCCAGTCTATCTCCATCCCGCAGTCTATCTCCCATCCACCAGTCTATCTCCCATCGCCAAGACTAGCTCCCATCCCCCAGTCTATCTCCCATCCCCCAGTCTATCTCCCATCCCCCAGTCTATATCTCTTCCCCCAGTCTATCTCCAATCCCCCAGTCTCTCTCCCATCCCCCAGTCTATCTCCCATCCCCCAGTTTATCTCCCATCCCCCAGTCTATCTCCCATCCCCCAGTCTATCCCCCATCCCCCAGTCTATCTCCCACCCCCCAGTCTATCTCCCACCCCCCAGTCTATCTCCCTCCCCCCAGTCTATCTCCCATCCCCCAGTCTATCATCCATTCCCCAGTCTATCTCCATCCCCCAGTCTATCTCCCAGCCCCCAGTCTATCTCCATCCCGCAGTCTAGCTCCCATCCACTAGTCTATCTCCCATCGCCAAGACTAGCTCCCATCCCCCAGTCTATCTCCCATCCCCCAGTCTATCTCCCATCCCCCAGTCTATATCTCTTCCCCCAGTCTATCTCCCATCCCCCAGTCTATCTCCCATCCCCCAGTCTATCTCCATCCCCCAGTCAATCTCCAACCCCCCAGTCTATCTCCCATCCCCCAGTCTATCTCCCATCCCGCAGTCTACCTCTCATCCCCCAATCGACCTCCCATCCCCCAGTCTACCAACCATCCCCCAGTCTACCTCCCATCCCTCAGTCTATCTCCATCCCCCAGTCTATCTCCCGTCCTCCAGTCTATCTCCCATCCCCCAGTCTACCTCCCACCCCCCAGTCTTCCTCCCATCCCCCAGTCTATCTCCCATCCCCCAGTCTATCTCCATCCCCCAGTCTTTCTCCCATCCCCCAGTCTATCTCCCATCCCCCAGCCTATCTCCCATCCCCCAGCCTATCTCCCATCCGCCAGTCTCTCTCCCATCCCCCAGTCTATCTCCCATCCCCCAGTCTATCTCCCATCCCCCAGTCTATCTCCCATCCCCCAGTCTATCTCCCACCCCCCAGACTTTCCCCTATCCCCCAGTAATTCTCCCATCCCATCTATCTCCATCCCCCAGTCTATCTCACTTCCCTCAGTCTATCTCCCATCCCCCAGTCTATCTCCCATCCCCCAGTCTATCTCCCATCCCTCAGTCTATCTCCCATCCCCCAGTCTATCTCCCATCCCCCAGTCTATCTCCCAGCCCATCTATCTCCCATCCACCAGTCTATCTCCCATACCCCAGTCTATCTCCCATCCCCCAGTATTTCTCCCATCCCCCAGTCTATCTCCATCCCACCATCTATCTCCATCCCCCAGTCTATCTCCCATCCTCCAGTCTATCTCCCAGCACAGTCTATCTCCCAGCCCCCAGTCTATCTCACACCCCCCAGTCTATCTCCCATCCCCCAGTCTATCTCCCATCCCCCAGTCTATCTCCCATCCCCCAGTCTATCTCCCATCCCCAGTCTATCTCCTATCCCCCAGTCTATCTCCCAGCCCCCAGTCTATCTCACACCCCCCAGTCTATCTCCCATCCCCCAGTCTATCTCCCATCCCCCAGTCTATCTCCCATCCCTTAGTCTATCTCCCATCCCCAGTCTATCCCCCATCCCCCAGTCTATCTCCCACCCCCCAGTCTATCTCCCACCCCCAGTCTATCTCCCTCCCCCCAGTCTATCTCCCATCCCCCAGTCTATCATCCATTCCCCAGTCTATCTCCATCCCCCAGTCTATCTCCCAGCCCCCAGTCTATCTCCATCCCGCAGTCTATCTCCCATCCACCAGTCTATCTCCCATCGCCAAGACTAACTCCCATCCCCCAGTCTATCTCCCATCCCCCAGTCTATCTCCCATCCCCCAGTCTATATCTCTTCCCCCAGTCTATCTCCCATCCCCCAGTCTATCTCCCATCCCCCAGTCTATCTCCCATCCCCCAGTCTATCTCCATCCCCCAGTCAATCTCCAACCCCCCAGTCTGTCTCCCATCCCCCAGTCTATCTCCCATCCCGCAGTCTACCTCTCATCCCCCAATCGACCTCCCATCCCCCAGTCTACCAACCATCCCCCAGTCTACCTCCCATCCCTCAGTCTATCTCCATCCCCCAGTCTATCTCCCGTCCTCCAGTCTATCTCCCATCCCCCAGTCTACCTCCCACCCCCCAGTCTTCCTCCCATCCCCCAGTCTATCTCCCATCCCCCAGTCTATCTCCATCCCCCAGTCTTTCTCCCATCCCCCAGTCTACCTCCCAGCCCCCAATCTACCTCCCATCCCCCAGTCTACCAACCATCCCCCAGCCTACCTCCCATCCCTCAGTCTATCTCCATCCCCCAGTCTATCTCCTATCCTCCAGCCTATCTCCCATCTCCCAGTCTACCTCCCATCCCCCCAGTCTACCTCCCATCCCCCAGTCTATCTCCCATCCCCCAGTCTATCTCCATTCCCCAGTATTTCTCCCACCCCCCAGTCTATTTCCCATCCCCCAGTCTATCTCCCATCCCCCAGCCTATCTCCCATCCGCCAGGCTCTCTCCCATCCCCCAGTCTATCTCCCATCCCCCAGTTTATCTCCCATCCCGCAGTCTATCTCCCATCCCCCAGTCTATCCCCCATCCCCCAGTCTATCTCCCACCCCCCAGTCTATCTCCCACCCCCCAGTCTATCTCCCATCCCCCAGTCTATCATCCATTCCCCAGTCTATCTCCATCCCCCAGTCTATCTCCCAGCCCCCAGTCTATCTCCATCCCGCAGTCTATCTCCCATCCACCAGTCTATCTCCCATCGCCAAGACTAGCTCCCATCCCCCAGTCTATCTCCCATCCCCCAGTCTATCTCCCATCCCCCAGATCTATATCTCTTCCCCCAGTCTATCTCCAATCCCCCAGTCTCTCTCCCATCCCCCAGTCTATCTCCCATCCCCCAGTTTATCTCCCATCCCCCAGTCTATCTCCCATCCCCCAGTCTATCCCCCATCCCCCAGTCTATCTCCCACCCCCCAGTCTATCTCCCACCCCCCAGTCTATCTCCCTCCCCCCAGTCTATCTCCCATCCCCCAGTCTATCATCCATTCCCCAGTCTATCTCCATCCCCCAGTCTATCTCCCAGCCCCCAGTCTATCTCCATCCCGCAGTCTATCTCCCATCCACTAGTCTATCTCCCATCGCCAAGACTAGCTCCCATCCCCCAGTCTATCTCCCATCCCCCAGTCTATCTCCCATCCCCCAGTCTATATCTCTTCCCCCAGTCTATCTCCCATCCCCCAGTCTATCTCCATCCCCCAGTCAATCTCCAACCCCCCAGTTTATCTCCCATCCCCCAGTCTATCTCCCATCCCGCAGTCTACCTCTCATCCCCCAATCGACCTCCCATCCCCCAGTCTACCAACCATCCCCCAGTCTACCTCCCATCCCTCAGTCTATCTCCATCCCCCAGTCTATCTCCCGTCCTCCAGTCTATCTCCCATCCCCCAGTCTACCTCCCACCCCCCAGTCTTCCTCCCATCCCCCAGTCTATCTCCCATCCCCCAGTCTATCTCCATCCCTGCATGTCTTTCTCCCATCCCCCAGTCTATCTCCCATCCCCCAGCCTATCTCCCATCCCCCAGCCTATCTCCCATCCGCCAGTCTCTCTCCCATCCCCCAGTCTATCTCCCATCCCTCAGTCTATCTCCCATCCCCCAGTCTATCTCCCATCCCCCAGTCTATCTCCCACCCCCCAGTCTATCTCCCATCCCCCAGTCTATCTCCCATCCCCCAGTCTATCTCCCATCCCCCAGTCTATCTCCATCCCCCAGTCTATCTCACTTCCCTCAGTCTATCTCCCATCCCCCAGTCTATCTCCCATCCCCCAGTCTATCTCCCATCCCTCAGTCTATCTCCCATCCCCCAGTCTATCTCCCATCCCCCAGTCTATCTCCCAGCCCATCTATCTCCCATCCACCAGTCTATCTCCCATACCCCAGTCTATCTCCCATCCCCCAGTATTTCTCCCATCCCCCAGTCTATCTCCATCCCACCATCTATCTCCATCCCCCAGTCTATCTCCCATCCTCCAGTCTATCTCCCAGCACAGTCTATCTCCCAGCCCCCAGTCTATCTCACACCCCCCAGTCTATCTCCCATCCCCCAGTCTATCTCCCATCCCCCAGTCTATCTCCCATCCCCCAGTCTATCTCCCATCCCCAGTCTATCTCCCATCCCCCAGTCTATCTCCCATCCCCCAGTCTATCTCCCATCCCCCAGTCTATCTCCCATCCCCCAGTCTATCTACCATCCCCCAGTCTATCCCCCATCCCCCAGTCTATCTCCCACCCCCCAGTCTATCTCCCACCCCCAGTCTATCTCCCTCCCCCCAGTCTATCTCCCATCCCCCAGTCTATCATCCATTCCCCAGTCTATCTCCATCCCCCAGTCTATCTCCCAGCCCCCAGTCTATCTCCATCCCGCAGTCTATCTCCCATCCACCAGTCTATCTCCCATCGCCAAGACTAGCTCCCATCCCCCAGTCTATCTCCCATCCCCCAGTCTATCTCCCATCCCCCAGTCTATATCTCTTCCCCCAGTCTATCTCCCATCCCCCAGTCTATCTCCCATCCCCCAGTCTATCTCCCATCCCCCAGTCTATCTCCATCCCCCAGTCAATCTCCAACCCCCCAGTCTATCTCCCATCCCCCAGTCTATCTCCCATCCCGCAGTCTACCTCTCATCCCCCAATCGACCTCCCATCCCCCAGTCTACCAACCATCCCCCAGTCTACCTCCCATCCCTCAGTCTATCTCCATCCCCCAGTCTATCTCCCGTCCTCCAGTCTATCTCCCATCCCCCAGTCTATCCCCCATCCCCCAGTCTATCTCCCACCCCCCAGTCTATCTCCCACCCCCCAGTCTATCTCCCATCCCCCAGTCTATCTCCCACCCCCCAGTCTATCTCCCTCCCCCCAGTCTATCTCCCATCCCCCAGTCTATCATCCATTCCCCAGTCTATCTCCATCCCCCAGTCTATCTCCCAGCCCCCAGTCTATCTCCATCCCGCAGTCTATCTCCCATCCACCAGTCTATCTCCCATCGCCAAGACTAGCTCCCATCCCCCAGTCTATCTCCCATCCCCCAGTCTATCTCCCATCCCCCAGTCTATATCTCTTCCCCCAGTCTATCTGCAATCCCCCAGTCTCTCTCCCATCCCCCAGTCTATCTCCCATCCCCCAGTTTATCTCCCATCCCCCAGTCTATCTCCCATCCCCCAGTCTATCCCCCATCCCCCAGTCTATCTCCCACCCCCCAGTCTATCTCCCACCCCCCAGTCTATCTCCCTCCCCCCAGTCTATCTCCCATCCCCCAGTCTATCATCCGTTCCCCAGTCTATCTCCATCCCCCAGTCTATCTCCCAGCCCCCAGTCTATCTCCATCCCGCAGTCTATCTCCCATCCACTAGTCTATCTCCCATCGCCAAGACTAGCTCCCATCCCCCAGTCTATCTCCCATCCCCCAGTCTATCTCCCATCCCCCAGTCTATATCTCTTCCCCCAGTCTATCTCCCATCCCCCAGTCTATCTCCATCCCCCAGTCAATCTCCAACCCCCCAGTCTATCTCCCATCCCCCAGTCTATCTCCCATCCCGCAGTCTACCTCTCATCCCCCAATCGACCTCCCATCCCCCAGTCTACCAACCATCCCCCAGTCTACCTCCCATCCCTCAGTCTATCTCCATCCCCCAGTCTATCTCCCGACCTCCAGTCTATCTCCCATCCCCCAGTCTACCTCCCACCCCCCAGTCTTCCTCCCATCCCCCAGTCTATCTCCCATCCCCCAGTCTATCTCCATCCCCCAGTCTTTCTCCCATCCCCCAGTCTATCTCCCATCCCCCAGCCTATCTCCCATCCCCCAGCCTATCTCCCATCCGCCAGTCTCTCTCCCATCCCCCAGTCTATCTCCCATCCCCCAGTCTATCTCCCATCCCCCAGTCTATCTCCCACCCCCCAGACTTTCCCCTATCCCCCAGTAATTCTCCCATCCCATCTATCTCCATCCCCCAGTCTATCTCTCTTCCCTCAGTCTATCTCCCATCCCCCAGTCTATCTCCCATCCCCCAGTCTATCTCCCATCCCTCAGTCTATCTCCCATCCCCCAGTCTATCTCCCATCCCCCAGTCTATCTCCCAGCCCATCTATCTCCCATCCACCAGTCTATCTCCCATACCCCAGTCTATCTCCCATCCCCCAGTATTTCTCCCATCCCCCAGTCTATCTCCATCCCACCATCTATCTCCATCCCCCAGTCTATCTCCCATCCTCCAGTCTATCTCCCAGCACAGTCTATCTCCCAGCCCCCAGTCTATCTCACACCCCCCAGTCTATCTCCCATCCCCCAGTCTATCTCCCATCCCCCAGTCTATCTCCCATCCCACAGTCTATCTCCCATCCCCAGTCTATCTCCCATCCCCCAGTCTATCTCCCATCCCCCAGTCTATCTCCCATCCTCCAGTCTATCTCCCATCCCCCAGTCTATCTCCATCCCCCATTCTATCTCCCAGCCCAGTCCATCTCCCAGCCCCCAGTCTATCTCCCAGCCCCCAGTCTACCTCCCATCCCCCAGTCTATCTCCCATCCCCCAGTCTATCTCCCATCCCCCAGTCAATCTCCCTCCCCCAGTCATTCTCACATCCCCTCGTCTATCTCACATCCCCCAGTCTAGCTCCCATCCCCCAGTCTAGCTCCCATCCCCCAGTCTAGCTCCCATCCCCCAGTCTAGCTCCCATCCGCCAGTCTATCTCCCATCCGCCAGTCTATCTCCCATCCGCCAGTCTATCTCCCACCTGCCAGTCTATCTCCCACCCCTCAGTCTATCTCCCACCCCCCAGTCTATCTCCCACCCCCCAGTCTATCTCCCTCCCCCCAGTCTATCTCCATCCCTCAGTCTATCTCCCATCCCCCAGTCTATCTCCCATCCCCCAGTCTATCTCCCAGCCCATCTATCTCCCATCCACCAGTCTATCTCCCATCCCCCAGTCTATCTCCGATCCCCCAGTATTTCTCCCATCCCCCACTCTATCTCCATCCCACCGTCTATCTCCATCCCCCAGCCTATCTCCCATCCTCCAGTCTATTCCCCGGCACAGTCTATCTCCCAGCCCCCAGTCTATCTCCCACCCCCCAGTCTATCTCCCATCCCCCAGTCTATCTCCCATCCCCCAGTCTATCTCCCATCCCCCAGCCTATCTCCCATCCCCCAGTCTATCTCCATCCCCCAGTCTTTCTCCCATCCCCCAGTCTACCTCCCAGCCCCCAATCTACCTCCCATCCCCCAGTCTACCAACCATCCCCCAGCCTACCTCCCATCCCTCAGTCTATCTCCATCCCCCAGTCTATCTCCTATCCTCCAGCCTATCTCCCATCCCCCAGTCTACCTCCCATCCCCCCAGTCTACCTCCCATCCCCCAGTCTATCTCCCATCCCCCAGTCTATCTCCATACCCCAGTATTTCTCCCACCCCCCAGTCTATTTCCCATCCCCCAGTCTATCTCCCATCCCCCAGCCTATCTCCCATCCGCCAGGCTCTCTCCCATCCCCCAGTCTATCTCACTTCCCTCAGTCTATCTCCCATCCCCCAGTCTATCTCCCATCCCCCAGTCTATCTCCCATCCCTCAGTCTATCTCCCATCCCCCAGTCTATCTCCCACCCCCCAGTCTATCTCCCAGCCCATCTATCTCCCATCCACCAGTCTATCTCCATCCCACCATCTATCTCCATCCCCCAGTCTATCTCCCATCCTCCAGTCTATCTCCCAGCACAGTCTATCTCCCAGCCCCCAGTCTATCTCACACCCCCCAGTCTATCTCCCATCCCCCAGTCTATCTCCCATCCCCCAGTCTATCTCCCATCCCCCAGTCTATCTCCCATCCCCAGTCTATCTCCTATCCCCCAGTCTATCTCCCAGCCCCCAGTCTATCTCACACCCCCCAGTCTATCTCGCATCCCCCAGTCTATCTCCCATCCCCCAGTCTATCTCCCATCCCATCTATCTCCATCCCCCAGTCTATCTCCCATCCCCCAGTCTATCTCCCACCCCCCAGTCTATCTCCCATCCCCCAGTCTATTTCCCATCCCCCAGTCTATCCCCCATCCCCCAGTCTATCTCCCACCCCCCAGTCTATCTCCCACCCCCAGTCTATCTCCCTCCCCCCAGTCTATCTCCCATCCCCCAGTCTATCATCCATTCCCCAGTCTATCTCCATCCCCCAGTCTATCTCCCAGCCCCCAGTCTATCTCCATCCCGCAGTCTATCTCCCATCCACCAGTCTATCTCCCATCGCCAAGACTAGCTCCCATCCCCCAGTCTATCTCCCATCCCCCAGTCTATCTCCCATCCCCCAGTCTATATCTCTTCCCCCAGTCTATCTCCCATCCCCCAGTCTATCTCCCATCCCCCAGTCTATCTCCCATCCCCCAGTCTATCTCCATCCCCCAGTCAATCTCCAACCCCCCAGTCTATCTCCCATCCCCCAGTCTATCTCCCATCCCGCAGTCTACCTCTCATCCCCCAATCGACCTCCCATCCCCCAGTCTACCAACCATCCCCAGTCTACCTCCCATCCCTCAGTCTATCTCCATCCCCCAGTCTATCTCCCGTCCTCCAGTCTATCTCCCATCCCCCAGTCTACCTCCCACCCCCCAGTCTTCCTCCCATCCCCCAGTCTATCTCCCATCCCCCAGTCTATCTCCATCCCCCAGTCTTTCTCCCATCCCCCAGTCTACCTCCCAGCCCCCAATCTACCTCCCATCCCCCAGTCTACCAACCATCCCCCAGCCTACCTCCCATCCCTCAGTCTATCTCCATCCCCCAGTCTATCTCCTATCCTCCAGCCTATCTCCCATCTCCCAGTCTACCTCCCATCCCCCCAGTCTACCTCCCATCCCCCAGTCTATCTCCCATCCCCCAGTCTATCTCCATTCCCCAGTATTTCTCCCACCCCCCAGTCTATTTCCCATCCCCCAGTCTATCTCCCATCCCCCAGCCTATCTCCCATCCGCCAGGCTCTCTCCCATCCCCCAGTCTTTCTCCCATCCCCCAGTTTATCTCCCATCCCCCAGTCTATCTCCCATCCCCGTCTATCCCCCATCCCCCAGTCTATCTCCCACCCCCCAGTCTATCTCCCACCCCCCAGTCTATCTCCCTCCCCCCAGTCTATCTCCCATCCCCCAGTCTATCATCCATTCCCCAGTCTATCTCCATCCCCCAGTCTATCTCCCAGCCCCCAGTCTATCTCCATCCCGCGGTCTATCTCCCATCCACCAGTCTATCTCCCATCGCCAAGACTAGCTCCCATCCCCCAGTCTATCTCCCATCCCCCAGTCTATCTCCCATCCCCCAGTCTATATCTCTTCCCCCAGTCTATCTCCAATCCCCCAGTCTCTCTCCCATCCCCCAGTCTATCTCCCATCCCCCAGTTTATCTCCCATCCCCCAGTCTATCTCCCATCCCCCAGTCTATCCCCCATCCCCCAGTCTATCTCCCACCCCCCAGTCTATCTCCCACCCCCCAGTCTATCTCCCTCCCCCCAGTCTATCTCCCATCCCCCAGTCTATCATCCATTCCCCAGTCTATCTCCATCCCCCAGTCTATCTCCCAGCCCCCAGTCTATCTCCATCCCGCAGTCTATCTCCCATCCACTAGTCTATCTCCCATCGCCAAGACTAGCTCCCATCCCCCAGTCTATCTCCCATCCCCCAGTCTATCTCCCATCCCCCAGTCTATATCTCTTCCCCCAGTCTATCTCCCATCCCCCAGTCTATCTCCATCCCCCAGTCAATCTCCAACCCCCCAGTCTATCTCCCATCCCCCAGTCTATCTCCCATCCCGCAGTCTACCTCTCATCCCCCAATCGACCTCCCATCCCCCAGTCTACCAACCATCCCCCAGTCTACCTCCCATCCCTCAGTCTATCTCCATCCCCCAGTCTATCTCCCGTCCTCCAGTCTATCTCCCATCCCCCAGTCTACCTCCCACCCCCCAGTCTTCCTCCCATCCCCCAGTCTATCTCCCATCCCCCAGTCTATCTCCATCCCCCAGTCTTTCTCCCATCCCCCAGTCTATGTCCCATCCCCCAGCCTATCTCCCATCCCCCAGCCTATCTCCCATCCGCCAGTCTCTCTCCCATCCCCCAGTCTATCTCCCATCCCCCAGTCTATCTCCCATCCCCCAGTCTATCTCCCACCCCCCAGACTTTCCCCTATCCCCCAGTAATTCTCCCATCCCATCTATCTCCATCCCCCAGTCTATCTCACTTCCCTCAGTCTATCTCCCATCCCCCAGTCTATCTCCCATCCCCCAGTCTATCTCCCATCCCTCAGTCTATCTCCCATCCCCCAGTCTATCTCCCATCCCCCAGTCTATCTCCCAGCCCATCTATCTCCCATCCACCAGTCTATCTCCCATACCCCAGTCTATCTCCCATCCCCCAGTATTTCTCCCATCCCCCAGTCTATCTCCATCCCACCATCTATCTCCATCCCCCAGTCTATTTCCCATCCTCCAGTCTATCGCCCAGCACAGTCTATCTCCCAGCCCCCAGTCTATCTCACACCCCCCAGTCTATCTCCCATCCCCCAGTCTATCTCCCATCCCCCAGTCTATCTCCCATCCCACAGTCTATCTCCCATCCCCAGTCTATCTCCCATCCCCCAGTCTATCTCCCATCCCCCAGTCTATCTCCCATCCTCCAGTCTATCTCCCATCCCCCAGTCTATCTCCTTCCCCCATTCTATCTCCCAGCCCAGTCCATCTCCCAGCCCCCAGTCTATCTCCCAGCCCCCAGTCTACCTCCCATCCCCCAGTCTATCTCCCATCCCCCAGTCTATCTCCCATCCCCCAGTCAATCTCCCTCCCCCAGTCATTCTCACATCCCCTCGTCTATCTCACATCCCCCAGTCTAGCTCCCATCCCCCAGTCCAGCTCCCATCCCCCAGTCTAGCTCCCATCCCCCAGTCTAGCTCCCATCCGCCAGTCTATCTCCCATCCGCCAGTCTATCTCCCATCCGCCAGTCTATCTCCCACCTGCCAGTCTATCTCCCACCCCTCAGTCTATCTCCCACCCCCCAGTCTATCTCCCTCCCCCCAGTCTATCTCCCTCCCCCCAGTCTATCTCCATCCCTCAGTCTATCTCCCATCCCCCAGTCTATCTCCCATCCCCCAGTCTATCTCCCAGCCCATCTATCTCCCATCCACCAGTCTATCTCCCATCCCCCAGTCTATCTCCGATCCCCCAGTATTTCTCCCATCCCCCACTCTATCTCCATCCCACCGTCTATCTCCATCCCCCAGCCTATCTCCCATCCTCCAGTCTATTCCCCGGCACAGTCTATCTCCCAGCCCCCAGTCTATCTCCCACCCCCCAGTCTATCTCCCATCCCCCAGTCTATCTCCCATCCCCCAGTCTATCTCCCATCCCCCAGCCTATCTCCCATCCCCCAGTCTATCTCCATCCCCCAGTCTTTCTCCCATCCCCCAGTCTACCTCCCAGCCCCCAATCTACCTCCCATCCCCCAGTCTATCTCCATCCCCCAGTCTATCTCCTATCCTCCAGCCTATCTCCCATCCCCCAGTCTACCTCCCATCCCCCCAGTCTACCTCCCATCCCCCAGTCTATCTCCCATCCCCCAGTCTATCTCCATACTCCAGTATTTCTCCCACCCCCAAGTCTATTTCCCATCCCCCAGTCTATCTCCCATCCCCCAGCCTATCTCCCATCCGCCAGGCTCTCTCCCATCCCCCAGTCTATCTCCCATCCCCCAGTTTATCTCCCATCCCCCAGTCTATCTCCCATCCCCCAGTCTATCCCCCATCCCCCAGTCTATCTCCCACCCCCCAGTCTATCTCCCACCCCCCAGTCTATCTCCCTCCCCCCAGTCTATCTCCCATCCCCCAGTCTATCATCCATTCCCCAGTCTATCTCCATCCCCCAGTCTATCTCCCAGCCCCCAGTCTATCTCCATCCCGCAGTCTATCTCCCATCCACCAGTCTATCTCCCATCGCCAAGACTAGCTCCCATCCCCAGTCTATCTCCCATCCCCCAGTCTATCTCCCATCCCCCAGTCTATATCTCTTCCCCCAGTCTATCTCCAATCCCCCAGTCTCTCTCCCATCCCCCAGTCTATCTCCCATCCCCCAGTTTATCTCCCATCCCCCAGTCTATCTCCCATCCCCCAGTCTATCCCCCATCCCCCAGTCTATCTCCCACCCCCCAGTCTATCTCCCACCCCCCAGTCTATCTCCCTCCCCCCAGTCTATCTCCCATCCCCCAGTCTATCATCCATTCCCCAGTCTATCTCCATCCCCCAGTCTATCTCCCAGCCCCCAGTCTATCTCCATCCCGCAGTCTATCTCCCATCCACTAGTCTATCTCCCATCGCCAAGACTAGCTCCCATCCCCCAGTCTATCTCCCATCCCCCAGTCTATCTCCCATCCCACAGTCTATATCTCTTCCCCCAGTCTATCTCCCATCCCCCAGTCTATCTCCATCCCCCAGTCAATCTCCAACCCCCCAGTCTATCTCCCATCCCCCAGTCTATCTCCCATCCCGCAGTCTACCTCTCATCCCCCAATCGACCTCCCATCCCCCAGTCTACCAACCATCCCCCAGTCTACCTCCCATCCCTCAGTCTATCTCCATCCCCCAGTCTATCTCCCGTCCTCCAGTCTATCTCCCATCCCCCAGTCTACCTCCCACCCCCCAGTCTTCCTCCCATCCCCCAGTCTATCTCCCATCCCCCAGTCTATCTCCATCCCCCAGTCTTTCTCCCATCCCCCAGTCTATGTCCCATCCCCCAGCCTATCTCCCATCCCCCAGCCTATCTCCCATCCGCCAGTCTCTCTCCCATCCCCCAGTCTATCTCCCATCCCCCAGTCTATCTCCCATCCCCCAGTCAATCTCCCACCCCCCAGACTTTCCCCTATCCCCCAGTAATTCTCCCATCCCATCTATCTCCATCCCCCAGTCTATCTCACTTCCCTCAGTCTATCTCCCATCCCCCAGTCTATCTCCCATCCCCCAGTCTATCTCCCATCCCTCAGTCTATCTCCCATCCCCCAGTCTATCTCCCACCCCCCAGTCTATCTCCCATCCCCCAGTCTATCTCCCATCCCCCAGTCTATCTCCCATCCTCCAGTCTATTCCCCGGCACAGTCTATCTCCCAGCCCCCAGTCTATCTCCCACCCCCCAGTCTATCTCCCATCCCCCAGTCTATCTCCCATCCCCCAGTCTATCTCCCATCCCCCAGCCTATCTCCCATCCCCCAGTCTATCTCCATCCCCCAGTCTTTCTCCCATCCCCCAGTCTACCTCCCAGCCCCCAATCTACCTCCCATCCCCCAGTCTATCTCCATCCCCCAGTCTATCTCCTATCCTCCAGCCTATCTCCCATCCCCCAGTCTACCTCCCATCCCCCCAGTCTACCTCCCATCCCCCAGTCTATCTCCCATCCCCCAGTCTATCTCCATACTCCAGTATTTCTCCCACCCCCCAGTCTATTTCCCATCCCCCAGTCTATCTCCCATCCCCCAGCCTATCTCCCATCCGCCAGGCTCTCTCCCATCCCCCAGTCTATCTCCCATCCCCCAGTTTATCTCCCATCCCCCAGTCTATCTCCCATCCCCCAGTCTATCCCCCATCCCCCAGTCTATCTCCCACCCCCCAGTCTATCTCCCACCCCCCAGTCTATCTCCCTCCCCCCAGTCTATCTCCCATCCCCCAGTCTATCATCCATTCCCCAGTCTATCTCCATCCCCCAGTCTATCTCCCAGCCCCCAGTCTATCTCCATCCCGCAGTCTATCTCCCATCCACCAGTCTATCTCCCATCGCCAAGACTAGCTCCCATCCCCAGTCTATCTCCCATCCCCCAGTCTATCTCCCATCCCCCAGTCTATATCTCTTCCCCCAGTCTATCTCCAATCCCCCAGTCTCTCTCCCATCCCCCAGTCTATCTCCCATCCCCCAGTTTATCTCCCATCCCCCAGTCTATCTCCCATCCCCCAGTCTATCCCCCATCCCCCAGTCTATCTCCCACCCCCCAGTCTATCTCCCACCCCCCAGTCTATCTCCCTCCCCCCAGTCTATCTCCCATCCCCCAGTCTATCATCCATTCCCCAGTCTATCTCCATCCCCCAGTCTATCTCCCAGCCCCCAGTCTATCTCCATCCCGCAGTCTATCTCCCATCCACTAGTCTATCTCCCATCGCCAAGACTAGCTCCCATCCCCCAGTCTATCTCCCATCCCCCAGTCTATCTCCCATCCCACAGTCTATATCTCTTCCCCCAGTCTATCTCCCATCCCCCAGTCTATCTCCATCCCCCAGTCAATCTCCAACCCCCCAGTCTATCTCCCATCCCCCAGTCTATCTCCCATCCCGCAGTCTACCTCTCATCCCCCAATCGACCTCCCATCCCCCAGTCTACCAACCATCCCCCAGTCTACCTCCCATCCCTCAGTCTATCTCCATCCCCCAGTCTATCTCCCGTCCTCCAGTCTATCTCCCATCCCCCAGTCTACCTCCCACCCCCCAGTCTTCCTCCCATCCCCCAGTCTATCTCCCATCCCCCAGTCTATCTCCATCCCCCAGTCTTTCTCCCATCCCCCAGTCTATGTCCCATCCCCCAGCCTATCTCCCATCCCCCAGCCTATCTCCCATCCGCCAGTCTCTCTCCCATCCCCCAGTCTATCTCCCATCCCCCAGTCTATCTCCCATCCCCCAGTCAATCTCCCACCCCCCAGACTTTCCCCTATCCCCCAGTAATTCTCCCATCCCATCTATCTCCATCCCCCAGTCTATCTCACTTCCCTCAGTCTATCTCCCATCCCCCAGTCTATCTCCCATCCCCCAGTCTATCTCCCATCCCTCAGTCTATCTCCCATCCCCCAGTCTATCTCCCATCCCCCAGTCTATCTCCCAGCCCATCTATCTCCCATCCACCAGTCTATCTCCCATACCCCAGTCTATCTCCCATCCCCCAGTATTTCTCCCATCCCCCAGTCTATCTCCATCCCACCATCTATCTCCATCCCCCAGTCTATCTCCCATCCTCCAGTCTATCTCCCAGCACAGTCTATCTCCCAGCCCCCAGTCTATCTCACACCCCCCAGTCTGTCTCCCATCCCCCAGTCTATCTCCCATCCCCCAGTCTATCTCCCATCCCACAGTCTATCTCCCATCCCCAGTCTATCTCCCATCCCCCAGTCTATCTCCCATCCCCCAGTCTATCTCCCATCCTCCAGTCTATCTCCCATCCCCCAGTCTATCTCCATCCCCCATTCTATCTCCCAGCCCAGTCCATCTCCCAGCCCCCAGTCTATCTCCCAGCCCCCAGTCTACCTCCCATCCCCCAGTCTATCTCCCATCCCCCAGTCTATCTCCCATCCCCCAGTCAATCTCCCTCCCCCAGTCATTCTCACATCCCCTCGTCTATCTCACATCCCCCAGTCTAGCTCCCATCCCCCAGTCCAGCTCCCATCCCCCAGTCTAGCTCCCATCCCCCAGTCTAGCTCCCATCCGCCAGTCTATCTCCCATCCACCAGTCTATCTCCCATCCGCCAGTCTATCTCCCACCTGCCAGTCTATCTCCCACCCCTCAGTCTATCTCCCACCCCCCAGTCTATCTCCCTCCCCCCAGTCTATCTCCCTCCCCCCAGTCTATCTCCATCCCTCAGTCTATCTCCCATCCCCCAGTCTATCTCCCATCCCCCAGTCTATCTCCCAGCCCATCTATCTCCCATCCACCAGTCTATCTCCCATCCCCCAGTCTATCTCCGATCCCCCAGTATTTCTCCCATCCCCCACTCTATCTCCATCCCACCGTCTATCTCCATCCCCCAGCCTATCTCCCATCCTCCAGTCTATTCCCCGGCACAGTCTATCTCCCAGCCCCCAGTCTATCTCCCACCCCCCAGTCTATCTCCCATCCCCCAGTCTATCTCCCATCCCCCAGTCTATCTCCCATCCCCCAGCCTATCTCCCATCCCCCAGTCTATCTCCATCCCCCAGTCTTTCTCCCATCCCCCAGTCTACCTCCCAGCCCCCAATCTACCTCCCATCCCCCAGTCTACCAACCATCCCCCAGCCTACCTCCCATCCCTCAGTCTATCTCCATCCCCCAGTCTATCTCCTATCCTCCAGCCTATCTCCCATCCCCCAGTCTACCTCCCATCCCCCCAGTCTACCTCCCATCCCCCAGTCTATCTCCCATCCCCCAGTCTATCTCCATACCCCAGTATTTCTCCCACCCCCCAGTCTATTTCCCATCCCCCAGTCTATCTCCCATCCCCCAGCCTATCTCCCATCCGCCAGGCTCTCTCCCATCCCCCAGTCTATCTCCCATCCCCCAGTTTATCTCCCATCCCCCAGTCTATCTCCCATCCCCCAGTCTATCCCCCATCCCCCAGTCTATCTCCCACCCCCCAGTCTATCTCCCACCCCCCAGTCTATCTCCCTCCCCCCAGTCTATCTCCCATCCCCCAGTCTATCATCCATTCCCCAGTCTATCTCCATCCCCCAGTCTATCTCCCAGCCCCCAGTCTATCTCCATCCCGCAGTCTATCTCCCATCCACCAGTCTATCTCCCATCGCCAAGACTAGCTCCCATCCCCCAGTCTATCTCCCATCCCCCAGTCTATCTCCCATCCCCCAGTCTATATCTCTTCCCCCAGTCTATCTCCAATCCCCCAGTCTCTCTCCCATCCCCCAGTCTATCTCCCATCCCCCAGTTTATCTCCCATCCCCCAGTCTATCTCCCATCCCCCAGTCTATCCCCCATCCCCCAGTCTATCTCCCACCCCCCAGTCTATCTCCCACCCCCCAGTCTATCTCCCTCCCCCCAGTCTATCTCCCATCCCCCAGTCTATCATCCATTCCCCAGTCTATCTCCATCCCCCAGTCTATCTCCCAGCCCGCAGTCTATCTCCATCCCGCAGTCTATCTCCCATCCACTAGTCTATCTCCCATCGCCAAGACTAGCTCCCATCCCCCAGTCTATCTCCCATCCCCCAGTCTATCTCCCATCCCCCAGTCTATATCTCTTCCCCCAGTCTATCTCCCATCCCCCAGTCTATCTCCCATTCCCAGTCTATCTCCATCCCCCAGTCAATCTCCAACCCCCCAGTCTATCTCCCATCCCCCAGTCTATCTCCCATCCCGCAGTCTACCTCTCATCCCCCAATCGACCTCCCATCCCCCAGTCTACCAACCATCCCCCAGTCTACCTCCCATCCCTCAGTCTATCTCCATCCCCCAGTCTATCTCCCGTCCTCCAGTCTATCTCCCATCCCCCAGTCTACCTCCCACCCCCCAGTCTTCCTCCCATCCCCCAGTCTATCTCCCATCCCCCAGTCTATCTCCATCCCCCAGTCTTTCTCCCATCCCCCAGTCTATCTCCCATCCCCCAGCCTATCTCCCATCCCCCAGCCTATCTCCCATCCGCCAGTCTCTCTCCCATCCCCCAGTCTATCTCCCATCCCCCAGTCTATCTCCCATCCCCCAGTCTATCTCCCATCCCCCAGTCTATCTCCCACCCCCCAGACTTTCCCCTATCCCCCAGTAATTCTCCCATCCCATCTATCTCCATCCCCCAGTCTATCTCACTTCCCTCAGTCTATCTCCCATCCCCCAGTCTATCTCCCATCCCCCAGTCTATCTCCCATCCCTCAGTCTATCTCCCATCCCCCAGTCTATCTCCCATCCCCCAGTCTATCTCCCAGCCCATCTATCTCCCATCCACCAGTCTATCTCCCATACCCCAGTCTATCTCCCATCCCCCAGTATTTCTCCCATCCCCCAGTCTATCTCCATCCCACCATCTATCTCCATCCCCCAGTCTCTCTCCCATCCTCCAGTCTATCTCCCAGCACAGCCTATCTCCCAGCCCCCAGTCTATCTCACACCCCCCAGTCTATCTCCCATCCCCCAGTCTATCTCCCATCCCCCAGTCTATCTCCCATCCCCCAGTCTATCTCCCATCCCCAGTCTATCTCCCATCCCCCAGTCTATCTCCCATCCCCCAGTCTATCTCCCATCCTCCAGTCTATCTCCCATCCCCCAGTCTATCTCCATCCCCCATTCTATCTCCCAGCCCAGTCCATCTCCCAGCCCCCAGTCTATCTCCCAGCCCCCAGTCTACCTCCCATCCCCCAGTCTATCTCCCATCCCCCAGTCTATCTCCCATCCCCCAGTCTATGTCCCTCCCCCAGTCATTCTCACATCCCCTCGTCTATCTCACATCCCCCAGTCTAGCTCCCATCCCCCAGTCTAGCTCCCATCCCCCAGTCTAGCTCCCATCCCCCAGTCTAGCTCCCATCCGCCAGTCTATCTCCCATCCGCCAGTCTATCTCCCATCCGCCAGTCTATCTCCCACCTGCCAGTCTATCTCCCACCCCTCAGTCTATCTCCCTCCCCCCAGTCTATCTCCCTCCCCCCAGTCTATCTCCATCCCTCAGTCTATCTCCCATCCCCCAGTCTATCTCCCATCCCCCACTCTATCTCCCATCCCCCAGTCTATCTCCGATCCCCCAGTATTTCTCCCATCCCCCACTCTATCTCCATCCCACCGTCTATCTCCATCCCCCAGCCTATCTCCCATCCTCCAGTCTATTCCCCGGCACTGTCTATCTCCCAGCCCCCAGTCTATCTCCCACCCCCCAGTCTATCTCCCATCCCCCAGTCTATCTCCCATCCCCCAGTCTATCTCCCATCCCCCAGCCTATCTCCCATCCCCAGTCTATCTCCCATCCCCCAGTCTATCTCCCATCCCCCAGTCTATCTCCCATCCTCCAGTCTATCTCCCAACTCCCAGTCTATCTCCATCCCCCAGTCTATCTCCCAGCCCAGTCTATCTCCCAGCCCCCAGTCTATCTCCCAGCCCCCAGTCTATCTCCCATCCCCCAGTCTATCTCCCATCCCCCAGTCATTCTCACATCCCCCGGTCTATCTCACATCCCCCAGTCTAGCTCCCATCCCCCAGTCTAGCTCCCATCCCCCCAGTCTAGCTCCCATCCACCAGTCTATCTCCCATCCACCAGTCTATCTCCCATCCGTCAGTCTATCTCCCACCCGCCAGTCTATCTCCCACCCCCCAGTCTATCTCCCACCCCCCTGTCTATCTCCCTCCCCCAGTCTATTTCCCTCCCCCCAGTCTTTCTCCATCCCCCAGTCTATCTCCCATCCGCCAGTCTATCTCCCATCCACAGTCTATCTCCATCCCCCAGTCTTTCTCCATCCCCCAGTCTATCTCCCATCCCCCAGTCTATCTCCATCCCCCAGTCAACCGCCCAGCCCAGTCTATCTCCCATCCCCCAGTCTAACATCCATCCCCCAGTCTATCTCCATCCCCCAGTCTATCTCCCAGCCCCCAGTCTATCTCCATCCCGCAGTCTATCTCCCATCCACCAGTCTACCTCCCATCCCCAAGACTAGCTCCCATCCCCCAGTCTATCTCCCATCCCCCAGTCTATCTCCATCTCCCAGTCAATCTCCAACCCCCCAGTCTATCTCCCATCCCCCAGGCTATCTCCCATCCCCCAGTCCACCTCCCAGCCCCCAATCTACCTCCCATCCCCCAGTCTACCAACCATCCCCCAGTCTCTCTCCCATCCCCCAGTCTATCTCCCATCCCCCAGTCTATCTCCCATCCCCCAGTCTATCTCCCACCCCCCAGTCTATCTCCCACCCGCCAGTCTATCTCCCTCCCCCCAGTCTATCTCCCATCCCCCAGTCTATCATCCATTCCACAGTCTATCTCCATCCCCCAGTCTATCTCCCAGCCCCCAGTCTATCTCCATCCCGCAGTCTATCTCCCATCCACCAGTCTATCTCCCATCGCCAAGACTGGCTCCCATCCCCCCCAGTCTATCTCCCATCCCCCAGTCTATCTCCCATCCCCCAGTCTATATCTCTTACCCCAGTCTATCTCCCATCCCCCAGTCTATCTCCCATCCCCAGTCTATCTCCATCCCCCAGTCAATCTCCAACCCCCCAGTCTATCTCCCATCCCCCAGTCTATCTCCCATCCCCCAGTCTACCTCTCATCCCCCAATCGACCTCCCATCCCCCAGTCTACCAACCATCCCCAGTCTACCTCCCATCCCTCAGTCTATCTCCATCCCCCACTCTCTCTCCTACCCCCCACTCTCTCTCCCACCCCCACTCTCTCTCCCACCCCCCACTCTCTCTCCCACCCCCCACTCTCTCTCCCACCCCCCCACTCTCTCTCCCACCTCCCCACTCTCTCTCCCACCCCCCCACTCTCTCTCCACCCCCCCACTCTCTCTCCCACCCCCCACTTTCTCTCCCACCCCCCCACTCTCTCTCCCACCCCCCACTCTCTCTCCCACCCCCCACTCTCTCTCCCACTCCCCACTCTCTCTCCCAACCCCCACTCAGCCTCCCACCCCCCACTCTCTCTCCCACCCCCCACTCTCTCTCCCACCCCCCACTCTCTCTCCCACCCCCCACTCTCTCTCCCACCCCCACTCTCTCTCCCACCCCCCACTCTCTCTCCCTCCCCCCACTCTCTTCCCACCCCCCACTCTCTCTCCCTCCCCCCACTCTCTCTCCCACCCCCCACTCTCTCTCCCACCCCCACTCTCTCTCCCACCCCCCACTCTCTCTCCCACCCCCCACTCTCTCTCCCTCCCCCCACTCTCTCTCCCACCCCCCACTCTCTCTCCCTCCCCCCACTCTCTCTCCCACCCCCACTCTCTCTCCCACCCCCCACTCTCTCTCCCACCCCCCCACTCTCTCTCCCACCCCCCCACTCTCTCTCCCACCCCCCCACTCTCTCTCCCACCCCCCACTCTCTCTCCCACCCCCCACTCTCTCTCCCACCCCCCACTCTGCCTCTCACCCCCCACTCTCTCTCCCACCCCCCGCTCTCTCTCCCACCCCCCACTCTCTCTCCCACCCCCCACTCTCTCTCCCACCCCCCACTCTCTCTCCCACCCCCCACTCTCTCTTCCACCCCCCACACTCTCTCCCACCCCCCCACTCTCTCTCCCACCCCCACCCTTTCTCTCCCCCCCACTCTCTCTCCCACCCCCCCAATCTGGCTCTCAATACAATACAATACAATACAAATCGCTTTATTGGCATGATAAGGTACATCTTATGTTGCCAAAGCATCAAAATACATTTATGGTTGAACACATAAACGCGGTTCCATTCATACAGTGTATAAACAGGTATATCCCTGAGTTTATAAATATACATTCACCTTGTTTATATATACTCTTGTCTTAGTTTACTGGTTGTCCCTCTGTTCATGGCAAGCTGTAACATAGTGTGCCGCCAGTGTTACACAGCTTCTCTCCTCCCCCAGTAGGAATGGGAGTTTTTGGTTGTCAGTCAGATTTCTGAATTCAGGGCATATTTGTGAGAATTTTTGGTAGAAATTCTCTCTGATGCCCTGATATTTTCCACAGGCTGTGAGGAAGTGCATCTCTGTCTCAACTACTCCCTGACTGCAGTGAGAGCATATCCTGTCTTCTCTTGGCAGCCTGGTCTGCCTGTGTCTCCCTTTTTCGATCGCTAGGCTATGTTCGCTAAGTCTGTACCTTGTCAAGGTTCTTCTCAGTTTGTTATCCTTTACCATGGTCAGGTAATCAGCTATGTTGTATTGTCTGTTTAGGGCCAAGTAGCAATTGAGTTTGCTTTGGGTTTTTGTTGTTTCTGCCCAATATGACAGATATTTTTCCTTTTGCTTAGCGACGATTGTGTTGGGTCGAATTCTTTGTGTTGCCCTGTCACTGTCCTGGGACTGGTTATTGTTAGTATTGTTATTAGTTACTTTATTGAGTCCCAGGACTAGTTGACTGAGGGTATTCTTCTTTATGGTCAGCTCTTGGCATTTCAGGGCGTCGTAGTGATAGCATTGGGGGTTGCTCATTTGATTCCAAATTTGGTGGCTCTTTTTTGGATAGTGATTATTAATGGGTATTGGCCTAGTTCCGCCCTGCATGCGTTGTTTACTGTTTTCCTTTGAGTCCGGAGGATACTTTTACAGAATTCCGCATGTAGGATCTCAATTGGGTGTTTGTCCCATTTTGCAAAATCTTGTTGTGTTAGTGGTCCCCAGACCTCACTGCCATAGAGTGCAATTGGTTCAATTACTGATTTGAAAATTTTGAGCCAAATGCTAATTGGGATTTCTATTTGGATTGATTTTTTGATGGCATAGAAAGCCCTTCTTGCTTTCTCTTTCAGTTCATTCACAGCCAGTTTGAAGTTTCCCGTAGAACTGATTTTTAAGCCCAAGTATGTGTAGTGAGTTGTTTGTTCAATTTTGGTTGTTCCTACTGTGAAATTTATTGTGGGTCCATGTTGTTTGGATCTTTGCTGGAACACAAGGACTTTGGTTTTTTGGGGATTTATTGTCAGGGCCCAAGTCTGGCAGTACGACTCCAGCAGGTCCAGGTTCTGCTGTAGACCCTCCTTAGTTGGTGACAGCAGAACCAGGTCGTCGGCATAGAGGAGGAATTTAACCTTGGATTCATATAGGGTGAGGCCGGGTGCTGTAGATTGTTCAAGTAGTTTTGCCAATCCATTAATGTAAATATTAAAGAGTGTCGGTGAGATTGGCGAGCCCTGCGTCACCCCCCGCCCCTATGGGAAGTATTTTGTTTGTTTGTCTCCAATTTTAACTGCACATTTATTGTTTGTATACATTGATTTAATTACATCATATGTTTTCCCTCCTACCCCGCTTTCGATAAGTTTCAGGAATAAACCGTCATGCCAGATGGAGTCGAAAGCCTTCTGGAAATCTACAAAGCATGCG
>NC_141007.1:570364-731256 GCF_052327205.1 Somniosus microcephalus | reverse complement strand
CCCACCCCCCACTCTCTCCCACCCCCCACTCTCTCTCCCACGCCCCCCACTCTCTCCCACGCCCCCACTCTCTCCCACCCCCCACTCTCTCACCCCACCCCCCCACTCTCTCTCCCACCCCCTCTCTCTCCCACCCCCCACTCTCTCTCCACCCCCCCACACTCTCCCACCCCCCCCACTCTCTCTCCCACCCCCCCACTCCCCCACCCCCCACTCTCTCTCCCACCCCCCCACTCTCTCTCCCACCCCCCACTCTCTCTCCCACCCCCACACTCTCTCCCACCCCCACTCTCTCTCCCACCCCCCTCTCCCACCCCCCCACTCTCTCTCCCACCCCCCACTCTCTCCCACCCCCCACTCTCTCTCCCACCCCCCACTCTCTCTCCCACCCCCCACTCTCTCCCACCCCCACTCTCTCTCCCACCCCCCACTCTCTCTCCCACCCCCCACTCTCTCTCCCACCCCCCACTCTCTCTCCCACCCCCACTCTCTCTCCCACCCCCCACTCTCTCTCCCACCCCCCACTCTCTCTCCCACCCCCCACTCTCTCTCCCACCCCCCCACTCTCTCTCCCACCCCCCACTCTCTCTCCCACCCCCCACTCTCTCTCCCACCCCCCACTCTCTCTCCCACCCCCCACTCTCTCTCCACCCCCCACTCTCTCTCCCACCCCCCACTCTCTCTCCACCCCCCACTCTCTCACCCCACTCTCCCCCCCACTCTCTCTCCCACCCCCACTCTCTCTCCCACCCCCCACTCTCTCTCCCACCCCCCACTCTCTCTCCCACCCCCCACTCTCTCTCCCACCCCCCACTCTCTCTCCCACCCCCCACTCTCTCTCCCACCCCCCACTCTCTCTCCCACCCCCCACTCTCTCTCCCACCCCCACGCTCTCTCCCACCCCCCACTCTCTCTCCCACCCCCCACTCTCTCTCCCACCCCCCACTCTCTCCCACGCCCCCACTCTCTCCCACCCCCCACTCTCTCTCCCACCCCCCACTCTCTCTCCCACCCCCCACTCTCTCCCACCCCCACTCTCTCTCCCACCCCCCACTCTCTCTCCCACCCCCACTCTCTCTCACCCCCCAGTCGGGACCAGCGGGAGCAGCGAGGAGGAGCTCGGGAGAAAACCCGGCGACCAGCGAGGCCCGAGACCAGTCGGGAGCAGTGATTCAGAGCCGGTATAAAAACCGGAGAGAGGCGAGGCCCGAGACCAGTCGGGAGCTGTGATTCAGAGCCTGTATAAAAACCGGAGAGAGGCGAGGCCCGAGACCAGTCGGGAGCAGTGATTCAGAGCCGGTATAAAAACCGGAGAGAGGCGAGGCCCGAGACCAGTCGGGAGCAGTGATTCAGAGCAGGTATAAAAACCGGAGAGAGGCGAGGCCCGAGACCAGTCGGGACCAGCGGGAGCAGCGAGGAGGAGCTCGGGAGAAAACCCGGCGACCAGCGAGGCCCGAGACCAGTCGGGAGCAGTGATTCAGAGCCGGTATAAAAACCGGAGAGAGGCGAGGCCCGAGACCAGTCGGGAGCAGTGATTCAGAGCCGGTATAAAAACCGGAGAGAGGCGAGGCCCGAGACCAGTCGGGACCAGCGGGAGCAGCGAGGAGGAGCTCAGGAGAAAACCCGGCGACCAGCGAGGCCCGAGACCAGTCGGGAGCGGTGATTCAGAGCCGGTATAAAAACCGGAGAGAGGCGAGGCCCGAGACCAGTCGGGAGCAGTGATTCAGAGCCGGTATAAAAACCGGAGAGAGGCGAGGCCCGAGACCAGTCGGGACCAGCGGGAGCAGCGAGGAGGAGCTCGGGAGAAAACCCGGCGACCAGCGAGGCCCGAGACCAGTCGGGAGCAGTGATTCAGAGCCGGTATAAAAACCGGAGAGAGGCGAGGCCCGAGACCAGTCGGGAGCAGTGATTCAGAGCCGGTATAAAAACCGGAGAGAGGCGAGGCCCGAGACCAGTCGGGACCAGCGGGAGCAGCGAGGAGGAGCTCGGGAGAAAACCCGGCGACCAGCGAGGCCCGAGACCAGTCGGGAGCAGTGATTCAGAGCCGGTATAAAAACCGGAGAGAGGCGAGGCCCGAGACCACAGCTGGGGCAGTCGGGAGAGCAGGAGGCCAGTAACTGCTGGGGCAGTCGGGAGAGCAGGAGGCCAGTAACTGGTGAGTTTAAAAGCTCACCTTTCGCGGGCTTTTTCTTTCACAGCTGGTGCAGTCGGGAGAGCAGGAGGCCAGTAACTCTTATATAGGTGGAGCTGTTGCTAAACCCGAAACACTACAGTGTAGTGTCTCCCACCCTTCCACCTCCTCTAACCTTTTAGGGGTTAGGGGAAGTTGAAAAGGTAGGTTCAATTTATTTTATTTCAGGAGCCTAACCTAGGTGGAGAAGGTTCCAGGACAGGAGGCGGCAGTGAAAATACAACACCAGAAAACAGGTAGGTGACTGGTTGGTGAGTACTTTCACAAACTTATTCTAAGTAGAATTCAATAATTAAGCTAAATCGTAGTAAATAAAAGGGTATTGTAAGGGTTAAGTCATGGAAGGGCAGCTCGGACCCGTGTCATGCTTCTCCTGTGCCATGTGGGAAATCAGGGACACTGTCCCTGACAACTATGTGTGCAGGAAGTGTGTCCAGCTGCAGCTCCTAGCAGACCGCATGGCGGCGCTGGAGCTGCGAATGGACTCACTCTGGAGCATACGCGATGCTGAGGATGTTGTGGATAGCACATTCAGTGAGTTGGTCACACCGCAGGTAAAGGCTAGCTCAGACAGTAAATGGGTGACCAAAAGGCAGGGTAAAGGCAGGAAGGTAGTGCAGGAGTCACCTGCGGTCATCTCCCTCCAAAACAGGTTTACCGTTTTGGGTACTGTTGGGGGAGATGACTTATCAGGGGAAGGCACCAGCAGCCAGGTTCAGGGCACCATGACTGGCTCTGCTGCACAGAAGGGCGGGAAAAAGAGGGATAGGGCTATAGTGATAGGGGATTCAATTGTAAGGGGGATAGATAGGAGTTTCTGTGGCCGAGACCGAGACTCCAAGATGGTATGTTGCCTCCCTGGTGCAAGGGTCAAGGATGTCTCGGAGCGGGTGCAGAGCATTCTGAAGGGGGAGGGGGATCAGCCAGTTGTCGTGGTACATGTAGGTACCAACGATGTAGGTAAAAAGAGGGAGGAGGTCCTACAAGCTGAATTTAGGGAGTTAGGAGCTAAATTGAAAAGTAGGACCTCAAAGGTAGTAATCTCTGGATTGCTACCAGTGCCACGAGCTAATAAGTTTAGAGAGAGTAAGATAGATAAGCTAAATACGTGGCTTGAGCAGTGGTGCAAGGGAGAGGGGTTTAAATTCTTGAGGCATTGGAACCAGTTCTTGGGGAGGAGTGACCTGTACCAAGGGGACGGTCTACACCTGAACTGTGAGGGAGCCGATGTCCTCGGGGTAATATTTTCTAGGGCGGTTCGGGAGGATTTAAACTAATTTGGCAGGGGGATGGGAACCTAGGTAGTGGAAAAGAGGGAAGTCATATGAAGTTAGAAATAGATGGTAGAAAGGTGAGAAGCAATAAGCAAAGGAGAGAAACACAAAGGGCCAAACTAATTCATAATGAGAGTGTGAAAAAAGCAAGCCTGAAGGCTTTGTATCTTAATGCTAGAAGCATTAGGAACAAGGTGGATGAATTAGTTGTGGAAATAGAGGTAAACAAGTATGATTTGATTGGGATTACAGAAACGTGGCTGCAGGGTGGGCAAGGCTGGGAACTTAACATCCAGGGATATACAATATTTAGGAAGGATCGGCAAAAAGGTAGGGGAGGTGGGGTAGCATTGCTGGTAAAGGAGGGGATTAATGCAATGGAAAGGAAGGATATTAACTCGGATGAAACGGAATCTGTATGGGTAGAAATGAGAAATAGCAAGGGGAGGAAAACGTTAGTGGGTGTGATATATAGGCCTCCAAATAGTAATATGGAGGTGAGGGAAGGCATAAAAAGGGAAATTAGAGAAGCGTGCGATAAGAGCACAGCTGTCATCATGGGTGACTTTAATTTACATATTGATTGGACTACCCAAATTAGTAAAAATTCTGAGGAGGAGGAATTCCTGGAATGTTTTCGGGACGGTTATCTGGACCAATATGTCGAGGAGCCGACTCGAGATCAGGCCATTTTGGACTGGGTATTGTGCAATGAGAAGGGACTTATCAGCAATCTTCTTGTACGAGGCCCCTTGGGTCAGAGCGATCATAATATGATCGAGCTCTCAGTCGAGATGGAGAGTGAGGAAATTGAATCAGAGACTAAGGTCCAGAACTTAAATAAAGGGAATTACGAGGGTATGAGACGGGAATTGGGTAAGATTGATTGGGTGGTGTTTCTGGGGGGATTGACAGTGGATAAACAATGGCAAGCATTCAAAGATAGAATGGAAGAATTCCAGAACATGTTTATACCGGTTTGGCATAAAAATAAACCTAAAAAGGTGGCTCAACCGTGGATAACGAGGGAAATTAGGGACAGCATAAAATCAAAAAAAAGGGCATATCAACTGGCAAAAAAAAGCACCAGACCGGAAGATTGGGGGCAGTACAGGATACAGCAAAAGAGGACAAAGGGATTAATCAGGAAGGGGAAAATAGAATACGAAAGTAAACTTGCAGCAAACATAAAGACAGACTGCAAAAGCTTTTATCGGTATATCAGGAGGAAAAGACTGGTAAAATCCCAAGTCGGTCCCTTGCAGTCCGATTCGGGAGAATATATAATGGAGAATAAGGAAATGGCAGACCAATTAAACTCATACTTTGGTTCTGTATTCACAAAGGAGGACACAAATAACCTCCCAGGAATATCGGCAAACATAGGGACTAATGAGAGGGAGGAGCTGACAGAAATTAGTATCTCTAGGGATATGGTGTTGGGTAAGTTGAGGGGACTGAAGGCCGACAAATCCCCGGGGCCTGATAAACTACATCCTAGGGTACTTAAGGAGGTGGCCCTGGAGATAGCAGATGCTCTAAGGATCATCTTCCGGAACTCCATTGACTCGGGAACAGTACCCGTGGATTGGAGGGTAGCTAATGTTACCCCAATATTTAAAAAGGGGGGTAGAGAGAAAGCAGGGAATTATAGACCAGTAAGCCTTACATCGGTTGTGGGCAAAATGCTAGAGTCCATTATTAAGGATAAAATAGCGGAGCACTTGACAAATGGGGAAAGGATCGGACAGAGTCAACATGGATTTACAAAGGGTAAATCGTGTTTGACTAATCTGCTGGAATTTTTTGAGGAAGTAACTGGTAAAATAGATGGGGGAGAGCCAGTGGATGTGGTGTACCTTGACTTCCAGAAAGCCTTCGATAAGGTTCCACACAAAAGATTATCATGCAAAATTAAGGCTCATGGGATTGGGGGCAAAGTATTAACGTGGATAGAGAACTGGCTGGCGGATAGAAAACAGAGAGTTGGAATAAACGGCTCGTTTTCGGAGTGGCAGGCAGTGACCAGCGGGGTGCCGCAAGGATCTGTCCTGGGACCCCAGCTGTTCACAATATATATAAATGATCTGGATCAGGGAATTGGATGCAATATTTCCAAATTCGCTGACGACACTAAACTAGGAGGAGGGGTGGGCTCTGATGAGGATGTCAGGAGGCTACAGTGCGATTTGGACAGGTTGGGGGAATGGGCGGATACGTGGCAGATGCACTATAATGTGGATAAATGCGAGGTTATCCACTTTGGGGGTAAAAACAGGAGGGTAGATTATTATCTAAATGGCAATAGATTGGGAGATGGGGAAGTGCAGAGGGACCTGGGTGTTCTTGTGCACCAGTCACTGAAGGAGAGCATGCAGGTGCAACAGGCGATTAAGAAGGCAAATGGTATGTTGGCCTTCATATCAAGGGGGTTCGAGTATAGGAATAGGGATACCTTACTACAGCTGTACAAGGTGCTGGTGAGACCGCATCTGGAGTATTGTGTACAGTTTTGGTCGCCCCATCTGCGGAAGGATGTTCTTGCCATGGAAAGAGTGCAGCGGCGATTCACCAGGCTGATACCTGGAATGGCGGGAATGACCTACGAGGAGAGATTGAATAGTTTGGGCTTGTACTCACTGGAGTTTAGAAGATTGAGAGGGGATCTCATCGAAACATATAAAATTATGGCAGGCCTGGACAGGCTGAATTCAGAGAGAATGTTTCCAATGGCAGGGGAGCACAGAACCAGGGGCCACAGTCTAAAAATAGCGGGCAAATCATTTAAAACAGAGATGAGGAAGAATTTCTTCACTCAAAGAGTGGTGAGCCTGTGGAATTCCCTGCCACAGAGGGCTGTGAAGGCTAATTCAATAAATATTTTCAAGAGAGAATTGGATATATTTCTGAAGGCTAAGGGGATTAAGGGTTACGGAGAAAAGGCGGGGACGGGGTACTGAACTGGTAAGATCAGCTAAGATCTCAGACGAAGATCAGCCATGATCTCATTGAATGGCGGAGCAGGCTCGAAGGGCCGAATGGCCTACTCCTGTTCCTATCTCTATGTTTCTATGTTTCTCTCTCCCACCCCCCCACTCTCTCTCCCACCCCCCACTCTCTCTCCCACCCCCCACTCTCTCTCCCACCCCCCACTCTCTCTCCCACCCCCCCACTCTCTCTCCCACCCCCCACTCTCTCTCCCACCCCCACTCTCTCTCCCACCCCCCCTCTCCCACCCCCCACTCTCTCTCCCACCCCCCACTCTCTCTCCCACCCCCCACTCTCTCTCTCCCCCCACTCTCTCCCACGCCCCCACTCTCTCTCCCACCCCCCACTCTCTCTCCCCCCCCACTCTCTCTCCCACCCCCCACTCTCTCTCCCAGCCCCCACTCTCTCTCCCACCCCCACTCTCTCTCCCACCCCCCACTCTCTCTCCCACCCCCCACTCTCTCTCTCCCCCCCACTCTCTCCCACCCCCCCACTCTCTCTCCCACCCCCCACTCTCTCTCCCCCCCACTCTCTCTCCCACCCCCCACTCTCTCTCCCACCCCCCACTCTCTCTCCCCCCCACTCTCTCCCCCACCCCCCCACTCTCTCTCCCACCCCCCACTCTCTCTCCCACCCCCCACTCTCTCTCCCACCCCCCACTCTCTCCCACCCCCACTCTCTCTCCCACCCCCCACTCTCTCTCCCACCCCCCACTCTCTCTCCCACCCCCCCACTCTCTCTCCCACCCCCACTCTCTCGCCCACCCCCCCACTCTCTCTCCCACCCCCCACTCTCTCTCCCACCCCCCACTCTCTCTCCCACCCCCACTCTCTCTCCCACCCCCCACTCTCTCTCCCACCCCCCACTCTCTCTCCCACCCCCACTCTCTCTCCCACCCCCCACTCTGTCTCCCACCCCCCACTCTCTCTCCCACCCCCCCTCTCCCACCCCCCACTCTCTCTCCCACCCCCCACTCTCTCTCCTACCCCCCACTCTCTCTCCCACCCCCACTCTCTCCCACCCCCCACTCTGTCTCCCACCCCCCACTCTCTCTCCCACCCCCCACTCTCTCTCCCACCCCCCACTCTCTCTCCCACCCCCCACTCTCTCTCCCACCCCCCCTCTCCCACCCCCCCACTCTCTCTCCCACCCCCCACTCTCTCTCCCACCCCCCACTCTCTCTCCCACCCCCCTCTCTCTCCCACCCCCCACTCTCTCTCCCACCCCCCACTCTCTCTCCCACGCCCCACTCTCTCTCCCACCCCCCCACTCTCTCTCCCACCCCCCACTCTGTCTCCCACCCCCCACTCTCTCCCAGCCCCCACTCTCTCCCACCCCCCACTCTCTCTCCCACCCCCCACTCTCTCTCCCACCCCCCACTCTCTCTCCCACCCCCCACTCTCTCTCCCACCCCCCACTCTCTCTCCCACCCCCCCACTCTCTCTCCCACCCCCCACTCTCTCTCCCACCCCCCACTCTCTCTCCCACCCCCCACTCTGTCTCCCACCCCCCACACACACCTGCGATAGGAACTGGATCATCTTTGAGTTCAGAACCAAAACAAAGCAGCCCGAATATTGGTTCAGCACCAAAACTTCCTGTGGGGAGATCAGGAAAGCTCCACAACCCTGTTGCAGTACTAAACTGGATTTGTAGTTCATTTAAATGTAAAAAAGGCGGGAGTTTTTGTTATGTAGTACATGTAATGCTGGGAAAGTTGGGACCATAGTTTCATTGTATTTGAGAGGGGAATATGGACACTTTTTTCAAGGGGGAAGCTGTGTAATGTATTATCACATGCTTTGTCACATGGTTTGGTGTGAGCATGCTCAGTTTGCTCTGGCCTAGTAAAGCGAGCACATGGACTAGTAACTCATTGTGTCTCTGTGCTTCAATTGTTCTACCCACATATATTACAGAACCCTACACCTTCTGAGGTGGGAATGCTACCATTGAGCTGAAGGCTGGCTCCCAGTGCTGTAACAGGAGCTGCCCCAATCCTCCCTTTCCCATGCTCCCAGTGTTAATGGCCCCATTTGCTGCCTCTGTAGACTGGGTGACTGAGTGCCACCTGCTGGTTATCCTGCCCACAGTGTAAAGATTACACTCGGTAGGAAGGGGACGGGGAGGGGGCAGGATTCGAATTGGTGAGCGTTGGGGTAGAAAGCTGACGGTGAACACAGATGATCTGGCCCCTGACCGCTATCAAAACTGGGAATCACGCTCGACTGGATTGGGTAAGGACAAGGCTGCACTGCCCCTTCCCCTCACGGTCCAACACTCACTTACCAGACATGCCGGTGAAGAATGGGTGGTTGGGAGAGGCACCAGACAGTCCCCAGAGTCCGCTGCAACTGCAGCCCAGCGAGAGTCAGTGGCCGAGAATTTCCCAGGAGCTGCTCCTGATCTGGTGCCCAAACTTCTCCCAAAGTGCGGCAGAAGTTCCAGGCCAGGGTTTTCAGGAGAGTTGAGAAGCGAACCGGGGAGGGGAAGGAATAGAAAGAGCCAAATCTACCGTCACATTAAAAGCAATCCTTCACGTGGCACGGCACCTCGGGCACTGGCTATAAAGCAAATGAGACTCATGATAAATTTACGGCCACTTCAGAATGCTATTAATAAATTATGTTCTTCAGAAAGGGGCCCTGTGGCCACTTAAGAAATTATATAAACCATCGGCAATATTGAGCAAAGAATAATCCACCGAGTTCGGATTTCACGGGCTGGTTAATATATTCAGAAGACTACAGAATGTAGTTGAGGAGGGGGATGGGCAGGAGGCTGAGCTCTGGTGATGGGAATCCATTCTGTCAGGTCATCACCTGGGAGCTGAGCTGAGGGTAACTGGAGCCAGTGACAGTGATGTGCAGACTGGCACTGACTATAAACGCAGACAGGTACTATGGTTAAAACATGAGTGACAGTTACAAATACTCCAGTACGGACAATAACTGAGATTAAAAGGCTGCATAACTGGAGAGGGAACAGAAAGAAGCAATCCAACTACACAAAGAATGTGGGCGAGAAATTCGTGGCCTTAGTGCCACTCTGTAGCGCCAGTAAATGGCGCTAAAATGGCGGCCCGCTCTTTTGCCAGCTGCTGGCGGGTCCCACGATAGTGGCCATTTTGGTCCCCACCTTTGAGCTGCCGGTAACTGGCAGTGCAATCTACAAGAAAATGGCAGCGTGGTGATGTTAATCGGCGTGCAATGCTGGCTTTACGTCACAAGTGTGAACTTCAACCCTAGCGCTGAATTCAGCGCTGGGTCCTAAGTACGCCAGGTTAACCGTGGAGAGAAAACCAGAGTTCACGTCTCAGGTCGCGCCTGAGATGCTGTCGAGATGCTGAGTATTTCCAGCATTTTATGCTGTCATTTCACATTAACAGCATCCGCTCGCAGAGGGAAAAGGAAGACGTGGAAGAGGAGGAAGCAGACGGAAGGATGAATCCCAGACAGCCCCTTTCTGGCCGGGATATCCGGGATGGAATCATCCGCCTGCGGTCCCAGTGACCACAACCCCAATTCCCCTTCCAACATTAGTCTCACACCTTCCCTCTGTTACTGACCATCACAGCATCCTCTTGGCCACGATGCTGAAATAAAAGCAACCACAAAGCAAACTTTCCAATCCAACTATATAAGTCTAATGTGACATCAAGAAATCAATTCATCACCCATATGCAGTCTCTTCGTGACTGTAGTACAATAGCAAAATACTGCGGATGTTGGAAATCCAAAATAACAACAGAAAATGCTGGAAAAACTCAGCAGGCCAGGCAACATCCGTGGAGAGAGAAATAGAGTCAACGGGCTGGATTTTCATTCAGAAGTCGGGACTACAACTTTCGGGTTTTAGTCCTGTCTCCATTGAGATGCGGCCAATCCACGTGATTTTCACTTGATTGACCTTGTTGAGCCCGCCCAGAGGGCTTAGCAGGCCAATTAAGGGCCACCCGGCAACAGGTGACGTCACAAACTGAAATTTCATCTGTCAAGACATGTTGACAGATGAAATATCAGTGTTTCACAGCTGTTTGAAGCTGTCAAACACTGATAGTCTTACTTCTAACCTGAGTCCTTCTACACAGACTCAGTTAGAAATCTCGCCGGCACTGAAAGCTGAAGGCTGTCACTTTTGACAGCTCGCGGCCATTCTGCTTTCAGTGCCGGTTGATTGATGGAATCCCGAAGTCTAGAGGAAGGAAGGCTTTAAAGATAAGTACAGGTAATTTAAACTTCTTTACACACTTTAGACACACCAAACACACTTACCTTTGCACTCATGCACCCATCACTCACCTGAACACCGACATCTCGACCCCTCCAAGTCCTTCAACCCGACAGCCCGACTCCTCTAACCTGGCGTGGTTTGGAGCCATCGGGAATCCCTCACAACACCCCTCAAAATAGGGATTAGGCTAAAAATTGCCTGTTAACAGGCAGTTAATTGGCACTAATCCCTTCCCGCCTTGGGTCGGCGGGTCCCAGTGCGGGGCGGGTACCCGCCTCCTTTGAAACTTACATGGAGGCGGGTTTTGGGCGGGATGGTGTCAGGACCCCTGAATTCTGGATTTTAGCCCCCCGCACGCCTAAAAGCCCGCCTCACGGCACACTGAGATTCGACCCCAACGTTTCAGGTGACTGTCTTGTGTGTGCCTTTGCCTGTCCTACAGATGTCATGCAGTGCTGCCCCAGTGGCTGCAGCATGGCTGGTGGAAGGCTGCTGGCTTTCAGTGGGGGACACGGCAGATGGCCTTGCTGGTCGACCTTGAGCAGCTGGTGGCTGGGAGTTTGAAATCAATCGTCATCTTGTTCTTCTTCAGTCTCCTCTCCCTCTTCTTGGTCAACCACTGGCTGGGCAGGCTGCATTTTTTGGGTGTGTGAAATGAGGAAGGCACAAGGGTGGAGTTGTGGTGAGGGGAGGGCAGGAAAGCAAGAGGAGCAGGCCAGAAGGAGGATAATCAATGAGGTTACCAGCATCTTGTATCCTTTCAGCCCCGCTGCTGGCCAAGGGCTCAGCCATGCTCCTGCCAAGAATGGCCAGCACCGTCTCCTCCAAGGGGGTGATCTGAGGCTGGGAATGGGAGATGTGCCTCGTGATTGGTGCAGATTGTTGGTAGGTGAGTGATTGGGGGTGAGTGTCGTGCATTGAGCAGTGTGCGAGTCTAGGGGTGCAGTTGGCAGGAGATAGCTTTTGAAGATGCATTCGCTTACCTTGACCAGGTGGTGGGGCCTCAGTGCTGGCAGTGACGGCCTCAGTGTTGAGGTCCCACATCATTCTTTCTGGAGGGCCTCCTGACCCCTGTGGGTAGAGGGTCGCTCTTGCACTGTTGACCCCCTGCACAATGCTGGAGTGCTGCGTGTGCGTCCCTCGATGCCCCTTCCCTGGCTTGCTGAGCCATTTGTATTAGTGCTGAGGCATGTTTCCAGCTTTTTGAGGTTAGGAAGGAAATTCAGATTTAAGAGCTGAATATTCACATTTGGGACATATTTTTAATGTTAAATATTTGTTTAAAAGGCAGAAAGAGCTCAAAACTGCTTTGTTTCATGACATTTTAATTAGTATTGCTGCAGTGTGCATGGCCCCTTTAATTGTCAGACCTCTTCATTGCCCACAATTCCTTGCGAGCTCCACAGTCTCGATTGCAGAGACTATGCAAAGCTGCCCTGCCGCTTCTGCACAGGAGCTTCGCCGTGGATGCCTCCAGTAAAGCCACCGGGATGGCGCTGCACGGCAGGTGAGCACTGCGCCAAAAATCTCCGTCCCCGCAGAACAATTTTGTTCATTGTCATTGTGGCAATTTTCAACAGCTGTTGACACTGGCAACTTTACAGGCTAACACAAATTTCTCACCCTGGGTGTGTTTGGTGGGACTGTGTAGAGGGAGCTTTACTCTGTATCTAACCCATGCTGTACGTACCCTGGGAGTGTTTAATGGGACAGTGTAGAGGGAGCTTTACTCTGTATCTAACCTGTGCTGTACCTGCTTTGGGAGTGTTTGATGGGACAGTGTAGAGGGAGCTTTACTCTGTATCTAACCCGTGCTGTACCTCCCCTGGGTGTGTTTGTTGGGACAGTGTAGAGGGAGCTTTCCTCTGTATCTAACCCGTGCTGTACCTCCCCTGGGTGTGTTTGTTGGGACAGTGTAGAGGAAGCTTTACTCTGTATCTAACAAGTGCTGTACCTGCCCTGGGAGTGTTTAATAGGACAATACAAAGTGGACTGGGATCAGCTACTTGTAGGAAAATCCACATCAGAGCAGTGGGAGACATTCAGAAAGGAAATAGAGAGAGTACAGCGCCAACATGTTCCCGTAAAGGTCAAGGACGGGACCAACAAGTCCAGGGAATCCTGGATGTCAAAGGATATACAAGAATGGATTAGGAAAAAAAGGAAGGCTTTTGGCAGATACAAAGGACTAAAAACAGTGGAAGCCCTAGAGGAGTATAGAAAGTGTAGTGTATGTACTTTGAAGAAGGAACTATATTCTGCAGCCCCTGTATACTGCAGTACCAGTAGTGACCACCCTGGTATATAAGCCTGTGTAGTAACTTTGTATAGTAGTTCCAGTTTTGTCTCCATTCAGTAAACACCTGTTATAACCAACTCCTGCAGTCCATGTCTCAATTACACGCGGACGTTACACTGGCGATGAACAGATCCGAACTTACCTACAGTTCTGCACCACCTCACGGGGATCCATCCCTGAAGCGAAGTTGTTAGAGGTCGAGGCCAGAAGGAAGAAATCCAAAAAGAAAAAAAACAAACAAACAGAAGAAACGGGCGTCGACCGTGGGCAGCCGCCCTCTGATTCATCGAATTCGAAGATTTGCAGGAGAGGCTGTCGAGAGCTGGGCTTGGTTATCCAGTCTATGGTGTTCCAGCTAATCGGGCTGGTGGCAGGTAGTACGCTGATCCTTCCTGGGCTGCGGCGGGCTAGAGCTCGATCGGGTGGCTTTTCAACGGGGCCGAGCAGTGTTGTCGGGAAGAGGAGAGAGAGAGAGAGGGTGGAGCACACAGGGCGCAGCCGGTGCTACGAAGCCGGGCAGCGTACAGACCCAAGAAGAGGGAGGAAAGTGTCCCATAGGGTCTGCTCTGATGACGGGAACAGTAATTAAAATAAAAGAAATTAGAAGTGCAGAAAGCCGCGAGGAGCTGCAGTTTGCCACGTGTAAGATTCGAAAATTTTCATTAACTAATCACGCAAGAAAACAGGATTAATAATACAGCTTTATTGACCAAAAGAAGCTTATACAGAAAAACCTTTGGAAAAAGGGCATATAAAATGGCCGCCGGACCTCGTGATCAGTTTCTGGGACCATTTGATTTCTGTTACTGCAAGCCAGACAGGCTTGTGGATTGAGGACAGTAAGCCCGCGAAAGCCAGTATCGGGAAACCGAAACTCAGGGAACTGAACATACATATTTTAATTGGGTTCTAAGTACAAAACAGTTCCAGGTAACAGGATGGGGCCCATCAAGAAATGGGCGGACAATAGAATGAACACTTAAACCCATTTACTGTACAAAGGAAAGACCATTTAACAGCCATCAAGGGCAATCTCCAGACCGATCAATATGCGAACCGAGTTACGGTGACAAAGTAAAAGACATTATCGGCCAGGAAGGCCAGTTAAGCTATCACCGGCTCCCGTTACAAGACAAAGCGCCCCTACAGAGATTTCTGCCCGCCAAAAATATTACAAAGACTGGACTATGATCTGGCGGGAGATAAGACCGTCCCAAAAGGGTATAACTATGGATTTGAAAAGTCCATCAGGGCGAATTTTCGTAAGGACACAGGCTGGACGCTTCGCTTCACGATCCAGGCTTCACGCTTGGAGAACACGTTTCAGCAATTGCGAATCAAGAAATTCGGGACAGACTCTTCGGTTAAACACTTCGGTTTCGGAACGTGGTCGGTGTTCGGCCAGGCAAGGCTCGGCCACGACGAGAAGATGACGAGGGTGGCCCGGGTACTTTTGTCGGGAGATCATCGACGACCCAGGCCGAAGAAGAAGACACCTTCAGGAAAACCGACGATCCAGGCCGGATAAAAGGGACATTCCGGGCCTAGCCAGTCAGGGCCTCGACATACCATTCGACCAGAAACTCTAGGACTCCCCCATGGACATCCAGTTCTTCAACAACTTTTAACGGATTCAGTCATGACAAGCGCTCATCGAGGCTGTGTCCACTGCCTCACCGCCTGAGAGAGAGAAAAACAAGCTGCGCCAGAAGTTTCCAAATCCACGTGACGACGGAAAGCTGTGCCAAAAGGCTGTGAACCCCCTCTTTTGCGAATCTGAAAGTGGTGAGCATGATTCCGAGTTCCTCAGGTCAAAACTTAGTCTAGGTCTAGGGGAGGGGGTAAGGGTAATCGTAATGTGTTTCCCCTTTTACGATGTGCCGTGTGTTTCCCATTTCCATGGAATTAAGTTTATAGATATGTGCATGCTTGTAGTTACTTTAATTTGTGCTTATGACATGTATTTTATAATGCTGCAAACTGTTTAATAATAAAAGCATCCATTTCGTGCTATTCAACCTGGTCTATTGAGTTTTTCTCTGCACTACAGTTCCCTGCACCTAAGTCCAAGGTCTAGAACCGTAGGGGAGAGTGGGTCGAACCACTCAAGGGTAATTATTGCACGAAGCCTGGCAGGAGACTAGAACGAGCAAGAGAAACCCCTACAGAGATGGCGACCGCGGCAGGACCTTTGCAGCAGGAATGTAGCGTGTTAGATCAAGGTTTGAATAAACAAAATGTGATGGATGAGAGGATAGCGGATTATGTTTTTGGGAAGGTAAACCTTACAAAACAGTGGATATCTGACCTATTGAGAGATAGGCGCCCGCTAGACGCAGCCATCAAGTGGATAGAAAGTAAAGAGCATAAGAAGTCGGTAGAAAAGGCGGTCTGGCTGATGTGTTACAAGAAGCAAGTCCAGCTTTTGGACCAGGTCGTTGTGGCACAGACAGCCCAGATCAAAGGGCTGCTCACAGAAGTAGAGGAAAAGGTTGCGGGAGGTCAGAAGCTGATTCAATCGCTTAACGCGCTGAATCAGGAACGCCAATCCGTAACTCACCGCCATGAGACCCGGATAGAGTATTTGGAATGTCAGGTCATTGAGGCCAAGGCCAGTGAAGGTAGAATGAAAGAGAGGTGTTTCCGCCTAGCTAAGCAGATAGCGACACAGGAGGAAAGTATCTTGGGGGCTAGGGCAGCATATAAGATGGCCATGGAGGATAGGTCTGAGAACACCGATCATAGCGCTTGTCACAGGGAGCTAGAGGACCTGAGAATGGCCCTAGCAAAGGCAACTGGCTTGGTGTGTCTCATAAACCCGCCAGCGAGCCAGTTACTGTTAGCCAAGGAATCCAAAAGACCAATTCCACAAGAGACAGTTAGGGTACCAACCCCCGAGCCCTCAGCACCTCCCGCCTATACCGAGTCTTGGACTCCGGGGGAGGAAACGGTGGAGTTAGACGAAGAGATTCCTGAGGTAGAGCAACCCCAGGTAGTCGAGTCGAAGCCGGCACCGATGTGTCCCGCTCGACACCGGAGGCTCGGTCCAGACCAAGCGAATGGCGATGATGGACCCCTCGTGAATCAGATCATAATGCCCCATAGCGCACGACAGCTAAGGGAAATGATCAGTCACATCCCAAAACTCTCCGAGTCAGGAGATCCCTCCGTGCATTTTAGGGACGTGGAGCAAACCGCAGCAGTTAATGACTGCGACGGGGCCGAAATGTCCAAAATGCTCCTGTTCTCCCTGGACAGCTCGCTCCTCCAGTGTCTCCCTGACGAGAGCAAGAGAGGGCACAAGACGTATGAGGAGTTACGGGACGAGACCCTGGAGATTATAGGGGAGGGTGACGGAACTCCGTTCCTCCGATTGGAAATGATGGTACAGCTCGAGGGAGAACCCCCACGGGTTTTTGCTGGAAGATTGTGGCCAGTGTATCGGCGCAGTTGCCCGGGCCGGCCGGACCGGAACGGGCTGAATGATGACCAAAGGGCTCATTGGCTCCGGTGTCTGGTCGCCAATTGCTTGCCGCCGGTGAGGGAGCAGGCCAAAGCATGGTTTGACCCCACTAACCCCCGCTCCACGGAGGAAGTAGTACTTGATCAGCTCACGATAGGTTACAGGAACAACAAGAGTAGGGATGTGCCTTCCTCAAAGGGAAAGGTGCATGAGGCGAGGCCTGCAGCTCCTGCTAAAAAGGAATGGCATCAGGAGGGGAATCGCGCCCCCCAAGCCAAGAGCAGTTGTTACGGGTGTGGGAAGTAGGGTCATTGGCGCCGAGACTGTAAAAATCCCTGGAAGGATTTAAAGGGAAAAACTCCCCCAGCCCCAGCCCAAGTGCCCGTCCGGGAGAGGGGAGCCGATGTGTCGATCCATCCCGATACGATCGAGTCGGTTTTAGAGGCAATGCGGTCTCTAATGACCTCGCAGGGGAAAGTGGCAGTCGTCAACAGCCCTGTTGCTTCCCCAACCCCAACTGAAGCGCCCAAATGACTAAAGCCCGCGCAGCCCGTCTACCTGTGTCCGCTCCGCTGTGACGCGTGGAGGAGACCCGTTGTGGAGATGGAGGTGGAGAAGGAAAAGGGTAGTTACCTGTTGGATACGGGAGCATCATGCACTGTGATCCACACAGCTAAGCCTTTTGCCTCACCTCTGTCTACCCAGGCTCCATTCTCAGTAGCGGGTTTCACAGGCAGAGAACAGGCTGGCGCGTACTCCATCCCGCTCTCCATTCATTTGGGAGCACTCCACACCACATGGACGTGTATCCTATTGAAGTGGAATGAGGGGGGTGGGAAAGGCATCCTCGGGGCTGATTTCTTGGTGGAACACGGAATCCTCGTGGACCTTAGAAATCACTGTCTCTGGGGAGCCGAGAATGGGTTGGGCAAGGTAGTCGTGATCCCAGGGAAGGGAGAAAAGGGGACCCTGTGCACCATGAAGCCGTCAGGGGGTTACGACCTCGGACTTCTGGTCGCGGACGTCCCAACGGACTTGCAAGCGTTTGTGTCGGACAATCTGACCGCGTTTGCCACCCACAAGCACGACTGTGGAAGGGTCACCGGGTTTGAGGTCAGCGTAGACGGGGACCCCATGATCCGACCCCAGAAGCAGTATAACTTCCCCAAGGAGGCAGAACCCGACATGGAGACGGCAATATCTTCATTGGTGCAGCAGGGCGTGTTGAGACCAATAGCCACTCACGTGAACTCCCCATTGTGGCCGGTAAAGAAGCCGGACAATTCGTGGAGGGCCACGGTGGACTATAGAGTCCTCAACAGTAACATCCCAGCCTGCGCGCCCACGGTAGCAGCAGTTGCCGACCTGATAGGGAGTATTCCAGCATCCGCGACCACGTTCACGGTGCTGGATATCTCGAACAGTTTCTGGTCCATTCCGCTGCGGCGGGAGGACCAGTACAAGTTTGCCTTTACTTTTAAAGGACAACAGTACACCTGGAACTGCTTGCCACAGGGTTTTCACAACAGCCCCAGCATTTTCCATCAATGCATGACGGGAAGTTTAAAAGAATTTAGCCAGCCCAATCAGATAGTGCAGTATGTGGACGACTTACTCCTGTTCACGGACTCAAGGGAGGAGCACGGCCCACTATTAGCCGAATTATTGGAGCTGCTGGAAAGAAAGGGTTTTAAAGTAAACCCAAAGAAAGCACAGATCGGCCAGCAGGAGGTGAAATTCCTGGGTCTGGCCATCCGCGCTGGAGAAAGAGCCATAGATAAAGCTAGACGGGAATCGGTGCAAGATCTACCGATCCCTAACACAGTTACGGGTGTGAGGTCCTTTTTGGGGTTGATCGGGTACTGCAGGGATTTCATCGAGGACTATGCAGCCACAGCAGCCCCGCTACTCCGACTCTTACACAAGGGAGTCGAGTGGTCTTGGGATGAGGGTTGTCAGGCAGCATTCGAGAAGTTGAAAAGGGATCTGCAGACCGCGCCAGCCCTAGGGGCCATAGATGGGGGGGGAGGAGTTTTTCCTGGAGGTAGCCGCTAGTGGGGACAGCCTCAGCGCCGTGCTGCTTCAGGAGCGACACGGCAAGCTGAGACCAGTGGTCTATTCCTCCAGGGTGCTTACGGATGTGGAGAGGAGTTTTTCCAATTGCGAACGGCATCTCCTGGCCACGCATTGGGCTGTGAACAGATCAGTGATCTTCACAGGAACCTCTCCCATCACTCTCCTCACCCATCACACCCCCACAAAGATGCTTCTGGATGGAAGGATTAAGGATGGGACTGTAAGCAGCGCCCAGATTGTGCGCTGGACCCTCCTCCTTTCCCAGATGGGTCTCAAAGTAGCCAACATGGTATATCCCGGAACAGCCCATCGGTGTTCTGTCGAAGGGGTATGGGAGGTTAACATAGGTTTACGGGCCGGGATACACCCCACAGGCCGCGAGATCTATGTAGACGGTTCCAGCACGGTATCTGCTGGCGAACGACTCACAGGGTGTGGAGTTTATGACCCTACGGCAAATATTGCCTTGGCAATTAGGCTCCCCAGCACTATGAGCGCACAGCAGGCTGAACTGTCCGCGGTGGCGTACGTGGTTACCCACCCCGAGATCTTCCCAACCCCATACACGATTTGCTCGGACAGCATGTTCACGTGCAATTCGTGTACGGAATACCTCGCCATCTGGTCCCGCCGCGGATATACCTCCGCGGACGGACGGCCTTTAACAGTTAAGCCCTTGCTGGAAAAGATCCTGGCAGCTGTGGGGGAGGAAGGGGAGGTGTTCATCCACAAGGTGAAGGCTCATTCCACCACAGAACCCTGCAGTCAGGGCAACCAGCAGGCGGATGCGCTAGCCAGGGAGGGTGCCCACAACGGCATCTTCTGGGACCCCTATGGACCCGGACCCGTGGCAGCGATCCGAGATGGGGAGAGAACTCCAGGGAACACAGGGGTGACACCGCCCCTAGACCTAAAGACCGTCCAGACCCTGGATCCTGCCCTAAAAACAGACCTCAAAGCTATTACTGAGGCCAAACAGGTAGAGGGTCCGTATAGTACGGCAGCCCTCTCAGTCAAGGAAGGCATGCTGTTTCGAGATAAACAGTGGGTTGTGCCGCAGCAGCACCGGAGGGAATTCCTTCAACTGGCCCATGAGGGTCCAGGGGCAGGACACCCCGGGCCTGAGGTTACCTGGCAACGGGTAGAGCAGGCGGGATGGTGGCCGGGACTTAGAGACGATGTCCGCGAGTTCTGTGCAAGCTGTCTTGTGTGCGCTGCAAACAACCCAGACCCCCAGAAAAGGAAGGTGCCCATGGGGTACATCAGGAGGGTAGAGGGACCATGGCAGTCGATTCAGGTCGACTACATAGGGCCCCTGCCCGCCGCCCAGGGCGGCTATAAGTATTGCCTTGTCCTGGTGGATGTGTTCACCAAATGGGTAGAAGCTTTCCCGTGTAGAACAGCTACGGCGCTGGGTACTGCCAAGATCTTGATCTGGGAAGTGTTCTCACGGTGGGGACTCCCCCGTTTTGTTGAGTCCGACCAAGGGAGTCAGTTCACCGGTCAAGTGATGCAGAACACCCTCATGCTCTTGGGCATTGAAGGGAAGTGGCACGTAGCGTACAATCCCCAGTCATCCGGGATTGTTGAACGCATGAACCGGACCCTCAAGGAAAAGCTGAGGAAAGAGACAATGGGCTCGCCCCAGAAATGGGCGGAGGTCCTGCCTTTAGTCCTCATGGGGATCCGGGCCAGCCAGTCCAAAAGTACGGGGTACTCCCCGCACGAATTAATGACTGGAAGGATCATGCGAACACCCACCCATGTACTAGCCCCGGTGCTCACTGAGGACCAGCTCCAAGAGGTAAGGCGAGACAAGTTCATCCAAACCCTTTTGGAGCGCCTGAAGCAGATTTATGGACAGGCGGCTGGCAACATGGGGAGACAGCATCAGGGAAATCGACTGTCGCTGGAACCTCGTAAGCAACAAGAGTGGGAAGTCGGAAACCAGGTCATGGTTAGGAACTATGCCCGGGTGGGGAGTTTTGAACCATTGTACATGGGGCCTTACAGCATTGTAGACAAGGCCAGCCCCATGGTTTATGCAGTGAAGGTGCCCCGACGTACTAAATGGTTTCACATTAACCAGTGCAAACTGTTTAAGTCGGGTGCACAAGGGCCAACAACAGTGGCCAGGTCTGAGGACAAAAATCCTCAGCCTGCGACAGGGTCACAGACCACACAGGCTGGAACAGTGGCCTGCGTGAAGGGAGGAGTCATCCCATTGGAGTGGGAGGTCTCTGTTAAATCTGTGAGTTGTTCAAGTAATTAATACTCAGACTTAATCAGTAACAATAAAACAGGTCTTTACTGGTTGGAGGTAGGGACTATACGTAGGTCTTTACTTCATGCCCACAGGCGGGAACTGAGGGGAGATCAGTACCCACAGTACTATTTATACCCCTATGGCCAGGAGTGGTACTGCGTATCACTACGCCCAACAAGTAGTGCAGTCCTGTCCATAGGTTCAAAGTAGCACACATATTACATACACAACATTCCTCCCTTCCTAGCTTTACAGTCATCTCCCCATTTAACATAACGTAATAACATATATACATATATAACTTCAGGTTTACATAACAGAATAACATAGATACATAGATAACTTCATGTCAAAACAGATCACAGATTCAGTCTCTGCGGAAAACAGTTCACAGATTCAATCTCTGTGGTGGAGTCGGTTCACGTTGCTGGAGTGACTCATTCAATAGTCCTTCCATGGATTTAACAGTTTGAACTTCCGAACTGAATTGGCTCCGTTCGGAGGGACCACGTGTGTGATCTGGTAGAGGTAATAATGGTTCAGATGGGTCATCTTCTGTTTCGACTTTTCCTTTTCTGCTTCTTGGAGACTCTCTGGGCTCCACTGTCAGCTGCCAGCTGCATGCGCAGTTCCTCCTTCTCTCCCTCCTTTTTCCGTAGTAGAGCCACCTTCTCCCGATGTTCTGTAGACTTTCGGTGCTCCTCCATGATTTCTGTATGGTGGGAGTCGAAGTTACAAGTTGGGCAGGACAGGACATAGTAATATTCGGTGTCGTCCTGATCTAGGCCAGCGAGAGGGTCTTCTATTTCCTCCATACCCAGCTGGGCGTTAGCCAGCTTTTGTTCCAAGTCCAGACATCTTTCCTGAAGAGACTTCTTCATGCGTACCTCTTCATCCAGCTTTTTCTGGGCTTTCAGCAAGTCGTTTACTAATGACCTCATTTGAGATTTTACTACTTCAACTTCTTTTGGAGATTGATTGATCGGACTATTCAATCCCTCTACCGGAGCAGCTGTTTCAGCGGTCTGTTGTTCTACGTTGACGTGAGTCAGCGTACTTTTGGCATCCAAGGGCTGCTCTGTTGCAGTCATCTCAGTCTGTGTTGCCACCTCAGCTCTTCCAATAACCTTTGAGAGCTCCGAACCCCTTTCGTTTGAATATTGAAGTTCGTGTTCAAGTTTTTCCCATTTCAGAGTCCTGTCCTTCAGCATATGCAAGAGTTGGCTGACCGTTAACTCCTCTGACATCAGACGTTTTGTGTGCTCCTGCTCCATTTTCTCCATCAGCTGCTTCTGTTGTCTTTCCAGATTCTCCAACTCTATATCAAAGAACTCTTTCGTTGCATTCAACTCTTGCTCACAACGGCGAAGCATTTGTTCTAATTGCTGTTGTAGTTTGAAATAGAGTTGAGTTCGAGCCCGGTGTCCCTCAGAAATGGGCACATCAGTAGACTTGCCAGACTCAGAATCCACAGTTAAACTATGTTGTTGTTGCTCAGTGGAATTCTGTGCTGAAACTTTGTCTTTTGCACCTGAGTTGGGCTTACCATCATCCGTTCCAGAGTCTGGGCCGACTATCTTCACCGAGTTCTCACTCGTTATTGTTTGTAGGAAATGCCAGTCCATATTCATTTTCCTAATCCACTCCCGTCCTAGTAGTGGAGAACCTCCTTCAGATATCACATATAAGTCCATTATTTGACTGTCTTCGCCCTTGTGGACCACTGCAACCTCTATTTTCCCGATGGGGTACACTCTTTGCCCCGTGTATGTTTTCAATATAATCCCCGTATCCTGTAGGGGAATATGTTGGAATAACTTTCCGTAATCTTTCTTATTTATGACCGTCAATGCCGATCCAGTGTCCAATTCCAGTTTTACTTGGACTCCTTCTATCTGAAGAGTGACCCAATTTGTCTGGAGGTCTGCACCCTTACCAGCGTTGAGTACTCTTAAGCTAGCCAGTTCATTACAGCTTAAGCTAGCCAGTTCATTACTGCTAGCGTCTGAATCGGACTCCTGTTCGGTCATCTTGTGTACCTTTGCGTATTTTCCTTGCGGTGACTTCTTGTTGCTGGTCTTCTTCCCTGACCTGCATACTCTAGCTATATGTCCAAGCCTACCACAAGTTCTACATTCTTGGTTTTTAAACCAACACTGGTTCTGATCATGCGTTGTCTTTCCACAACGATAACATTTGCCAGAACTCACACCCAATTTGTGTGCACTGAGCTCCGGTGACCGTAGCTGCATTACTGCCGTGCCTCTCGCTGCGGCTTCGTGTGCTGCTGCCATAGTGACCGCCTTCTCAAGCGTCAGCTCATTCTCCTCGAGCAGTCGCTTTTGTGTATCCTGTTTAAATAAACCACACACAAATTTGTCTCGAAGTGCCTCTGTCAGTCCCGTTCCAAACTGGCAATATTTCGCTAATTTACGCAATTCCAGCAAATAATCAGCATTGCTTTCATGCTGTAGCTGCCTTCTGTCGTAAAATTTAAATCGTTCCGCTAGCATCAGCGGCGTGGGGTTTAGATGATCTTTCAGGACAGTAACAATCTCATCGAACGTCTTATCCGCCGGTTCATCTGGTGATAACAGGTGTTTCAATTGCCTGTATGTCTTCGCACCCATTAAATTTAATAATGTTAGAGCTTTATCTTGGTCACGAATTTTATTGGCCTTACAATAATTTTTTACTCTTTCAACATATATGGCCCAATCTTCGAGGTCACTATCAAAGGTGCTAATATTCCCGTGTTTAGGCATTGTAGATTTGCAATTTCTCAGATTTTTTTTTTTTTTTACTGCTATCCAAGATGGCGGCTTCCCGCTCTTGCCGTCGTCCTCCGCCCACAAAATGGCGGATTTCCCACGCTTGGCGGTCTTCACCCGTCCCCCAACGCCGTCTCCCTTCAGCCCCCGAGTGCGGCCCTTATCTTCGCCGCGATCGCCCGAGTGCGGCCCTTATCAGCGGATGCGATCGCTGGATCGCGAAGCGGCTCTCGGCTCTTATCAGGAGATGCGATCGCTCTGTTGAAACGCCTCCCGCTCGAAGCGGCTCTCGCGCCCTATTCCTCCAGCTCCCCCAGCCCCGTTCGTGCGGCCAACGCGGTCGACTGCCTGTCGCGTCGCTGCCCGGCTCAGACAACGGCTTCCCCACCACCAAGCTGGAGAAGAAGCTGACGGTCGCCGATGGAGGCTCCGAGGTCAGGATGTCTTCCAGTGGGGTGGAGAGGGTGGAAACCTCTCTGCAACGTCCTGGCTGTGGACGAAGCTGCCGTGGAGTGACTGCCGCAGGGTCCGAATCAGACTCGTCGCCAGTGTTAAATCTGTGAGTTGTTCAAGTAATTAATACTCAGACTTAATCAGTAACAATAAAACAGGTCTTTACTGGTTGGAGGTAGGGACTATACGTAGGTCTTTACTTCATGCCCACAGGCGGGAACTGAGGGGAGATCAGTACCCACAGTACTATTTATACCCCTATGGCCAGGAGTGGTACTGCGTATCACTACGCCCAACAAGTAGTGCAGTCCTGTCCATAGGTTCAAAGTAGCACACATATTACATACACAACAGTCTCCCCTCTGATTTGGGATTCGGACGAGGAGGAGCCCGAACGGCTCGGCCCCGCCCTTGACCCGATCACGGAGGAGGATGAGTCAGAGGACGAAGATCCCGCCCTCGACTCAAGCTTAGGGGAGGTAGGGATTGGGGGCGGAGACTCACCACCTGTAGGGACAGGTGAGGTGGAGTCGGATGCCACAAATCCCGGCCCCGGGGGGGCGGAGCCTGAGGGAAGGGAGCCGGAGCCGGCAGCTGTGGTGGGACCACAGGCTGTGACGGTGAAAGTCCCAACCCCCGGTCCGTCAGCCCTGGGAGCCTCACCCAAGGCATCCCCTCGTAGGTCGACTCGAACGCCCCAGCCCAGAAAGCAATGGCCCAATTCTCCCTATCTTCCCCAACCTGGGTCCAGAGCAGCCCGAGAAAGGCACGATTCCCATTCAGCAGCGACAGGCTGCGGGGAATCAAAGCCGAAGGTCAGTGCAGCCCCGCCACAGGAAGCGGCACGCTGCAGCCCTCACAGGAATTAGGTAGGCCGCCCGAAGGAGGGCGGCGCTTTATATAGGTGTTAGGTAATGATAAGTTAAGTTAGGTAATTGTAATGATAGTTTAAGGTGTGTAAAGTTTAAGATGATGGGATGTTTAAAAGATAGTTTTCGAAGTCTGCCCAGTATGTGTGTTTTGTTTGGAAGCGGGGTCAAGGGACCCGCGCGTCCGTTTAATTAAGCCAGCACCTGTTGGGAGCGTGGCTACATCATCTTATCGATTACAGAAACCAGGGATACGATGGAGAGGATTCTCGTGATGCTCACGGCGATCGGGTGCGGGCTGGCCTACCGAGGCCGCACAAAGGACGTCACCGTGTTCGGATGTTCCGGGGACACAGCCCCCATCGCGACGGATGGGACGGGGAAGCGAGAGGTTGAGGAAACCGCCACCTACTTCCACCAAGGGAGATGGCCGGGATGGCTGGGGACGAATTCTACGGAATACTCCAGCAATTTCGGTTTTGCCTACCAAGAGACTTCATTATCGTGCCCTCGGGTGAGGATCCTTGCACCCAGAGTCAGCGTTACCGTGGGAAAGAGGATCTGTTTGGTGTGTAATGGGAACGTACCGCTAAGTAGATGGTGGTGGCTACGAAAGCTGGGGAAGGACATGAAGAACTCTACTATCGAGTGGGAGCGACTGGGTAACAATACCCATCGGACAATTACGGGGACTGACGGACAATTACGTGTGTGTTGGGACAAATGGTGGGAACCAGATGAAGGGATATATGTCTGTATGTGGGGTTCGAAACACGTTTGCCCCAAGGGCGTATCCATCTTTTTCCAGAGGCAGTGGCAAGATGAAGGAAAGGGGATGAGATGGGATGTCAGCACTCGGGCGTGCGGAGCCCCATACTCCCCGATTCCATTAAACGCCACTGAACTCATCACCCGCCCACGAAAGCCCCTGCCCACGATTCCGGTAGCGCTGGCCCAGAAGGAAGGGTGCCCCACCACCACAAAGGGACCCGGGAACGGTCTAGTATTGGTACCCACCGGTCAGGTGCTGTACCAAGGGGTACACTACGCGGTGGCCTCAGTGATTTTAAACCTCACTGAGGTACGATTGATGGAGTGGTGTCCCAGGGAAACGGAACAGTTGTACCAGGTACTGTTAACCCGAATGTTCAGACAATTTTACGAGTTTGACTTTGCCGACATCGACAAGGCCAAATTATACACCACACCACAGGAAGTTTTGGAGCGGGTGGGAAGGCAAAGAAGGGGTACTGTAAATGACATTTTCACTGCTTTTAACACCGGAACGTCTGTTGTCAATGCTCTAGACAACGTGGAGCTGCAGACACAGATCAATGGTTTAAAAACACAATTGAGGAACATACTGACAAGCGAAAATAAGGTAGTGGGTTCTGAGCTGCATGAAGACCAAGCCATGACACTACACTTAAAGGAAATAATTGCTGAGCTGGAGAAACACGCTAGGACGGTAAATGCGCTCATTAAGGAGGATCGGAATGCGTCCGATCAGGCTGCGCAGAACGAGGCTTGTGTGCTATACGGGGCGTGGTTACTGGGCGAGGGCCGCAGCAATCTGGAGGATTTAAAACAAGGTTTGGTCCCGTCCTGGATCAGCAACAAGCACTTGCAAGCGCTCCACCCTTTTGAGAATGCATTAAGTCCGTGCCAGCTCAGACTAGCTGCAGAAGCGTACCCAGTCCCAGTGGACTGCGGACGCTCAAACCACACTATCATGGGAATAGTAGTAAGGATGCCGGTGTTGGGTCCCACAGCAAAGCCCGCCCCGGTATACAGGGTGGAGAACATTGGAGTCATTCAGGGGGGTGCGCACATTCGTTACGCAGTGGTCCCGCCTTATGTCATCAGATGGGAGCGTACGATGACAGGCACCAACCTCTCGGGGTGTCGTAGCCGGGGAGCACACATCATCCTGTGCCCCCAGCATTTGAATGCCTTTTTGAAACCACAGTGCGGGTTCAGAGCCGCTAGCGCGAAGCCGATAAATTGCACCATGGAGGCAATGGCAAAGGACCATGTGTCCCCGCAAGTGGCATATATCGGAGGTGGGACATACTGTGTCACCACTGCAGCGCCTCACTACCGCCACGGACAGCACGAGTGGTGTCCGGTCAGTGACAGCAGTTTCTGTTTCAAACCCAGGGCTGAAGTTCAAGTGGCACAACAACGGATTGTCCCCATTCCTGCACCTTCCACCGTTCACCTCACTGTAAAAGAGAATTTCACGGACTTTTAGCGATTCATCGCGCATTTTGGTTATGTCATTCCCCCTCTCCCCGAACACCTCACCAAGATTTTAAAAGCCGTTATAGTTTCACAGAAGCATTTCTACACACTGGAGCAGAAGACATTAGAGATAGGGAAAGACATATTGGACATAGTCACCCCACCATGGTGGGACCTGTTCACCAATATAGAGATCCCGGCCTGGATTAGAATAGCATCCCACATCCTAGTAGTGTGTCAGGTTTTAATTATAATATTTTTATTGTTCGTGCATTGCAAGAGAGGCAAACGCCTCCAGAGGCACGAGAACACAGGAGAATGGAGAGAACGCTATGTACGAGTGGGGGAAGAGGACACCCCAGTGTAAGCGGCTAGTATTAAAAGTTAAAGCGGCCCTCCATTTTTCGCTTTCAGCCACTGCATGATTTAAGTGTGTAATACGGTAATGTTATAGCCGTTGGTGAAGTTTTGTTCTGTTTGATTAATAAAAGGTGTATGCAGGTGGTGCAAGGGGCATTGGCCCCCCTTCACATCTGAATAACTGAATGTGTTATAGTATAAGGTAACACTGCCTATGATTGTCCAACTGTACACAAGGTAATTTTCTGAGATGGGAACTGCATGTGTCGTGGGGGTCATAGATAGTTAATTACCGGGAATGTTTGGACGTGAGGAATCAGGGAAAATTTGCTCACCAAGGATTATTGATACTTTAGCAAGCTATCAGTATCACAGGGGGGAACTGTAAGATTCGAAAATTTTCATTAACTAATCACGCAAGAAAACAGGATTAATAATACAGCTTTATTGACCAAAAGAAGCTTATACAGAAAAACCTTTGGAAAAAGGGCATACAAAATGGCCGCCGGACCTCGTGATCAGTTTCTGGGACCATTTGATTTCTGTTACTGCAAGCCAGACAGGCTTGTGGATTGAGGACAGTAAGCCCGCGAAAGCCAGTATCGGGAAACCGAAACTCAGGGAACTGAGCATACATATTTTAATTGGGTTCTAAGTACAAAACAGTTCCAGGTAACAGGATGGGGCCCATCAAGAAATGGGCGGACAATAGAATGAACACTTAAACCCATTTACTGTACAAAGGAAAGACCGTTTAACAGCCATCAAGGGCAATCTCCAGACCGATCAATATGCGAACCGAGTTACGGTGACAAAGTAAAAGACATTATCGGCCAGGAAGGCCAGTTAAGCTATCACCGGCTCCCGTTACAAGACAAAGCGCCCCTGCAGAGATTTCTGCCCGCCAAAAATATTACAAAGACTGGACTATGATCTGGCGGGAGATAAGACCGTCCCAAAAGGGTATAACTATGGATTTGAAAAGTCCATCAGGGCGAATTTTCGTAAGGACACAGGCTGGACGCTTCGCTTCATGATCCAGGCTTCATGCTTGGAGAACACATTTCAGCAATTGCGAATCAAGAAATTCGGGACAGACTCTTCGGTTAAACACTTCGGTTTCGGAACGTGGTCGGTGTTCGGCCAGGCAAGGCTCGGCCACGACGAGAAGACGACGAGGGTGGCCCGGGTACTTTTGTCGGGAGATCATCGACGACCCAGGCCGAAGAAGAAGACACCTTCAGGAAAACCGACGATCCAGGCCGGATAAAAGGGACATTCCGGGCCTAGCCAGTCAGGGCCTCGACATACCATTTGACCAGAAACTCTCGGACTCCCCCATGGACATCCAGTTCTTCAACAACTTTTAACGGATTCAGTCATGACGAGCGCTCATCGAGGCTGTGTTCACTGCCTCACCGCCTGAGAGAGAGAAAAACAAGCTGCGCCAGAAGTTTCCAAATCCACGTGACGACGGAAAGCTGTGCCAAAAGGCTGTGAACCCCCTCTTTTGCGAATCTGAAAGTGGTGAGCATGATTCCGAGTTCCTCAGGTCGAAACTTAGTCTAGGTCTAGGGGAGGGGGTAAGGGTAATCGTAATGTGTTTCCCCTTTTACGATGTGCCGTGTGTTTCCCATTTCCATGGAATTAAGTTTATAGATATGTGCATGCTTGTAGTTGCTTTAATTTGTGCTTATGACATGTATTTTATAATGCTGCAAACTGATTAATAATAAAAGCATCCATTTCGTGCTATTCAACCTGGTCTATTGAGTTTTCTCTGCACTACAGTTCCCTGCACCTAAGTCCAAGGTCTAGAACCGTAGGGGAGAGTGGGTCGAACCACTCAAGGGTAATTATTGCACGAAGCCTGGCAGGAGACCAGAACGAGCAAGAGAAACCCCCTACACACGGGGACCACGGAGAGCGGCGTTGGCAGCAGCGCGGGGGGGGAAGTGCGCAAAGACCATAGGGCGTCGCCATCAAGGCATAAAAATGCCAGCAACAGCGCTAGCAGCAGCGGAAAAGACAGAAAGCGCGGGAGGCGCCATCTTAATCCAGCGGGGAAGAAAGCAAAGCGCAGGAGGCGCCATCTTAGATCTCCAAGATGCCGAAGACTGGCAATATCACTGCCTTCGATAATGCAATAGAAGACTGGACCACGTATGTGGAAAGAGTCGAAGTATATTGCAAGGCAAATGAAGTAGCCGATGAGAAAAAGGCATCGGTACTACTAAACTTAATGGGCGCAAGAACGTATGGCCTATTGCGGAACCTGATCACTCCAGTCAAACCGATGGTGAAGAGTTTTAACGAAATTGTTGATATCCTACAGGAACACCTAAATCCTACACCGCTGCTGATAGCAGAAAGATTTAAATTCCACAAGAGAAATCAGCATAAAGATGAGAGCAATGCTGATTACCTTACGGAACTACGCAAGCTATCAAAGCACTGCCAGTTCGGAGCAGGACTGGCAGATACCCTACGGGACAAATTTGCCTGTGGACTCCTGAGTGAAGGAACCCAGAAGAGGTTACTCTCAGAGAAAGAGCTGACGCTAGATAAGGCTTTCAGCGTGGCAGTATCGTACGAAGCAGCAGCAAGGGGAGCTGCGGAAATACAGCAAAAGCCACAGGAATACGGCACCCATGAAATGAAACGGGGATTTGAAAAATGTTATCGCTGCGGCAGAACAACCCATGACCAGAAGGACTGCTGGTCCAAGGACAAAACATGCAGGCAATGGGCAGGGTGGCATAGTGGTTAGCACTGTTGCCTCACAGCACCAGGGACCCGGGTTCAAATCTGGTCTTGGGCGACTGTCTGTGTGGAGTTTGCACATTCTCCCTGTGTCTGCGTGGGTTTCCTCCGGGTGCTCTGGTTTCCTCCCACAGTCCAAAGATGTGCAGGTTAGGTTGATTTGGCTATGATAAATTGACCCTTAGTGTTACGGGATTAAATACATGGGGTTACAGGGATAGGGTGGGATATGTGTCGGTGCAGGCTCGATGGGCCAAAATGGCCTCTATCTGCACTGTAGATTCTGTGATTCTGTGATTCTGTGACATTGCACAAGTTTGCAGGTCTGGGAAGAAGACTAATGACAACAAAAATACTACTAAGGAAAAGTACAGGAAAGTACAAAAGATGACGGACAGTAGTTCCGAAGACCAGAAGAGCGATAGTGAATCCGGGAACAAGAGACTAAGCTGTCTCAAACTACACAACATAATCACAAAAGAGGATCACTGAACCATTTGGGTCACCCTCACGATAGCAGTGTCCCAAGTCAAAATGGAATTCGATACAGGATCAGCCCTGACCGTCATGAATCGACGAGACTACGAGCGGCTATTCTCACACATACCCTTGAAAGACACATCCATTGTCTTGAAGACATATACGGGGCAGAAAGTATACCCCAGAGGGAAAATAAGGGTGCCTGTCGAATACAACGGCAAGGAAATACAGAAATTGTATCTGTACATACTGCAAGATGGTGGACCACCGTTATTGGGACGTGAATGGATCAGAAAGATAAGTTTAGACTGGCACTCCATTCAGGCACTGACGGTGGCTGGTAAAAAGGATGACGACGTCACACCTGGACGATTGTCAAAAATCTTGGCTAATGCTAAAGAGGTATTTCAACAAGAACTGGGAACTCTTAAAGGCGTAACTGCCTCGATAAAAATAGAAGAGAATGCAATTCCCAAGTTTTTCAAAGCAAGACCGGTACCGTATGCAATTCGCCCAGCCGTCGAGGCAGAGCTGGAGAATCTGGAGAATGCAGGCGTGCTAACTAAGGTAGACTGAAGCGAGTGGGCGACACCCATCGTTCCTGTCATGAAGAAAACGTTAAACAATAAGTCTGAGGAGCCAAGGAAGGTTCGCATCTGTGGGGACTTCAAGGTGACTGTGAACCCAGTCCTTCACACAGTATAGAAAATAGAAGATATTTTTGCCTTACTATCTGGAGGGAAACGTTTTACAAAAATTGACCTAGCGCAAGCATATTTGCAGATGGAGGTTGAAGAATCCTCCAGGAAATATCTCACGATAAACACTCACAAAGGTCTTTACCAGTATAATCGACTGGTATTCGGAGTTGCATCAGCTCCAGCTATATGGCAAAGAGCGATGGAACAAGTCCTGCAAGGGATTCCGGGGACTCAGTGTTACTTGGACGACATCCTAGTGACAGGTGAAAATGACAGTGAACACCTTGCCAACCTAGAGCAGGTGCTCACTAGACTAAGAGAACATGGGCTACGAGCCAATCGCCCCAAGTGCGAGCTTTTTAAGAAACAAATATCGTATTGTGGCCACGTGATTGATGAAGAGGGGTTACATAAATCCCCTGACAAAATTGAAGCGGTAGTTAAGGCTCCAGCGCCTGAAAATGTGTCGCAATTGAGGTAATTCCTCGGATTGGTGAATTACTACCATAAGTTTTTGCCGAATTTGTCCACAATTCTGCACCCATTGAACGCCCTACTACAAACTGGAGTAGCATGGAAATGGAGCGATGAATGTAAGCGGGCCTTTCAGAAGTGTAAAGGCCTGATCACTTCAAGAGAAGTATTGGCTCACTACAACCCATCACTACCGATAAGACTGGCGTGTGATGCGTCTCCCTACGGCATTGGAGCGGTACTGTCACATAAATCCCTTGATGGTTCAGAGAGGCCGATAGCTTTTGCGTCACGCTCGTTAACTGCAGCCGAGCGTAACTACGCCCAGATTGACAGAGAGGCCCTCAGCCTGGTGTGGGGGGTGAAGAAGTTCAATCACTACCTGCACGGACAGAAATTTACTCTACTAACTGATCATCAACCTCTTGTCTCCATTTTCAACCCTAAGAAAGGCGTCCCGATAATGACAGCACAACGGCTACAGAGGTGGTCCCTTTTCCTAGGGGCACACCAATATGACATCAAGTACAAAGGAACTAAACAGCATGGGAATGCTGGTGGATTGTCGTGCCTACCGTTGCCGACGGTGGAAGAAGCACCTGCAGTGGATCCTGTGGAGATATTTCACTCGACCATAGTCGAATGTCTACCTGTGACGAATGCAAACATAGAAAAGGAAACACGAAATGACCCGACACTCTCCAGGGTCTATGATTTAACGGTGAAGGGATGGCCAGCACATGGCGAACCACTGTTGCCAGCATTCTCGCCGAGAAGAGAACAGTTGTCAGTGTGCCGAGGAACCTTGATGTGTGGATCCAGAGTAGTAATTCCACCCAAATTGAAGGATAGAGTGCTCAATGAGCTTCATGAGGGTCATCTGGGAGGGGTAAAAATGAAGAACTTAGCCAGAGCGTTTGTGTGGTGGCCGGGAATCGATAGAGAAATTGAAGATATGACCAAGAGCTGTACAGGATGCCAGAAGGTCCAAAACGCCCCACCACAAGCCCCTCTACATCCATGGGAGTGGCCCTCATCTCCATGGCAAAGGGTACACGTTGATTTTGCTGGTCCGTTTATGGACTCGATGTTTTTAATTGCGGTGGATGCACATTCAAAGTGGCCAGAGGTAATAAAAATGTCCTCAACCACCACAGAAAAAACCATCACAGTCTTACGAACCATATTCGCCAGAAATGGGCTGGCTGAACAGATTTGCTCTGACAATGGACCACAGTTTGTGTCTGAAGAGTTCCGGAGGTTCTTAAAGAACAATGGTGTTAAGCATTACACATCCGCCCCATATCATCCAGCCACCAATGGATTGGCTGAGAGGTTCGTTCAAACATTTAAGAAGGCTATCAAGGCAATGTGTAATGAAGACATACCCCTACAACACAAGGTGGATAACTTCTTGTTTGCCTACCGGAATGCGACACATGTGGTTACCAACCAAACTCCAGCCATGATGTTCTTCAATCGAAGACTAAGATGCCGCTTGGATTTGGTTAAGCCAAACATCAGAAGAGTTGTGGAGAACAGGCAGTTTCAGAATATGAATGAAAGGCCAACCAGGAGTTTTAAGATAGGTCAACCAGCTTTGGCCCGGGACTACCGTACAGAGAAATGGCAGCCAGGAACGATCTGCACACGGTAAGGACCTCTAATGTATACCATGGACGTTGGAGAGAGTATTGTAAGACGCCATGCTGACCAGATTCTAGAGTCACTGGAAAACGTCAAATCCACACCACGATCCGATACACCTGGTGATGAAACCGAAGTACCAATTGCATCTACCTCAGAATCGGTGATATTGGAAGCAGACGAACCAAACAACAACGTTGATCCCGAATCAACTTTGCCAGAAGAACCTGATACCCCAAAGAGGTGTTATCCGGACAGATTCAGGAAGCCTCCTCAAAGACTGAATTTATAATTGCTTAACTTCAGCTAATGTATATAGCAACTGTAATTGTAAATATGTTATTTAATTATTAATCGAATGTTATGTACTGTTTAGCTAAAAGGGGAGGAATTGTAGTGTATGTACTTTGAAGAAGGAACTATATTCTGCAGCCCCTGTATACTGCAGTACCAGTAGTGACCACCCCTGTATGTAAGCCTGTGAAGTAACTTTGTATAGTAGTTCCAGTTTTGTCTCCATTCAGTAAACACCTGTTATAACCAACTCCTGCAGTCCGTGTCTCAATTACACACGGACGTTACAGAAAGTGCAGGGGATACTTAAAAAGAAATTAGGAGAGCGAAGAGGGGGCATGAAAAACACTGGCAGGCAAAATAAAGGAAAATCCCAAGGTGTTTTATTAAGGGCAAGAGGATAACCAGGGAAAGAGTAGGGCCCATTCAACGGATCATCCTCTGCCATTCCCGCCACCTCCAGCGTGATCCCACCACCAAACGCATCTTCCCCTCACCTCCCCTTTCAGCATTCCGTAGGGACTGCTCCCTCCGTGACACCCTGGTCCACTCCTCCATCGCCCCCAACACCCCTTCCCCTTCGCCCGGTACCTTCCCGTGCAAGTGCAGGAGATGCAACATATGCCCTTATACCTCCTCCCTTCCCACTTCCCAGGGCCCCAGACACCCCTTCCAGGTGAAACAGCGATTTACTTGTACTTCTCGCAATCTAGTATACTGTATTCGCTGCTCACGATGCGGTCTCCTCTACATTGGGGAGACCAAACGCAGATTGGGTGACCGCTTTGCGGAACACCTCCGTTCAGTCCGTAAGGGTGACCCCGAGCTTCCGGTCACCTGTCACTTTAATTCTCCGCTCCACTCCCACTCAGACCTCACCGTCCTCGGCCTCTTGCATTGTTCCACGGAAGCTCAGCGTAAGCTCGAGGAACAGCACCTTGTAAAGTCTGTGGGTTGTTTAGTTAATTAATGCACAGACTCCAAGAGTAACTTAAAACAGGACTTTGCTATTCGAAGGTCAGGGCGAATCTGCCCAATAATTCCTGACACAACACTTATATACTGGTGTGGTCACCGTTGGTATTACAGTATACAGAAGCCAAACAAAGTAGTGCCACACCTAAAATAGTTCTCTTAAAGGTGAACGGTTACATACAATCGTTCTCTTAAAGGTAGACGGGTACATACACTACAATCCTCCCTTTTTAGCTTACAACATACTTATTCCCCATTAAACATAACATATAATCAACTTCATGTAAAACAATTCACAGATATAGTCTCTGCGGGAAACAGTTCACAGATTCAGTCTCTGGTCTTAACTCGGTCCGAACAACATCTCTGTGGTGTAGCCGGTTCACATTTCTAGCGTGACTCATCCAATAGTCTTTCCCTTGGCTTAACAGCTTGAACTTCCATCCTGCTGAACCAGCAGTGCTGACTTTTACAAACAGCTGGACTGCCTTGGTAATTTTTCCTACTTTCCAACTGATTTGGCCTCCTTCGTAGGGCCCACGTGCATGATCTGATAGAAGTGATAATGATTTAGATGGTTATCGTCTTCTGCTTCGTCTTTTTCTTTTCTGCTTCTTGGAGACTCTCGGGGCTCCCTTATCAGCTGCCAGCTGTAGCGCCACCATCTCCCTATGTTCCTTAGACTTTAAGTGCTTCATCCTGATTTCGGCACTTTGGGAGTTTTCATCACAAGCTGGGCAGACCAAGTCCTCGTAATATTCCGGGTCACTCAACAGGTCATGGTAATATTCGGTGTCGTCCTGAGCTAGCCTAGCGAGAGGGCCTGCTACTTCTTCCTTACCCAACTGGACGTTAGCCGACTGTTGTTCCCTCCCTAGACATCTTTCCTGAAGAGACTTCTTCATGCGTTCATATTCATCCCGCTCTTCCTGGGTTTCCTGCCAATCCTTCACTAATGACCTCATTTGTGATTCCAATACTTCCCCTTCCATCGGGGATTGATTGATCGGGCTATTCAATCCTTCTACTGGAGCAGCTGTTTCAACATTCTGTAGTTCCCATTGACGTGATTCAGCGTACTTTCGGCAGCCCCGTAAAATCTGTGTTGCAACCTCAACTATTCCCCAAACTTTTGAGAGCTCCAAACCCCTTCCCTTTGAAGATTGAAGCTCGTGTTCAAATGGTTCCCCTTGCAGAGTCATGTCTCTCAGCATATGAAGGAGTTGGCTGACCGTTAACTCTTCCACGGGGACCCTGTGGATCAGAGTCTTCTCCATTTCATCCACCTTTTCCTCCAATGCTTTCACCTTTTTTTCCTCTTGTACTTTGGCTTTAAGCGCTCGGAGAAGTTGCGCCTTGATGCTCTCTAGCTCATGTTCAGGGGCCATTCTTACAGTCTCTGTGTTTCTTACAGTTGCCTTTTCTTTCACTGAAAGAATTCCCAGTTGAATCTGTTCTTCAAGTTATTGAACCTCGGTCATTGCCGCCTCATATTTGTCTTGGGTTTCCTTCAATATTTTTATGAGTTCTTGGACAACTTGACTTCCATGTTCTGCCATGTCTTTCACCTCTAATTTCTCATCTATGGATGGAACTTCTACCGATGAGTCTGTCTTGGCCTTGAGCTCATTAAGAATTTCCTGCAGCCTTTGGACTTCTTGTTCATGTTCAACCTTTAGTTGCTCATATGCTTCCACTGAAACTAGCTTTTCGGAGGTTGCCGAGTTAACCCCCTCCAGGATTGTAGCCTGGGCCTGTTCCTTCAACTTCTCAAACTCTGCTTGTAAGGAGTCATAGAGAAGAACTGGAATAAAATCCTGGCTTCCTGAAGATTCCTCTTCATTTGCTTCTTTCTGCAAATATTCTAACTCTTGAACATCATAAGGGAGATGTGATCGGTGATTGGTCACGATGGCTCTATGGTCGCTCTCTGCTTGAGCTAGCTGCTTCTGTTGTCTTTCCAGATTCTCCCATTCGGTGTCATAGAACTTTTTCATTGTTTTCATCTCTTGTACGAGACGGTAACTCAATTGTTCTAATTGTTGTCGTGATTTGAAATAAAGTTGAGTCCGAGCTCGGTGTTCTTCCGTCATGGATATGTCCTTAAACTGAACAGACTCAGAATTCTCTGTCAAACTATGTTGTCGTTGTTCGGTGGAGCTCTGTTCTGAAACTTTGTTCTTCTCTGAAGCATAAGCCTTTCTGCATGCCTTCGTTTTTCCAACCTTAGTCGGCAAGTCCATTTTAGCCTTGTCTTTCACATTTGGGTTGGTCTTATCGTCATCCGATTCAGAATCTGAGCTGATTGTCTGCACCGAGTCCTCACTCGTTATGGCTTTTAGATAGGGCCATTCCATGTCTATTTTCTTGATCCACTCCCGTCCTAGAAGTGGTGGTCCTCCCTCAGGTAGTACGTATAAGTTCATTCTTGGGTGTTCTTTACCCCTATCTCTCACCTTGACTCTTATCTTTCCCATGGGGTATACTTTATGCCCCGTGTATGTCTGCAATACAAACTTGGTATCCCTTAAGGGTATATGTGAGAATAGCTGGTGGTAATCCCTTCGATTTATGACTGATAGAGCTGATCCAGTGTCCAACTCCATTTTCACTTGGACTCCAGCTATTTTTAGCATGACCCAGATAGTTTGTAGGTCAGCTTCCTTACTCACATTGTGAATTCTCAGACTACCCAGCTCCTGGCCGTTTGGGTCTGAGTCCAAATTCTGTTCGTCTGAACTCTTCTCAGCCACCTTGTGTACCTTGTTGTACTTTTCCTGTGATGGCTTCCTTTGGTTGTTGGTCCTTTGGTTGTTGGTCTTCTTCCCTGACCGGCATACCTTAGCTATGTGACCCAGTTTGCCACATTTCCTACATTCCTGGTTCTTAAACCAGCATTGGTTCTGGTCGTGTGTTGTTTTCCCACAACGATAGCATTTTGTTGTTGTCGAGGTAATTTGATCCACACTGAGTGCCGCTGTCTTTAGCTGCATTTCCGCAGTTCCCTTCGCTGTGGCTTCGTGTGATGCTGCAATAAGGACAGCCCTGTCAAGTGTAAGGTCGTTCTCTTCGAGTAGTCGCTTTTGCGTTCCTTCCTTTGCCAATCCGCACACGAACTTGTCTCGCAATGCCTCTGTCAGATTCCCTCCAAACTGGCAGTGTTTCGCTAGTCTACGCAGTTCGACCAAGTATTCTGCGTTGCTTTCATCGTTCCTTTGCGTTCTCGCATAGAATTTGAATCGTTCCGCCAACATCAACAGTGTGGGGTTCAAGTGATCCTTCAGAACAGCCACAATATCATCGAAAGTCTGATCCGCCGGTTTAGCTGGTGATAGTAGATGCTTCAAGAGCCCGTATGTCTTCGCGCCCATCGAGTTTAGCAAGGTTATAGCTTTGTCATCTTCTTCTATTTTATTGGCCTCACAATAGATCTCAATGCGTTCCACATACGTGGCCCAGTCTTCTACCTCAGAATTAAAATCGTTGATGTTACCACGCTTAGGCATCTTCCTCTCTTCCTGATAAACACCACGAATTATTTCTTAAAAAAATTTTTTTTTCCAAGATGGCGGTTCCCGCGAAAATGGCGGTTTCCCGCGCTTATCTTCTCTCCCCGCCCACTTCAATGGCGGTTTCCCGCTTCTGTCTTCTTCCCCGCCTAATGGCGGCTTCCCGCGTTTCTTCCCTGGCGGGAGGGGTACACTTTCCCCACGGGCGACGGCCGCTGGCTTTCAGGTTCACAGCCTGCGCGTCGGCTTCAGTGCTTTCCCTTTTCTCGGCAGGGCAACTGGCGCTGGGTACACCCCGTTGACGGCAAACAGTTTCAGCCGCTGGGCTGGCTCTCGCTCAGTTCCCCTTGCTCGGGCTCTGTCTCTCTCCCGCTCGCTCGGCTCTACCGGCGCTGGGTACACCCCGTTGACGGAGAACAGTTTCAGCCGCTGGACTGGCTCTCGCTCAGTCTACCTTGGTCGGCTCTGCCTCTCCCGCTCGCTCGGCTCCCAATCGCGCCTCCCAGCCCTCTCGCAGTCCGGTGCTTCCCTCCCCGGCTGCGGCTGAGTTTATCACTTCCCGCGCCTCCGTTCCCGGTCGCAGCGCTTCGTGGCTTCGGTCGCTGCCCGGCCTTTTTCGCCGGTCGCGGTCTAGCTGTCTCACGACGCCGTTGCGTCCCCCAGCCTGTCTGTACCGCGGCTTCCTTGCTCCACGCTGCCCCAGTCTCAGCCCTCTGGACCCGACTTCTGTCCGGCTCCTTTCCCCCTCGACCGTGGTCGAGTGCACCGCCCTTATCCTCCGGTTATTGTTTTTACTTTTCCCTTACTCACAGGCACCGTGGCCGGCTTGCTTCTCGTGCTGATCGGCTCACTCCTCACCGTGGCAGAAGGGACAGTCAGTGCCTGTTGCTGATGGAAGTCTTTGTCTCTAAATTCTTCCTCCTTTCTAGTTCTGCAGCCTCGAGTTTTTTCCCAGCAGAACGACGAGGGCGGTTGCCTCTTCTCGACGCTCGTTAACTGCTTCGGACGTATTGTTGCCGCAGGGTACGATCGGACTCGTCGCCACTGTAAAGTCTGTGGGTTGTTTAGTTAATTAATGCACAGACTCCAAGAGTAACTTAAAACAGGACTTTACTATTCGAAGGTCAGGGCGAATCTGCCCAATAATTCCTGACACAACACTTATATACTGGTGTGGTCACCATCGGTATTACAGTATACAGAAGCCAAACAAAGTAGTGCCACACCTAAAATAGTTCTCTTAAAGGTGAACGGTTACATACAATAGTTTTCTTAAAGGTAGACGGGTACATACACTACACACCTCATCTTTCGATTAGGCATTCTACAGCCTTCCGGACTCAACATAGAGTTCAACAATGTCAGATCATAATATATATATTTTTTATCCACACTTTTGTTCTGTTCTTCTCCCCCACATGGCAGCTGTCTTTCACTCTGCCAGCGCAATTCACACTTCATCTAGAGCCATCCTTTGTTTCTTAACCTGTCCCATTACCATCTCCTCTCGCCTTGAATATCTCTTAATGTCTCTCAATCTCTCCTGCCTTCCAGCCTATCACAGGCCTTCCCTTTTGTTCTTTCATCCCCTCCCCCAGCCCCTAAACTTGCTAAAAAATCTGTTCCATTTCCTGTTTTTTCCAGTTCTGACAAAAGATCATCGACCTGAAACGTTAACTCTGTTTCTCTCTTCACAGATGCTGCCTGACCTGCTGAGTATTTCCAGCATTTTCTGTTTTTATTAAAGAGTAGGACCCATTAGGGACCAAAGTGGCAATCTGTGTAGAGCCGGAAGATGTAGGTGAGGTTTTAAATTAATATTTTGCATCTGTGTTCACAATATGGAAGAAGGACAATGTAGGCATAGAAATCGAGCAGGGGGATTGTGATATACTTGAACAAATTAGCATTGAGAGGGAGGAGGTACTAGCAGTTTTAGTGGGCTTAAAAGTGGATAAATCCCCAGGCCCAGACGAGATGTATCCCAGGCTGCTGTGTGAGGCAAGGGAGGAAATTGCAGGGGCTCTGACACAAACTTTCAGAACCTCTCTGGCCACGGGGGAGCTGCCAGAGGACTGGAGGACAGCTAACATAGTACCATTATTCAAGAAGGGTAGTAGGGATAAACCAGGGAATTACAGGCCAGTGAGCCTAACATCAGTGGTAGGGAAATTATTGGAAAAAATTCTGAGGGACACAATTAGTCTAGACTTGGAGAGGCAAGGATTAATCAAGGATAGTCAGCATGGCTTTGTCAGGGGGAGATCATGCCTAACCAATTTGATTGAATTTTTCGAGCGGGTGACTAGGTGTGTGGATGAGGGTAGTGCAGTTGATGTAGTCTACATGGATTTCAGTAAGGCTTTTGACAAAGTCCCGCATGGGAGACTGGTCAAGAAGGTAAGAGCCCATGGGATCCAGGGCAATTTGGCACATTGGATCCAAGATTGGCTTAGTGGCAGGAGGCAGAGGGTGATGGTCGAAGGTTGTTTTTGTGACTGGAAGCCTGTGTCCAGTGGTGTACCGCAGGGATTGGTGCTGGGTCCTTTGCTGTTTGTAGTGTACATTAATTATTTAGATATGAATGTAGGAGGTATGATCTGTAAGTTCGCAGATGACACGAAAATTGGTGGAGTGGTAAATAGCGAGGAGGGAAGCCTCAGGCTACAGGACGACATAGACGGGTTGGTCAGATGGGCAGAACAGTGGCAAATGGAATTTAACCCTGAAAAGTGTGAGGTGATGCTTTTTGGGAGGACTAACAAGGCAAGGGAATACACAATGAATGGTAGGACCCTAGGAAGGACAGAGGATCAGAGGGACCTTGGTGTGCATGTAGATAGATCCCTGAAGGCAGCAAGACAGATAGATAAGGTGGTTAAGAAGGCATATGGGATACTTGCCTTCATTAGCCGAGGCATAGAATATAAGAGCAGGGAGGTTATGATGGAGCTGTACAAAACGCTAGTTAGGCCACAGCTGGAATACAGTGTGCAGTTCTGGTCGCCACACTATAGGAAGGATGTGATTGCATTGAAGAGGGTGCAGAGGAGATTTACCAGGATGTTACCTGGGCTGGAGCACTTCAGCCATGAAGAAAGACTGGACAGGCAGGGGTTGTTTTCCTTAGGGCAGAGAAGGCTGAGGGGGGACCTGATTGAGGTGTACAAAATTATGAGGGGCATAGAAAGGGTGGATAGAAAGGAACTTTTCCCCTTAGTGGAGGGGTCAATAACCAGGGGGCATAGTTTCAAGGTAAGGGGCAGGAGGTTTAGAGGGGATTTGAGGAAAACTTTTTCACCCAGCGGGTGGTTGGAATCTAGAACTCACTGCCTGAAAGGGTGGTAGAGGCAGGAACCCTCACAACATTCAAGAAGCATTTAGATGAGCACTTGAAACGACATAGCATACAAGGCTACGGACCAAGTGCTGGAAAATGGGATTAGAATAGACAGGGCTTGATGGCCGGCGCGGACACGATGGGCCGAAGGGCCTCTTTCTGTGCTGTATGACTCTATGACAGTGAAGAGGGAGCTTTACTCTGTATCTAACCCTCGCTGTACCTGCCCTGTGTTTGTTAGTTTTGTCTTCAAAGTGAGCTTCAGTGTTTAGATAGCAAATATGTACAGGGCAGCTAAAAACGCCAATACAAGTAAAATCCACGTTTAAATATTGCAGATATTCAGCAGCTACACCCATGCACTTTGAACTGCTGGTCTGACCCCTTTGACCTGTGACAGACAGGGCCTGTCCTCAGTGACGTGCTGTCTGCATGGGGCTACTGCACACTGAGGAGGAATTTCGTGATGCCCATTTACAAATTCCTCTCAAATGCACCCAGGATTTAAAATACCGCACCTCCACCTCTGGATCAAAACGGTTCAACTCCCCATTTCTGGGAAATCAGTTCACCCTCTGCCCTGTAAGGTTTGCAAATTCTGCAGATTCCCTCAAACCAAGAAGATTACCTCAAAAGAAGAGATTGTTGGACTGTTTTAAAGAATGTTGGGCCAAAAAGGGGCTTAAAGTTAAAACCCCAGGATTTTGGTTATTTTAAAAGGACATGTCCAGGCCTGTGGAAGGCTGCGACAAAGGAGTTGGGATGGTCCCCTGTAAAAACAAGCAGTTTGGGTATTGGCATAGGCCAAACTGTCTGGGAATGTTCTGGGCTGTCTCAGTCATCTCACATAAATGACAAAAGGCCTATGGAAGGACAGTTCCCGCCAAAATTACAGAGCCATCAAGAATATGAATAATACAGTACATGTCACTGGTCAACAAAAGAGACCCTGACCCCAGCAGGAGAAGACAATCGAACAACAGTTTAACCACTCAGAGAAATCCAAAACCACTTCGCACACTTAAATCAATTTCGAAGCAATCCCGAAACCAGTTAAATAAATGGGACCAATCAATCTTAACAAGCCCGCCCAAAATTTAACAATGGGCCAGAGAAGATTTGGCAGGCAGATAAGCAGGCCTCAATTAGTATACACTAAAGATCTGTCTCCACAAGAAATCAGTTCAATGAGTTCCATGGGTTCGAACAGTTCGATAAGTACAGTTCAGCAGAAGGAGTTCAACAGAAACAGTTCAACCAGTTCGAGAAGAAAGGAGAGACCCATCGTTCAAGTTTAAAACACCATTGAAACTCGGCGGTTTCAGAAGCAAGCATCTGGAAGCAGTTCTCTCTCTCTCGAAGAAGAAGTAACACATCATCGGACACCTCGCGGCACCAAGGGCCCCACAAAACCAACAACCAAATATTAGCAGAAGCCAACCAGGTAATATTGGGCCACCACGACCAACAAGAAACCAACCTGGAAGAAACAAAAGACTCGCAAGTTTGTTTCCACTCTTAAAAACTATTCTGACTCACTCACCCCTGGGTAAGATTTGATGAAAAGATTCTAAACCCTATTTCTGACAAAAGGAAATTGGGTACTTACCCGATAGATCCAATAAGCACCCGACCGCATCAGCGGACACGCAAAGACTGAAAAAGCAACGCTGGTGAAGTCTTCTAGCGTGTCCGGGGTACAGCAGGCCCCAACCGTCACACCCAGAGAACCCTGAAATCGCGAACGTCTACAACTGTCAAGAAAGTCGTTTGGTGAGCATTTCCCTGGTCCTCTGGAGTCCAACTTAGTTAGTGTAGTGGGATTGGGAGGGGTGAAGTACTTTCTCTATTGTTATTCTCCCTCGTATATACCGAAATGTTCCCCCTTTTAGAGTGATAAGATTATTGTGTTGTGTATATTTTCCAGTCTGAAATAAAATCCAAGTTCTTTTCACCAACTCAGTTGCCTGCTGCAATTTCATTGAAACCCGCAAACAAGTCCAGGTCTAGAACCAAGGGAGTGGGAGCGATTCGAACCGCTCATAAGTCAGAGGCGAAGCTGACCCAGACACCACCCTTACAGCCCCTCTATATAGTTCACCCCCTGTCCCTATATACAGTTCATTCCCTGCCCCTATATACAGTTCACACCCTGCCCCTATATACAGTTCACCCCCTGTCCCTATATACAGTTCATTCCCTGCCCCTATATACAGTTCACTCTCTGCCCCGATATACAGTTCACACCCTGCCCTTATATACAGTTCACTCTCTGCCCCTATATACAGTTCACTCCCTGTCCCTATATACAGTTCACTCTCTGCCCCTATATACAGTTCACTCCCTGCCCCTATATACAGTTCACTCTCTGCCCCTATATACAGTTCACTCGCAGCCCCTATATACAGTTCACCCCCTGCCCCTATATACAGTACACTCTCTGCCCCTATATACAGTTCACTCGCAGCCCCTATATACAGTTCACTCTCTGCCCCTCTATATAGTTCACCCCCTGCCCCTATATACAGTTCACCCCCTGTCCCTATATACAGTTCACTCTCTGCCCCTCTATATAATTCACTCCCTGCCCCTATATACAGTTCACCCCCTGTCCCTATATACAGTTCACTCTCTGCCCCTCTATATAGTTCACTCCCTGCCCCTATATACAGTTCACTCCCTGCCCCTATATACAGTTCACCCCCTGTCCCTATATACAGTTCACTCTCTGCCCCTATATACAGTTCACTCCCTGCCCCTATATACAGTTCACTCCCTGCCCCTATATACAGTTCACTCCCTGTCCCTATATACAGTTCACTCTCTGCCCCTATATACAGTTCACTCCCTGCCCCTATATACAGTTCACTCTCTGCCCCTATATACAGTTCACTCCCTGCCCCTATATACAGTTCACTCCCTGTCCCTATATACAGTTCACTCTCTGCCCCTATATACAGTTCACCCCCTGCCCCTATATACAGTTCACTCCCTGTCCCTATATACAGTTCACTCTCTGCCCCTATATACAGTTCACTCCCTGCCCCTATATACAGTTCACTCCCTGCCCCTATATACAGTTCACCCCCTGTCCCTATATACAGTTCATTCCCTGCCCCTTTATACAGTTCACGCTCTGCCCCTATATACAGATCACGCTCTGCCCCTATATACAGATCACGCTCTGCCCCTATATACAGTTCACTCTCTGCCCCTATATACAGTTCACCCCCTGTCCCTATATACAGTTCATTCCCTGCCCCTATATACAGTTCACTCCCTGCCCCTATATACAGATCACGCTCTGCCCCTATATACAGATCACGCTCTGCCCCTATATACAGTTCACTCTCTGCCCCTATATACAGATCACGCTCTGCCCCTATATACAGTTCACTCCCTGCCCCGATATACAGTTCACTCGCAGCCCCTATATACAGTTCACCCCCTGCCCCTATATACAGTTCACCCCCTGTCCCTATATACAGTTCACTCGCAGCCCCTATATACAGTTCACCCCCTGCCCCTATATACAGTTCACCCCCTGCCCCTATATACAGTTCACCCCCTGCCCCTATATACAGTTCACCCCCTGTCCCTATATACAGTTCACTCGCAGCCCCTATATACAGTTCACCCCCTGTCCCTATATACAGTTCACTCGCAGCCCCTATATACAGTTCACCCCCTGTCCCTATATACAGTTCACTCGCAGCCCCTATATACAGTTCACCCCCTGCCCCTATATACAGTTCACTCCCTGCCCCTATATACAGTTCACTCCCTCCCCCTATATACAGTTCACCCCCTGTCCCTATATACAGATCACGCTCTGCCCCTATATACAGTTCACTCCCTGCCCCTATATACAGATGACGCTCTGCCCCTATATACAGTTCACCCCCTGTCCCTATATACAGTTCACTCGCAGCCCCTATATACAGTTCACCCCCTGCCCCTATATACAGTTCACCCCCTGTCCCTATATACAGTTCACTCCCTGCCCCTATATACAGTTCACCCCCTGCCCCTATATACAGTTCACTCCCTGCCCCTATATACAGTTCACCCCCTGCCCCTATATACAGTTCACCCCCTGTCCCTATATACAGTTCACTCCCTGCCCCTATATACAGTACACCCCCTGCCCCTATATACAGTTCACTCTCTGCCCCTATATACAGTTCACTCTCTGCCCCTCTATATAGTTCACCCCCTGCCCCTATATACAGTTCACTCTCTGCCCCTCTATATAGTTCACCCCCTGCCCCTACATACAGTTCACTCTCTGCCCTTTTTTACAGTTCACTCCCTGCCCCTATATACAGTTCACTCCCTGCCCCTATATACAGTTCACTCTCTGCCCCTCTATATAGTTCACCCCCTGCCCCTATATACAGTTCACTCTCTGCCCTTTTTTACAGTTCACTCCCTGCCCCTATATACAGTTCACTCTCTGCCCCTCTATATAGTTCACCCCCTGCCCCTATATACAGTTCACCCCCTGTCCCTATATACAGTTCACTCTCTGCCCCTATATACAGTTCACTCCCTGCCCCTATATACAGTTCACTCCCTGCCCCTATATACAGTTCACCCCCTGTCCCTATATACAGTTCACTCCCTGCCCCTTTATACAGTTCACTCCCTGCCCCTATATACAGATCACGCTCTGCCCCTATATACAGATCACGCTCTGCCCCTATATACAGTTCACTCTCTGCCCCTATATACAGATCACGCTCTGCCCCTATATACAGTTCACTCCCTGCCCCTATATACAGATCACGCTCTGCCCCTATATACAGATCACGCTCTGCCCCTATATACAGTTCACTCTCTGCCCCTATATACAGATCACGCTCTGCCCCTATATACAGTTCACTCCCTGCCCCGATATAAAGTTCACTCGCGGCCCCTATATACAGTTCACCCCCTGCCCCTATATACAGTTCACCCCCTGTCCCTATATACAGTTCACTCGCAGCCCCTATATACAGTTCACCCCCTGCCCCTATATACAGTTCACCCCCTGCCCCTATATACAGTTCACCCCCTGCCCCTATATACAGTTCACCCCCTGTCCCTATATACAGTTCACTCGCAGCCCCTATATACAGTTCACCCCCTGTCCCTATATACAGTTCACTAGCAGCCCCTATATACAGTTCACCCCCTGTCCCTATATACAGTTCACTCGCAGCCCCTATATACAGTTCACCCCCTGCCCCTATATACAGTTCACTCCCTGCCCCTATATACAGTTCACTCCCTCCCCCTATATACAGTTCACCCCCTGTCCCTATATACAGATCACGCTCTGCCCCTATATACAGTTCACTCCCTGCCCCTATATACAGATCACGCTCTGCCCCTATATACAGTTCACCCCCTGTCCCTATATACAGTTCACTCGCAGCCCCTATATACAGTTCACCCCCTGCCCCTATATACAGTTCACTCCCTGCCCCTATGTACAGTTCACTCTCTGCCACTCTATATAGTTCACCCCCTGCCCCTATATACAGTTCACCCCCTGTCCCTATATACAGTTCACTCTCTGCCCCTATATACAGTTCACTCCCTGCCCCATATACAGTTCACTCCCTGCCCCTATATACAGTTCACCCCCTGTCCCTATATACAGTTCACTCCCTGCCCCTTTATACAGTTCACTCCCTGCCCCTATATACAGATCACGCTCTGCCCCTATATACAGATCACGCTCTGCCCCTATATACAGTTCACTCCCTGCCCCTATATACAGTTCACTCCCTGCCCCTATATACAGATCACGCTCTGCCCCTATATACAGTTCACCCCCTGTCCCTATATACAGTTCACTCTCTGCCCCTATATACAGTTCACTCGCAGCCCCTATATACAGTTCACCCCCTGCCCCTATATACAGTTCACCCCCTGCCCCTATATACAGTTCACCCCTGTCCCTATATACAGTTCACTCCCTGCCCCTATATACAGTTCACTCTCTGCCCCTATATACAGATCACGCTCTGCCCCTATATACAGTTCACCCCTGTCCCTATATACAGTTCACTCCCTGCCCCTATATACAGTTCACTCCCTGCCCCTATATACAGATCACGCTCTGCCCCTATATACAGTTCACCCCCTGTCCCTATATACAGTTCACTCCCTGCCCCTATATACAGTTCACTCGCAGCCCCTATATACAGTTCACCCCCTGCCCCTATATACAGTTCACCCCCTGCCCCTATATACAGTTCACCCCCTGTCCCTATATACAGTTCACCCTCTGTCCATATATACAGTTCACTCGCAGCCCCTATATACAGTTCAATCCCTGCCCCTTTATACAGTTCACTCCCTGCCCCTATATACAGATCACGCTCTGCCCCTATATACAGATCACGCTCTGCCCCTATATACAGTTCACTCTCTGCCCCTATATACAGATCACGCTCTGCCCCTATATACAGTTCACTCCCTGCCCCATATACAGTTCACCCCCTGTCCCTATATACAGTTCACTCCCTGCCCCTATATACAGTTCACTCCCTGCCCCTATATACAGATCATGCTCTGCCCCTATATACAGTTCACCCCCTGTCCCTATATACAGTTCACTTCCTGCCCCTATATACAGTTCACTCGCAGCCCCTATATACAGTTCACCCCCTGCCCCTATATACAGTTCACCCCCTGCCCCTATATACAGATCACGCTCTGCCCCTATATACAGTTCACCCCCTGTCCCTATATACAGTTCACTTCCTGCCCCTATATGCAGTTCACTCGCAGCCCCTATATACAGTTCACCCCCTGCCCCTATATACAGTTCACCCCCTGCCCCTATATACAGTTCACCCCCTGTCCCTATATACAGTTCACCCCCTGCCCCTATATACAGTTCACTCCCTGCCCCTATATACAGTTCACCCCCTGCCCCTATATACAGTTCACCCCCTGCCCCTATATACAGATCACCCCCTGCCCCTATATACAGTTCACACCCTGCCCCTATATACAGATCACCCCCTGTCCCTATATACAGTTCACTCGCAGCCCCAATATATAGTTCACTCCCTGCCCCTATATACAGTTCACGTTGTGCCCCTATATACAGTTCACCCCCTGTCCCCACATACAGTTCACTCCCTGCCCCTATATGCAGTTCACTCGCAGCCCCTATATACAGTTCACCCCCTGCCCCTATATACAGTTCACCCCCTGCCCCTATATACAGTTCACCCCCTGTCCCTATATACAGTTCACTCCCTGCCCCTATATACAGTTCACTCCCTGCCCCTATATACAGTTCACACCCTGTCCATATATACAGTTCACCCCCTGCCCCTATATACAGTTCACTCCCTGCCCCTATATACAGTTCACTCGCAGCCCCTATATACAGTTCACCCCCTGCCCCTATATACAGTTCACCCCCTGCCCCTATATACAGTTCACCCCCTGTCCCTATATACAGTTCACCCCCTGCCCCTATATACAGTTCACTCCCTGCCCCTATATACAGTTCACTCGCAGCCCCTATATACAGTTCACCCCCTGCCCCTATATACGGTTCACCCCCTGTCCCTATATACAGGTCACTCCCTGCCCCTATATACAGTACACCCCCTGCCCCTATATACAGTTCACTCCCTCCCCCTATATACAGTTCACCCCCTGTCCCTATATACAGTTCACTCTCTGCCCCTATATACAGTTCAATCCCTGCCCCTATATACAGTTCACCCCCTGTCCCTATATACAGTTCACCCCCTCCCCCTATATACAGTTCACTCTCTGCCCCTATATACAGTTCACCCCCTGTCCCTATATACAGTTCACTCCCTGCCCCTATATACAGTTCACTCTCTGCCCCTCTATATAGTTCACCCCCTGCCCCTATATACAGTTCAGCCCCTGTCCCTATATACAGTTCACTCTCTGCCCCTATATACAGTTCACTCCCTGCCCCTATATACAGTTCACTCCCTGCCCCTATATACAGTTCACCCCCTGTCCCTATATACAGTTCACTCCCTGCCCCTTTATACAGTTCACTCCCTGCCCCTATCTACAGATCACGCTCTGCCCCTAGATACAGTTCACTCTCTGCCCCTATATACAGATCACGCTCTGCCCCTATATACAGTTCACTCCCTGCCCCTATATACAGTTCACCCCCTGCCCCTATATACAGTTCACCCCCTGTCCCTACATACAGTTCACTCCCTGCCCCTTTATAAAGATCAGTCCCTGCCCCTATATACAGATCACGCTCTGCCCCTATATACAGATCACGCTCTGCCCCTATATACAGTTCACTCTCTGCCCCTATATACAGATAACGCTCTGCCCCTATATACAGTTCACCCCCTGCCCCTATATACAGTTCACCCCCTGTCCCTATATACAGTTCACTCCCTGCCCCTATATAGAGATCACGCTCTGCCCCTATATACAGTTCACCCCCTGTCCCTATATACAGTTCACTCCCTGCCCCTATATACAGTTCACTCGCAGCCCCTATATACAGTTCACCCCCTGCCCCTATATACAGTTCACCCCCTGCCCCTATATACAGTTCACCCCTGTCCCTATATACAGTTCACACCCTGCCCCTATATACAGTTCACTCCCTGCCCCTATATACAGTTCATTCCCTGCCCCTATATACAGTTCACTCTCTGCCCCGATATACATTTCACACCCTGCCCCTATATACAGTTCACTCTCTGCCCCATATACAGTTCACTCCCTGTCCCTATATACAGTTCACTCTCTGCCCCTATATACAGTTCACTCCCTGCCCCTATATACAGTTCATTCCCTGCCCCTATATACAGTTCACCCCCTGTCCCTATATACAGTTCACTCTCTGCCCTTATATACAGTTCACTCCCTGCCCCTATATACAGTTCACTCCCTGTCCCTATATACAGTTCACTCTCTGCCCCTATATACAGTTCACTCCCTGCCCCTATATACAGTTCACTCTCTGCCCCTCTATATAGTTCACCCCCTGCCCCTATATACAGTTCACCCCCTGTCCCTATATACAGTTCACTCTCTGCCCCTATATACAGTTCACTCCCTGCCCCTATATACAGTTCACTCTCTGCCCCTATATACAGTTCACTCCCTGCCCCTATATACAGTTCACTCCCTGCCCCTTTATACAGTTCACTCCCTGCCCCTATTTTCAGATCACGCTCTGCCCCTATATACAGATCACGCTCTGCCCCTATATACAGTTCACTCTCTGCCCCTATATACAGATCACGCTCTGCCCCTATATACAGTTCACTCTCTGCCCCTATATACAGATCACGCTCTGCCCCTATATACAGTTCACTCTCTGCCCCTATATACAGATCACGCTCTGCCCCTATATACAGTTCACTCCCTGCCCCTATATACAGATCACGCTCTGCCCCTATATACAGATCACGCTCTGCCCCTATATACAGTTCACTCTCTGCCCCTATATACAGATCACGCTCTGCCCCTGTATACAGTTCACTCCCTGCCCCGATATACAGTTCACTCGCAGCCCCTATATACAGTTCACCCCCTGCCCCTATATACAGTTCACCCCCTGTCCCTATATACAGTTCACTCGCAGCCCCTATATACAGTTCACCCCCTGCCCCTATATACAGTTCACCCCCTGCCCCTATATACAGTTCACCCCCTGCCCCTATATACAGTTCACCCCCTGTACCTATATACAGTTCACTCGCAGCCCCTATATACAGTTCACCCCCTGTCCCTATATACAGTTCACTCGCAGCCCCTATATACAGTTCACCCCCTGTCCCTATATACAGTTCACTCGCAGCCCCTATATACAGTTCACCCCCTGCCCCTATATACAGTTCACTCCCTGCCCCTATATACAGTTCACTCCCTCCCCCTATATACAGTTCACCCCCTGTCCCTATATAGAGATCACGCTCTGCCCCTATATACAGTTCATCCCTGCCCCTATATACAGATCACGCTCTGCCCCTATATACAGTTCACCCCCTGTCCCTATATACAGTTCACTCGCAGCCCCTATACACAGTTCACCCCCTGCCCCTATATACAGTTCACCCCCTGCCCCTATATACAGTTCACCCCCTGCCCCTATATACAGTTCACCCCCTGCCCCTATATACAGTTCACCCCCTGTCCCTATATACAGCTCACCCCCTGCCCCTATATACAGTTCACTCCCTGCCCCTATATACAGTTCACCCCCTGCCCCTATATACAGTTCACCCCCTGTCCCTATATACAGTTCACTCCCTGCCCCTATATACAGTTCACTCCCTGCCCCTATATACAGTTCACTCTCTGCCCCTGTATATAGTTCACCCCCTGCCCCTATATACAGTTCACCCCCTGTCGCTATATACAGTTCACTCTCTGCCCCTATATACAGTTCACTCCCTGCCCCTATATACAGTTCACTCCCTGCCCCTATATACAGTACACCCCCTGTCCCTATATACAGTTCACTCTCTGCCCCTATATACAGATCACGCTCTGCCCCTATATACAGTTCACTCCCTGCCCCTATATACAGTTCACCCCCTGTCCCTATATACAGTTCACTCCCTGCCCCTATATACAGTTCACTCCCTGCCCCTATATACAGATCACGCTCTGCCCCTATGTACAGTTCACTCCCTGCCCCTATATACAGTTCACCCCCTGTCCCTATATACAGTTCACTCCCTGCCCCTATATATAGTTCACCCCCTGTCCCTATATACATTTCACTCCCTGCCCCTATATACAGTTCACTCGCAGCCCCTATATACAGTTCACTCTCTGCCCCTATATACAGTTCACTCCCTGCCCCTATATACAGTTCACTCCCTGCCCCTATATACAGATCACGCTCTGCCCCTATATACAGTTCACTCCCTGCCCCTATATACAGATCATGCTCTGCCCCTATATACAGTTCACCCCCTGTCCCTATATACAGTTCACTCCCTGCCCCTATATACAGATCACGCTCTGCCCCTATATACAGTTCACCCCCTGTCCCTATATACAGTTCACTCGCAGCCCCTATATACAGTTCACCCCCTGCCCCTATATACAGTTCACCCCCTGTCCCTATATACAGTTCACTCGCAGCCCCTATATACAGTTCACTCTCTGCCCCTCTATATAGTTCACTCCCTGCCCCTATATACAGTTCAATCCCTGCCCCTTTATACAGTTCACTCTCTGCCCCTATATACAGATCACGCTCTGCCCCTATATACAGTTCACTCCCTGTCCCTACATACAGTTCGCTCCCTGCCCCTTTATAAAGTTCACTCCCTGCCCCTATATACAGATCACGTTCTGCCCCTATATACAGATCACGCTCTGCCCCTATATACAGTTCACCCCCTGTCCCTATATACAGTTCACTCGCAGCCCCTATACACAGTTCACCCCCTGCCCCTATATACAGTTCACCCCCTGCCCCTATATACAGTTCACCCCCTGCCCCTATATACAGTTCACCCCCTGCCCCTATATACAGTTCACCCCCTGTCCCTATATACAGCTCACCCCCTGCCCCTATATACAGTTCACTCCCTGCCCCTATATACAGTTCACCCCCTGCCCCTATATACAGTTCACCCCCTGTCCCTATATACAGTTCACTCCCTGCCCCTATATACAGTTCACTCCCTGCCCCTATATACAGTTCACTCTCTGCCCCTGTATATAGTTCACCCCCTGCCCCTATATACAGTTCACCCCCTGTCGCTATATACAGTTCACTCTCTGCCCCTATATACAGTTCACTCCCTGCCCCTATATACAGTTCACTCCCTGCCCCTATATACAGTACACCCCCTGTCCCTATATACAGTTCACTCTCTGCCCCTATATACAGATCACGCTCTGCCCCTATATACAGTTCACTCCCTGCCCCTATATACAGTTCACCCCCTGTCCCTATATACAGTTCACTCCCTGCCCCTATATACAGTTCACTCCCTGCCCCTATATACAGATCACGCTCTGCCCCTATGTACAGTTCACTCCCTGCCCCTATATACAGTTCACCCCCTGTCCCTATATACAGTTCACTCCCTGCCCCTATATATAGTTCACCCCCTGTCCCTATATACATTTCACTCCCTGCCCCTATATACAGTTCACTCGCAGCCCCTATATACAGTTCACTCTCTGCCCCTATATACAGTTCACTCCCTGCCCCTATATACAGTTCACTCCCTGCCCCTATATACAGATCACGCTCTGCCCCTATATACAGTTCACTCCCTGCCCCTATATACAGATCATGCTCTGCCCCTATATACAGTTCACCCCCTGTCCCTATATACAGTTCACTCCCTGCCCCTATATACAGATCACGCTCTGCCCCTATATACAGTTCACCCCCTGTCCCTATATACAGTTCACTCGCAGCCCCTATATACAGTTCACCCCCTGCCCCTATATACAGTTCACCCCCTGTCCCTATATACAGTTCACTCGCAGCCCCTATATACAGTTCACTCTCTGCCCCTCTATATAGTTCACTCCCTGCCCCTATATACAGTTCAATCCCTGCCCCTTTATACAGTTCACTCTCTGCCCCTATATACAGATCACGCTCTGCCCCTATATACAGTTCACTCCCTGTCCCTACATACAGTTCGCTCCCTGCCCCTTTATAAAGTTCACTCCCTGCCCCTATATACAGATCACGTTCTGCCCCTATATACAGATCACGCTCTGCCCCTATATACAGTTCACTCTCTGCCCCTATATACAGATCACGCTCTGCCCCTATATACAGTTCACCCCCTGCCCCTATATACAGTTCACCCCCTGTCCCTATATACAGTTCACTTCCTGCCCCTATATACAGATCACGCTCTGCCCCTATATACAGTTCACCCCCTGTCCCTATATACAGTTCACTCCCTGCCCCTATATACAGTTCACTCGCAGCCCCTATATACAGTTCACCCCCTGCCCCTATATACAGTTCACCCCCTGCCCCTATATACAGTTCACCCCCTGTCCCTATATACAGTTCACACCCTGCCCCTATATACAGTTCACTCCCTGCCCCTATATACAGTTCATTCCCTGCCCCTATATACAGTTCACTCTCTGCCCCGATATACAGTTCACACCCTGCCCCTATATACAGTTCACTCTCTGCCCCTCTATACAGATCACGCTCTGCCCCTATATACAGTTCACCCCCTGCCCCTATATACAGTTCACCCCCTGTCCCTATATACAGTTCACTCCCTGCCCCTATATAGAGATCACGCTCTGCCCCTATATACAGTTCACCCCCTGTCCCTATATACAGTTCACTCCCTGCCCCTATATACAGTTCACTCGCAGCCCCTATATACAGTTCACCCCCTGCCCCTATATACAGTTCACCCCCTGCCCCTATATACAGTTCACCCCCTGTCCCTATATACAGTTCACACCCTGCCCCTATATACAGTTCACTCCCTGCCCCTATATACAGTTCATTCCCTGCCCCTATATACAGTTCACTCTCTGCCCCGATATACAGTTCACACCCTGCCCCTATATACAGTTCACTCTCTGCCCCATATACAGTTCACTCCCTGTCCCTATATACAGTTCACTCTCTGCCCCTATATACAGTTCACTCCCTGCCCCTATATACAGTTCACTCTCTGCCCCTATATACAGTTCACTCGCAGCCCCTATATACAGTTCACCCCCTGCCCCTATATACAGTTCACTCTCTGCCCCTATATACAGTTCACTCTCTGCCCCTATATACAGTTCACTCCCTGCCCCTATATACAGTTCACTCCCTGCCCCTATATACAGTTCACTCCCTGTCCCTATATACAGTTCACTCTCTGCCCCTATATACAGTTCACTCCCTGCCCCTATATACAGTTCACTCTCTGCCCCTCTATATAGTTCACCCCCTGCCCCTATATACAGTTCGCCCCCTGTCCCTATATACAGTTCACTCTCTGCCCCTATATACAGTTCACTCCCTGCCCCTATATACAGTTCACTCCCTGCCCCTATATACAGTTCACCCCCTGTCCCTATATACAGTTCACTCCCTGCCCCTTTATACAGTTCACTCCCTGCCCCTATTTTCAGATCACGCTCTGCCCCTATATACAGATCACGCTCTGCCCCTATATACAGTTCACTCTCTGCCCCTATATACAGATCACGCTCTGCCCCTATATACAGTTCACTCCCTGCCCCTATATACAGATCACGCTCTGCCCCTATATACAGATCAGGCTCTGCCCCTGTATACATTTCACTCCCTGCCCCGATATACAGTTCACTCGCAGCCCCTATATACAGTTCACCCCCTGCCCCTATATACAGTTCACCCCCTGTCCCTATATACAGTTCACTCGCAGCCCCTATATACAGTTCACCCCCTGCCCCTATATACAGTTCACCCTCTGCCCCTATATACAGTTCACCCCCTGCCCCTATATACAGTTCACCCCCTGTACCTATATACAGTTCACTCGCAGCCCCTATATACAGTTCACCCCCTGTCCCTATATACAGTTCACTCGAAGCCCCTATATACAGTTCACCCCCTGTCCCTATATACAGTTCACTCGCAGCCCCTATATACAGTTCACCCCCTGCCCCTATATACAGTTCACTCCCTGCCCCTATATACAGTTCACTCCCTCCCCCTATATACAGTTCACCCCCTGTCCCTATATACAGATCACGCTCTGCCCCTATATACAGTTCATCCCTGCCCCTATATACAGATCACGCTCTGCCCCTATATACAGTTCACCCCCTGTCCCTATATACAGTTCACTCGCAGCCCCTATACACAGTTCACCCCCTGCCCCTATATACAGTTCACCCCCTGCCCCTATATACAGTTCACCCCCTGCCCCTATATACAGTTCACCCCCTGCCCCTATATACAGTTCACCCCCTGTCCCTATATACAGTTCACCCCCTGCCCCTATATACAGTTCACTCCCTGCCCCTATATACAGTTCACCCCCTGCCCCTATATACAGTTCACCCCCTGCCCCTATATACAGTTCACCCCCTGTCCCTATATACAGTTCACTCCCTGCCCCTATATACAGTACACCCCCTGCCCCTATATACAGTTCACTCCCTCCCCCTATATACAGTTCACCCCCTGTCCCTATATACAGTTCACTCTCTGCCCCTATATACAGTTCACTCCCTGCCCCTATATACAGTTCACCCCCTGTCCCTATATACAGTTCACTCCCTGCCCCTATATACAGTTCACTCCCTGCCCCTATATACAGTTCACTCTCTGCCCCTGTATATAGTTCACCCCCTGCCCCTATATACAGTTCACCCCTGTCGCTATATACAGTTCACTCTCTGCCCCTATATACAGTTCACTCCCTGCCCCTATATACAGTTCACTCCCTGCCCCTATATACAGTACACCCCCTGTCCCTATATACAGTTCACTCTCTGCCCCTATATACAGATCACGCTCTGCCCCTATATACAGTTCACTCCCTGCCCCTATATACAGTTCACCCCCTTTCCCTATATACAGTTCACTCCCTGCCCCTATATACAGTTCACTCCCTGCCCCTATATACAGATCACGCTCTGCCCCTATGTACAGTTCACTCCCTGCCCCTATATACAGTTCACCCCCTGTCCCTATATACAGATCACTCCCTGCCCCTATATATAGTTCACCCCCTGTCCCTATATACAGTTCACTCCCTGCCCCTATATACAGTTCACTCGCAGCCCCTATATACAGTTCACTCTCTGCCCCTATATACAGTTAACTCCCTGCCCCTATATACAGTTCACTCCCTGCCCCTATATACAGATCACGCTCTGCCCCTATATACAGTTCACTCCCTGCCCCTATATACAGATCATGCTCTGCCCCTATATTCAGTTCACCCCCTGTCCCTATATACAGTTCACTCCCTGCCCCTATATACAGATCACGCTCTGCCCCTATATACAGTTCACCCCCTGTCCCTATATACAGTTCACTCGCAGCCCCTATATACAGTTCACCCCCTGCCCCTATATACAGTTCACCCCCTGTCCCTATATACAGTTCACTCGCAGCCCCTATATACAGTTCACTCTCTGCCCCTCTATATAGTTCACTCCCTGCCCCTATATACAGTTCACTCCCTGCCCCTTTATACAGTTCACTCTCTGCCCCTATATACAGATCACGCTCTGCCCCTATATACAGTTCACTCCCTGCCCCTATATACAGTTCACCCCCTGCCCCTATATACAGTTCACCCCCTGTCCCTACATACAGTTCACTCCCTGCCCCTTTATAAAGTTCACTCCCTGCCCCTATATACAGATCACGCTCTGCCCCTATATACAGATCACGCTCTGCCCCTATATACAGTTCACTCTCTGCCCCTATATACAGATCACGCTCTGCCCCTATATACAGTTCACCCCCTGCCCCTATATACAGTTCACCCCCTGTCCCTATATACAGTTCACTTCCTGCCCCTATATACAGATCACGCTCTGCCCCTATATACAGTTCACCCCCTGTCCCTATATACAGTTCACTCCCTGCCCCTATATACAGTTCACTCGCAGCCCCTATATACAGTTCACCCCCTGCCCCTATATACAGTTCACCCCCTGCCCCTATATACAGTTCACCCCCTGTCCCTATATACAGTTCACACCCTGCCCCTATATACAGTTCACTCCCTGCCCCTATATACAGTTCATTCCCTGCCCCTATATACAGTTCACTCTCTGCCCCGATATACAGTTCACACCCTGCCCCTATATACAGTTCACTCTCTGCCCCTATATACAGTTCACTCCCTGTCCCTATATACAGTTCACTCTCTGCCCCTATATACAGTTCACTCCCTGCCCCTATATACAGTTCACTCTCTGCCCCTATATACAGTTCACTCGCAGCCCCTATATACAGTTCACCCCCTGCCCCTATATACAGTTCACTCTCTGCCCCTATATACAGTTCACTCGCAGCCCCTATATACAGTTCACTCTCTGCCCCTCTATATAGTTCACCCCCTGCACCTATATACAGTTCACCCCCTGTCCCTATATACAGTTCACTCTCTGCCCCTCTATATAGTTCACTCCCTGCCCCTATATACAGTTCACCCCCTGTCCCTATATACAGTTCACTCTCTGCCCCTCTATATAGTTCACTCCCTGCCCCTATATACAGTTCACTCCCTGCCCCTATATACAGTTCACCCCCTGTCCCTATATACAGTTCACTCTCTGCCCCTATATACAGTTCACTCCCTGCCCCTATATACAGTTCACTCCCTGCCCCTATATACAGTTCACTCCCTGTCCCTATATACAGTTCACTCTCTGCCCCTATATACAGTTCACTCCCTGCCCCTATATACAGTTCACTCTCTGCCCCTCTATATAGTTCACCCCCTGCCCCTATATACAGTTCACCCCCTGTCCCTATATACAGTTCACTCTCTGCCCCTATATACAGTTCACTCCCTGCCCCTATATACAGTTCACTCCCTGCCCCTATATACAGTTCACCCCCTGTCCCTATATACAGTTCACTCCCTGCCCCTTTATATAGTTCACTCCCTGCCCCTATATACAGATCACGCTCTGCCCCTATATACAGATCACGCTCTGCCCCTATATACAGTTCACTCTCTGCCCGTATATACAGATCACGCTCTGCCCCTATATACAGTTCACTCCCTGCCCCTATATACAGATCACGCTCTGCCCCTATATACAGATCACGCTCTGCCCCTATATACAGTTCACTCCCTGCCCCGATATAAAGTTCACTCGCAGCCCCTATATACATTTCACCCCCTGCCCCTATATACAGTTCATCCCCTGTCCCTATATACAGTTCACTCGCAGCCCCTATATACAGTTCACCCCCTGCCCCTATATGCAGTTCACCCCCTGCCCCTATATACAGTTCACCCCCTGCCCCTATATACAGTTCACCCCCTGTCCCTATATACAGTTCACTCGCAGCCCCTATATACAGTTCACCCCCTGTCCCTATATACAGTTCACTAGCAGCCCCTATATACAGTTCACCCCCTTTCCCTATATACAGTTCACTCGCAGCCCCTATATACAGTTCACCCCCTGCCCCTATATACAGTTCACTCCCTGCCCCTATATACAGTTCACTCCCTCCCCCTATATACAGTTCACCCCCTGTCCCTATATACAGATCACGCTCTGCCCCTATATACAGTTCACTCCCTGCCCCTATATACAGATCACGCTCTGCCCCTATATACATTTCACCCCCTGTCCCTATATACAGTTCACTCGCAGCCCCTATATACAGTTCACCCCCTGCCCCTATGTACAGTTCACTCCCTGCCCCTATATACAGTTCACTCTCTGCCCCTCTATATAGTTCACCCCCTGCCCCTATATACAGTTCACCCCCTGTCCCTATATACAGTTCACTCTCTGCCCCTATATACAGTTCACTGCCTGCCCCATATACAGTTCACTCCCTGCCCCTATATACAGTTCACCCCCGTCCCTATATACAGTTCACTCCCTGCCCCTTTATACAGTTCACTCCCTGCCCCTATATACAGATCACGCTCTGCCCCTATATACAGTTCACCCCCTGTCCCTATATACAGTTCACACCCTGCCCCTATATACAGTTCACTCGCAGCCCCTATATACAGTTCACCCCCTGCCCCTATATACAGTTCACCCCCTGCCCCTATATACAGTTCGCCCCCTGCCCCTATATACAGTTCACTCCCTGCCCCTATATACAGTTCACTCTCTGCCCCTATATACAGATCACGCTCTGCCCCTATATACAGTTCACCCCTGTCCCTATATACAGTTCACTCCCTGCCCCTATATACAGTTCACTCCCTGCCCCTATATACAGATCACGCTCTGCCCCTATATACAGTTCACCCCCTGTCCCTATATACAGTTCACTCCCTGCCCCTATATACAGTTCACTCGCAGCCCCTATATACAGTTCACCCCCTGCCCCTATATACAGTTCACCCCCTGCCCCTATATACAGTTCACCCCCTGTCCCTATATACAGTTCACCCCCTGCCCCTATATACAGTTCACTCCCTGCCCCTATATACAGTTCACTCGCAGCCCCTATATACAGTTCACTCCCTGCCCCTTTATACAGTTCACTCCCTGCCCCGAAATACAGATCACGCTCTGCCCCTATATACAGATCACGCTCTGCCCCTATATACAGTTCACTCCCTGCCCCATATACAGTTCACCCCCTGTCCCTATATACAGTTCACTCCCTGCCCCTATATACAGTTCACTCCCTGCCCCTATATACAGATCACGCTCTGCCCCTATATACAGTTCACCCCCTGTCCCTATATACAGTTCACTTCCTGCCCCTATATACAGTTCACTCGCAGCCCCTATATACAGTTCACCCCCTGCCCCTATATACAGTTCACCCCCTGCCCCTATATACAGATCACGCTCTGCCCCTATATACAGTTCACCCCCTGTCCCTATATACAGTTCACTTCCTGCCCCTATATGCAGTTCACTCGCAGCCCCTATATACAGTTCACCCCCTGCCCCTATATACAGTTCACCCCCTGCCCCTATATACAGTTCACCCCCTGTCCCTATATACAGTTCACCCCCTGCCCCTATATACAGTTCACTCCCTGCCCCTATATACAGTTCACTCGCAGCCCCTATATACAGTTCACCCCCTGCCCCTATATACAGTTCACCCCCTGCCCCTATATACAGTACACCCCCTGCCACTATATACAGTTCACTCCCTCCCCCTATATACAGTTCACCCCCTGTCCCTATATACAGTTCACTCTCTGCCCCTATATACAGTTCACTCCCTGCCCCTATATACAGTTCACCCCCTGTCCCTATATACAGTTCACCCCCTCCCCCTATATACAGATCACGCTCTGCCCCTATATACAGTACACCCCCTGCCCCTATATACAGTTCACTCCCTCCCCCTATATACAGTTCACCCCCTGTCCCTATATACAGTTCACTCCCTGCCCCTATATACAGTTCACTCTCTGCCCCTATATACAGTTCACTCCCTGCCCCTATATACAGTTCACTCCCTGCCCCTATATACAGATCACGCTCTGCCCCTATATACAGTTCACTCTCTGCCCCTCTATATAGTTCACTCCCTGCCCCTATATACAGTTCACCCCCTGTCCCTATATACAGTTCACTTGCAGCCCCTATATACAGTTCACCCCCTGTCCCCACATACAGTTCACTCCCTGCCCCTATATGCAGTTCACTCGCAGCCCCTATATACAGTTCACCCCCTGCCCCTATATACAGTTCACCCCCTGCCCCTATATACAGTTCACCCCCTGTCCCTATATACAGTTCACTCCCTGCCCCTATATACAGTTCACTCCCTGCCCCTATATACAGTTCACACCCTGTCCATATATACAGTTCACCCCCTGCCCCTATATACAGTTCACTCCCTGCCCCATATACAGTTCACTCGCAGCCCCTATATACAGTTCACCCCCTGCCCCTATATACAGTTCACCCCCTGTCCCTATATACAGTTCACCCCCTGCCCCTATATACAGTTCACTCCCTGCCCCTATATACAGTTCACTCGCAGCCCCTATATACAGTTCACCCCCTGCCCCTATATACGGTTCACCCCCTGTCCCTATATACAGTTCACTCCCTGCCCCTATATACAGTACACCCCCTGCCCCTATATACAGTTCACTCCCTCCCCCTATATACAGTTCACCCCCTGTCCCTATATACAGTTCACTCTCTGCCCCTATATACAGTTCAATCCCTGCCCCTATATACAGTTCACCCCCTGTCCCTATATACAGTTCACCCCCTCCCCCTATATACAGTTCACTCTCTGCCCCTATATACAGTTCAGCCCCTGTCCCTATATACAGTTCATTCTCTGCCCCTATATACAGTTCACTCCCTGCCCCTATATACAGTTCACTCCCTGCCCCTATATACAGTTCACCCCCTGTCCCTATATACATTTCACTCCCTGCCCCTTTATACAGTTCACTCCCTGCCCCTATATACAGATCACGCTCTGCCCCTATATACAGTTCACTCTCTGCCCCTATATACAGATCACGCTCTGCCCCTATATACAGTTCACTCCCTGCCCCTATATACAGTTCACCCCCTGCCCCTATATACAGTTCACCCCCTGTCCCTACATACAGTTCACTCCCTGCCCCTTTATAAAGTTCACTCCCTGCCCCTATATACAGATCACGCTCTGCCCCTATATACAGATCACGCTCTGCCCCTATATACAGTTCACTCTCTGCCCCTATATACAGATCACGCTCTGCCCCTATATACAGTTCACCCCCTGCCCCTATATACAGTTCACCCCCTGTCCCTATATACAGTTCACTCCCTGCCCCTATATACAGATCACGCTCTGCCCCTATATACAGTTCACCCCCTGTCCCTATATACAGTTCACTCCCTGCCCCTATATACATTTCACTCGCAGCCCCTATATACAGTTCACCCCCTGCCCCTATATACAGTTCACCCCCTGCCCCTATATACAGTTCACCCCCTGTCCCTACATACAGTTCACTCCCTGCCCCTTTATAAAGTTCACTCCCTGCCCCTATATACAGATCACGCTCTGCCCCTATATACAGATCACGCTCTGCCCCTATATACAGTTCACTCTCTGCTGCTATATACAGATCACGCTCTGCCCCTATATACAGTCCACCCCCTGCCCCTATATACAGATCACGCTCTGCCCCTATATACAGTTCACTCCCTGCCCCTATATACAGTTCACTCTCTGCCCCTATATACAGTTCACTCGCAGCCCCTATATACAGTTCACCCCCTGCCCCTATATACAGTTCACTCTCTGCCCCTATATACAGTTCACTCGCAGCCCCTATATACAGTTCACTCTCTGCCCCTCTATATAGTTCACCCCCTGCCCCTATATACAGTTCACCCCCTGTCCCTATATACAGTTCACTCTCTGCCCCTCTATATAGTTCACTCCCTGCCCCTATATACAGTTCACCCCCTGTCCCTATATACAGTTCACTCTCTGCCCCTCTATATAGTTCACTCCATGCCCCTATATACAGTTCACTCCCTGCCCCTATATACAGTTCACCCCCTGTCCCTATATACAGTTCACTCTCTGCCCCTATATACAGTTCACTCCCTGCCCCTATATACAGTTCACTCCCTGCCCCTATATACAGTTCACTCCCTGTCCCTATATACAGTTCACTCTCTGCCCCTATATACAGTTCACTCCCTGCCCCTATATACAGTTCACCCCCTGTCCCTATATACAGTTCACCCCCTGTCCCTCTATACAGTTCACTCGCAGCCCCGATATGCAGTTCACCCCCTGCCCCTATATACAGTTCACCCCCTGTCCCTATATACAGTTCACTCTCTGCCCCTATATACAGTTCACTCCCTGCCCCTATATACAGTTCACTCCCTGCCCCTATATACAGTTCACCCCCTGTCCCTATATACAGTTCACTCCCTGCCCCTTTATACAGTTCACTCCCTGCCCCTATTTTCAGATCACGCTCTGCCCCTATATACAGATCACGCTCTGCCCCTATATACAGTTCACTCTCTGCCCCTATATACAGATCACGCTCTGCCCCTATATACAGTTCACTCCCTGCCCCTATATACAGATCACGCTCTGCCCCTATATACAGATCACGCTCTGCCCCTATATACAGTTCACTCTCTGCCCCTATATACAGATCACGCTCTGCCCCTATATACAGTTCACTCCCTGCCCCGATATACAGTTCACTCGCAGCCCCTATATACAGTTCACCCCCTGCCCCTATATACAGTTCACCCCCTGTCCCTATATACAGTTCACTCGCAGCCCCTATATACAGTTCACCCCCTGCCCCTATATACAGTTCACCCCCTGCCCCTATATACAGTTCACCCCCTGCCCCTATATACAGTTCACCCCCTGTACCTATATACAGTTCACTCGCAGCCCCTATATACAGTTCACCCCCTGTCCCTATATACAGTTCACTCGCAGCCCCTATATACAGTTCACCCCCTGTCCCTATATACAGTTCACTCGCAGCCCCTATATACAGTTCACCCCCTGCCCCTATATGCAGTTCACTCCCGGCCCCTATATACAGTTCACTCCCTCCCCCTATATACAGTTCACCCCCTGTCCCTATATACAGATCACGCTCTGCCCCTATATACAGTTCACTCCCTGCCCCTATATACAGATCACGCTCTGCCCCTATATACAGTTCACCCCCTGTCCCTATATACAGTTCACTCGCAGCCCCTATATACAGTTCACCCCCTGCCCCTATATACAGTTCACCCCCTGCCCCTATATACAGTTCACCCCCTGCCCCTATATACAGTTCACCCCCTGCCCCTATATACAGTTCACCCCCTGTCCCTATATACAGTTCACCCCCTGCCCCTATATACAGTTCACTCCCTGCCCCTATATACAGTTCACCCCCTGCCCCTATATACAGTTCACCCCCTGCCCCTATATACAGTTCACCCCCTGTCCCTATATACAGTTCACTCCCTGCCCCTATATACAGTACACCCCCTGCCCCTATATACAGTTCACTCCCTCCCCCTATATACAGTTCACCCCCTGTCCCTATATACAGTTCACTCTCTGCCCCTATATACAGTTCACTCCCTGCCCCTATATACAGTTCACCCCCTGTCCCTATATACAGTTCACCCCCTCCCCCTATATACAGATCACGCTCTGCCCCTATATACAGTTCACTCCCTGCCCCTATATACAGTTCACCCCCTGTCCCTATATACAGTTCACTCCCTGCCCCTATATACAGTTCACTCCCTGCCCCTATATACAGTTCACTCTCTGCCCCTGTATATAGTTCACCCCCTGCCCCTATATACAGTTCACCCCCTGTCGCTATATACAGTTCACTCTCTGCCCCTATGTACAGTTCACTCCCTGCCCCTATATACAGTACACCCCCTGTCCCTATATACAGTTCACTCTCTGCCCCTATATACAGATCACGCTCTGCCCCTATATACAGTTCACTCCCTGCCCCTATATACAGTTCACCCCCTGTCCCCATATACAGTTCACTCCCTGCCCCTATATACAGTTCACTCCCTGCCCCTATATACAGATCACGCTCTGCCCCTATGTACAGTTCACTCCCTGCCCCTATATACAGTTCACACCCTGTCCCTATATACAGTTCACTCCCTGCCCCTATATATAGTTCACCCTCTGTCCCTATATACAGTTCACTCCCTGCCCCTATATACAGTTCACTCGAAGCCCCTATATACAGTTCACTCTCTGCCCCTATATACAGTTCACTCCCTGCCCCTATATACAGTTCACTCCCTGCCCCTATATACAGATCACGCTCTGCCCCTATATACAGTTCACTCCCTGCCCCTATATACAGATCATGCTCTGCCCCTATATACAGTTCACCCCCTGTCCCTATATACAGTTCACTCCCTGCCCCTATATACAGATCACGCTCTGCCCCTATATACAGTTCACCCCCTGTCCCTATATACAGTTCACTCGCAGCCCCTATATACAGTTCACCCCCTGCCCCTATATACAGTTCACCCCCTGTCCCTATGTACAGTTCACTCGCAGCCCCTATATACAGTTCACTCTCTGCCCCTCTATATAGTTCACTCCCTGCCCCTATATACAGTTCACTCCCTGCCCCTTTATACAGTTCACTCCCTGCCCCTATATACAGATCACGCTCTGCCCCTAAATACAGTTCACTCTCTGCCCCTATATACAGATCACGCTCTGCCCCTATATACAGTTCACTCCCTGCCCCTATATACAGTTCACCCCCTGCCCCATATACAGTTCACCCCCTGTCCCTACATACAGTTCACTCCCTGCCCCTTTATAAAGTTCACTCCCTGCCCCTATATACAGATCACGCTCTGCCCCTATATACAGATCACGCTCTGCCCCTATATACAGTTCACTCTCTGTCCCTATATACAGTTCACACCCTGCCCCTATATACAGTTCACTCCCTGCCCCTATATACAGTTCATTCCCTGCCCCTATATACAGTTCACTCTCTGCCCCGATATACAGTTCACACCCTGCCCCTATATACAGTTCACTCTCTGCCCCATATACAGTTCACTCCCTGTCCCTATATACAGTTCACTCTCTGCCCCTATATACAGTTCACTCCCTGCCCCTATATACAGTTCACTCTCTGCCCCTATATACAGTTCACTCGCAGCCCCTATATACAGTTCACCCCCTGCCCCTATATACAGTTCACTCTCTGCCCCTATATACAGTTCACTCGCAGCCCCTATATACAGTTCACTCTCTGCCCCTCTATATAGTTCACCCCCTGCCCCTATATACAGTTCACCCCCTGTCCCTATATACAGTTCACTCTCTGCCCCTCTATATAGTTCACTCCCTGCCCCTATATACAGTTCACCCCCTGTCCCTATATACAGTTCACTCTCTGCCCCTCTATATAGTTCACTCCCTGCCCCTATATACAGTTCACTCCCTGCCCCTAAATACAGTTCACCCCCTGTCCCTATATACAGTTCACTCTCTGCCCCTATATACAGTTCACTCCCTGCCCCTATATACAGTTCACTCCCTGCCCCTATATACAGTTCACTCCCTGTCCCTATATACAGTTCACTCTCTGCCCCTATATACAGTTCACTCCCTGCCCCTATATACAGTTCACCCCCTGTCCCTATATACAGTTCACCCCCTGTCCCTCTATACAGTTCACTCGCAGCCCCGATATGCAGTTCACCCCCTGCCCCTATATACAGTTCACCCCCTGTCCCTATATACAGTTCACTCTCTGCCCCTATATACAGTTCACTCCCTGCCCCTATATACAGTTCACTCCCTGCCCCTATATACAGTTCACCCCCTGTCCCTATATACAGTTCACTCCCTGCCCCTTTATACAGTTCACTCCCTGCCCCTATTTTCAGACCACGCTCTGCCCCTATATACAGATCACGCTCTGCCCCTATATACAGTTCACTCTCTGCCCCTATATACAGATCACGCTCTGCCCCTATATACAGTTCACTCCCTGCCCCTATATACAGATCACGCTCTGCCCCTATATACAGATCACGCTCTGCCCCTATATACAGTTCACTCTCTGCCCCTATATACAGATCACGCTCTGCCCCTATATACAGTTCACTCCCTGCCCCGATATACAGTTCACTCGCAGCCCCTATATACAGTTCACCCCCTGCCCCTATATACAGTTCACCCCCTGTCCCTATATACAGTTCACTCGCAGCCCCTATATACAGTTCACCCCCTGCCCCTATATACAGTTCACCCCCTGCCCCTATATACAGTTCACCCCCTGCCCCTATATACAGTTCACCCCCTGTACCTATATACAGTTCACTCGCAGCCCCTATATACAGTTCACCCCCTGTCCCTATATACAGTTCACTCGCAGCCCCTATATACAGTTCACCCCCTGTCCCTATATACAGTTCACTCGCAGCCCCTATATACAGTTCACCCCCTGCCCCTATATGCAGTTCACTCCCTGCCCCTATATACAGTTCACTCCCTCCCCCTATATACAGTTCACCCCCTGTCCCTATATACAGATCACGCTCTGCCCCTATATACAGTTCACCCCCTGTCCCTATATACAGTTCACTCGCAGCCCCTATATACAGTTCACCCCCTGCCCCTATATACAGTTCACCCCCTGCCCCTATATACAGTTCACCCCCTGCCCCTATATACAGTTCACCCCCTGCCCCTATATACAGTTCACCCCCTGTCCCTATATACAGTTCACCCCCTGCCCCTATATACAGTTCACTCCCTGCCCCTATATACAGTTCACCCCCTGCCCCTATATACAGTTCACCCCCTGCCCCTATATACAGTTCACCCCCTGTCCCTATATACAGTTCACTCCCTGCCCCTATATACAGTTCAATCCCTCCCCCTATATACAGTTCACCCCCTGTCCCTATATACAGTTCACTCTCTGCCCCTATATACAGTTCACTCCCTGCCCCTATATACAGTTCACCCCCTGTCCCTATATACAGTTCACCCACTCCCCCTATATACAGATCACGCTCTGCCCCTATATACAGTTCACTCCCTGCCCCTATATACAGTTCACCCCCTGTCCCTATATACAGTTCACTCCCTGCCCCTATATCCAGTTCACTCCCTGCCCCTATATACAGTTCACTCTCTGCCCCTGTATATAGTTCACCCCCTGCCCCTATATACAGTTCACCCCCTGTCCCTATATACAGTTCACTCCCTGCCCCTATATCCAGTTCACTCCCTGCCCCTATATACAGTTCACTCTCTGCCCCTATGTACAGTTCACTCCCTGCCCCTATATACAGTACACCCCCTGTCCCTATATACAGTTCACTCTCTGCCCCTATATACAGATCACGCTCTGCCCCTATATACAGTTCACTCCCTGCCCCTATATACAGTTCACCCCCTGTCCCCATATACAGTTCACTCCCTGCCCCTATATACAGTTCACTCCCTGCCCCTATATACAGATCACGCTCTGCCCCTATGTACAGTTCACTCCCTGCCCCTATATACAGTTCACCCCCTGTCCCTATATACAGTTCACTCCCTGCCCCTATATATAGTTCACCCCCTGTCCCTATATACAGTTCACTCCCTGCCCCTATATACAGTTCACTCGAAGCCCCTATATACAGTTCACTCTCTGCCCCTATATACAGTTCACTCCCTGCCCCTATATACAGTTCACTCCCTGCCCCTATATACAGATCACGCTCTGCCCCTATATACAGTTCACTCCCTGCCCCTATATACAGATCATGCTCTGCCCCTATATACAGTTCACCCCCTGTCCCTATATACAGTTCACTCCCTGCCCCTATATACAGATCACGCTCTGCCCCTATATACAGTTCACCCCCTGTCCCTATATACAGTTCACTCGCAGCCCCTATATACAGTTCACCCCCTGCGCCTATATACAGTTCACCCCCTGTCCCTATGTACAGTTCACTCGCAGCCCCTATATACAGTTCACTCTCTGCCCCTCTATATAGTTCACTCCCTGCCCCTATATACAGTTCACTCCCTGCCCCTTTATACAGTTCACTCCCTGCCCCTATATACAGATCACGCTCTGCCCCTATATACAGTTCACTCTCTGCCCCTATATACAGATCACGCTCTGCCCCTATATACAGTTCACTCCCTGCCCCTATATACAGTTCACCCCCTGCCCCTATATACAGTTCACCCCCTGTCCCTACATACAGTTCACTCCCTGCCCCTTTATAAAGTTCACTCCCTGCCCCTATATACAGATCACGCTCTGCCCCTATATACAGATCACGCTCTGCCCCTATATACAGTTCACTCTCTGCCCCTATATACAGATCACGCTCTGCCCCTATATACAGTTCAGCCCCTGCCCCTATATACAGTTCACCCCCTGTCCCTATATACAGTTCACTTCCTGCCCCTATATACAGATCACGCTCTGCCCCTATATACAGTTCACCCCCTGTCCCGATATACAGTTCACTCCCTGCCCCTATATACAGTTCACTCGCAGCCCCTATATACAGTTCACCCCCTGCCCCTATATACAGTTCACCCCCTGCCCCTATATACAGTTCACCCCCTGTCCCTATATACAGTTCACCCCCTGCCCCTATATACAGTTCACCCCGTCCCTATATACAGTTCACTCCCTGCCCCTATATACAGTTCATTCCCTGCCCCTATATACAGTTCACTCTCTGCCCCGATATACAGTTCACACCCTGCCCCTATATACAGTTCACTCTCTGCCCCTATATACAGTTCACTCCCTGTCCCTATATACAGTTCACTCTCTGCCCCTATATACAGTTCACTCCCTGCCCCTATATACAGTTCACTGTCTGCCCCTATATACAGTTCACTCGCAGCCCCTATATACAGTTCACCCCCTGCCCCTATATACAGTTCACTCTCTGCCCCTATATACAGTTCACTCGCAGCCCCTATATACAGTTCACTCTCTGCCCCTCTATATAGTTCACCCCCTGCCCCTATATACAGTTCACCCCCTGTCCCTATATACAGTTCACTCTCTGCCCCTCTATATAGTTCACTCCCTGCCCCTATATACAGTTCACCCGTTCTGGAATTTCTGGGCCATTGTGTTCTTCCCCCAGGGCAGGTCCATCTGAACATTGGGCCAGAAATTCGTGAACGGGGCTTGCCGCGCGTGCAAGGTCCCGATTTGCACTTACCCGACGCGCCTGCCGATCACCTCCAGGGATGCCTGGAATTCCATTTTGAATCTGAAGAATCCCGGGCAGCGTTTGACGTCACGCCGCCCAGGAGTGCAGCCAGCGCGAAGCCTGGAGCGCGCTGTGCAACTGAGACACGCCCCTTGAGGTCTCAGTTTAACAGGACAGCCCCCAATGTTTCTGCCAAGCTGCTAAGCATTTTTACATGCAAAGCAGCAGTTTAAATAGGTTTTTGGAAGTTTTTTGAAGCTTTTGGTAACTTTTATAAACTTTTAAAAACGTTTACATTATTTTGAAGAATCTGAAGTAGTTTTAAACAGAATTAAAGCAATTTAAAGACTTTTAAAAGCCCTAAAAGATTTTTTTTAATTCCATTTATTTATTTAGCAATGTCGTCGTCATACGTGTCTTCACACTGTTCCCTTTGGGGAACTGTATGAAGTGGTGGAAGGATTTATGGCCATGATTAACGCTCATTCCGTGACCGTAACCATCTTTGAACCAGCCATTAGGGCGGTTAGTCCTATGGCAGGAGGGTTTTACGGGCTCCCACAAGCTATACAAGGAGGGGGGGCCACCCACACCCACGGACGCAAATATCCCACTGGATGTCAACCCAGAATTTAGAGCCGGAGCTCCGACTCCACTTGCCGGGACTGTCTGGAGCGGGGTTCGAAACCCTACCCTGATCTTGGCCCAGCGGCGGGGATCCTACCGCTATGCCAAAGGCCCAATCCGATTAGCAACGTGAAATGGCTGGAATGAGCACAATTCACGGCATTAAAAGAACTCACAATTGAACTGATGATGACCTCAGCAATCTCCTCAAGGAGGTGGAGGCGCAGCGCCTGCTCATCATTGGTAATGAGAAGTCAAAGGCGCCGCAAAAAGGGCAGATGATAGCTTGGTCTTTCAAGTGGCAGCATAGGGCTCCCGTCACGGGGAGGGAAAAGGCGCAGGAAACGTATGGGTGTCACCTTTTGTGCGGAGTGGGCCTTTTGCGTAGCAGTAAGCATCCCCGCCGCTGGGCCAGAAGGAGTAGGGTTTCGAACCCCACTCCAGACAGTCCCGGTAAGTGGAGTCGGAGCTCCAACTATAAATTCTGAGTGGACATCCAGCGGGATACTTGCGTCCGTGGGTGTGGGTGCCCCCCCCCCTCAGATGAGTTGTGGGAGCCCGTAAAACCCTCACGCCATAGGACTAACCACCCTAATGGCTGGTTCAAAGATGGTTACGGTCACGGAATGAGCGTTAATCACGGCCATAAATCCTTCCACCACTTCATACAGTTCCCCAAAGGGAACAGTGTGAGGATACGTACGACGATGACCTCTTGCGCAATGCACCTCCTTGGACCCTCAGTCGCAGATGCGAGGGGGCAAATCGTGCAATTGTTAAATTTTTCATTTTATTGACATGTAAAATGTTGGCCCAGTAATTCCCTTCCAAATGCGCGAGTACGGTCGGGGTACTTACGCGTCTGGCCGGAGGAAATGCCGGTTTTCAGCATGCACAGTGCATGTGGGGAAAACCGGCATTTCCTGTCCTCTGAACGAAGGGGTTCAGAGGCAGTACGCGTGCGACTGCACAGGCAGCGCGTGCGCAGTAAAATTCGCCGCTTTCATTCATGCTTTCAGTGAGGTCAAGTCCTTTCAACTTACACATGAAAAAAGCATGGGTACAGTTGCTCCAGAGGCTGCGGAGGAAGATATTTCTTATCGTGGAGCTTCTGAAAGTATGTATGTCTGTATATATTCCTTTGCGTGTTATGTATATATTCCTTTATTTATGTGTATGAATGTATTATTTAATTATGACTTTCAGAGAAAGTAAATTATTGGAAAATCATAATTAAAAACATACATTCATACACATAAGTAAAGGAATATAAAACATACATACATATACGTAAAGGAATATATGCGGACATACATACATGATGAAAAGTTTCTTTCTTAAAAGTGCTGGAAATGTTACATTACTCATTTTAGAACACTCATTTTCACATTCAATTCACACAGCCACAATTGCTCCTTCTACCTACCGTTCTGAAAACCCGTTTAAAAAAAAAAAATTTAAACTTTAAAACTTACTTAAAATTTCTTAAAATAACTTCCCTCCCTTTCCCAAACAAAAATATTGCCTTTCAGAAGCTCCACGATAAAATATATCTTCCTCCGCAGCCTTGGAACAACTTTGCACTTGCTTTTTTCAAGTGTAACTTGTAAGGACTTACCCTCACTGAATCCATGAATGAAATCGACGAAGTTCACTGCGCAAGCGCTGCCTGTGCAGTCGCACGCGCTGTGCCTATGAACCCCTTCGTTCCGAGGTCTGGAAATGCCGGCGTTCCCCGCATGCGCTGTGCATGCTGAACGCCGGCATTTCCACCGGCCAGATGCGTGAGTACCCAGACCGTACTCACGCCTTTGGTCACGAATTTCTGGCCCATTGTGTTCTGCCCCAGGGCAGGCCCATCTTGTTGATGCCTGAGCCAAAACCTGTCCTCAGCTAACTTCCACATGCAGGCACCTTCCAGAGAATTGTGATCAGGAGCAGGAATTCTCTCTCTAGCTTAAGGACACTGAGATCAACTATCCGTCTAAATGCACAACCTGAATTTTGCTTTTAAAACAGTTTTGCTGCCACCAGGTGATAGTTTAAACCGCTGCTTCTCCACAGATGCACATCTGGTAGTTCTGAGCATCCCCAGCCAGGAACTCTGAGGTCTCGGTACTCGAACAATATTTAATTTCCAAAACGAAGTTCAGCTTCCAATAATTTCCCACAATCGAACTGCAACTATTTCTTACACTAGCAGGGAGTTCCTGCCCTGATAACAGCTGAATCTGGGTGGGATCGAGTCAAATACAAGAAACACAAAAGCTCGCGGGATTTCAAGCATAACTGAGTTGCAGCAATAACCGCGTTAGGCTGGAGTATCGGTGATCCTTTACACTAGTTTAACAGTCGCTTCTCCTGAAGCAGCGCCCGTCCACACAACTGGCCACACGCCCAGGTCAGCATGACGAGCTTCCGCCGACGGCGCCCGTTCGAGGAGTTCATCACATTGCACCCAGACTCTCGGGCGCACAGGCAGCCGTGGTCACATGATTCCAGTGTTGGTCACGTGACCTGTAGTCAATTAAAGCCACAGGCCTGCCCGGCTGCTGCAGAAAAATCAATGAGTTTAAACAGAAAGAACAGCTCTGCGTACCTGGTGGTCTCCAGCATCACTGTAAAGGGAGTTTTTATTTCCTTATCATGTAGGAACGTGGGTTCCTAACTAAAAGACTGAGTTCTACTCAGGCGATCAAACAAAATGAACTTTAATGAAACAAACAGGTTTTAACAAGAAACTGCAGGATAACATCGAATGTAGGTCTGCTCTCTTCGGAGGCTCCACGGGGACTGCCGGGCGGTCCCATGGCTGACGTCATGACGTCATCACGTTTTTCCCGCCAGTGGGGGATCACGTGATGAACGGCGTGATGTCATCACGTTTTAACCGCGTTGTTAAAGTAACCACGCTCTGTACAGTTAAACAGCATAAATAAAGATACAGACTCAGGCTGTAGTTAACATGTTGTTAAAGCAATTATATACAAACGATCTGAGTCCTTTGGTGGCTCCGCCACAATCATTTATTTTTAGCCACCCCACAGCTCCCCCCCCCAGCAGCTTGAGGCCCCATTGCCCTTGATCCAGTCACCAATCGATTATGCTTCTTGATGGCACTGAGTCGCCAGAGATGGTACATTCGGTCTGATACTAATGAGGAAATCTGAACATAACTTCACCTCGGGAAAACCAACGGCGTGTCCGATGCATTCTGGGCGCAATTTGCCGATTGTGCCCCAAACAGAAACGCCAGTGCGTTGTGTCTGCTCTTTTTCCCAGACACCCTTACTCATTCCAGCTGCTGCTTCTAGGAGGAGCTCCCTGCGAGGTTGGGAAGGTTGCTGTGGACCGTTCGAGAGCTGCGGTGACTCTCGTCTCCATAAAGCCGCTGCTCCCGAGGGATCCGTTTCCGGTTTGCCATTTCTTTACATTGTTAAGGGGGAGCCTATTATGTCTGTGTATAATTGAGGCACGGACTGCAGGAGTTGATTATAACAAGTCTTTACTGAATGGAGACAACCTGGAAACTGAAACTACAGAAGCCAGCTAGGGCCTTTTATACAGGGGTGGTCACTGCCGGTACTGCAGTCTGAGACCAGTTATTCCCTTAAAGGTACATACACAACAATTCCTCCCCTTTTAGATAAACAGTACATAACATTCATTTAACAACTAAATAATAACTAATTACAATTACGGTTGCTAGATACATTGGTTGAAGTTAAGCAATTATAAGTTCAGTCTTTGAGGAGGCTTCCTGATTCTGTCTGGATAACGCCTCTTTGGGATATCAGGTTCTTCTGGCAAGGTTGAGTCGGGATCAATGTCGTTGTTTGGTTCGTCTGCTTCCAATATCACCGATTCTGCGGTAGATGCAATTGGTACTTCAGTTTCATCGCCAGGTGTATCAGATCGTGGTGTGGAGTTGACGTTTTCCAGTGACTCTAGAATCTGGTCAGCATGGCATTTTACAATGCTCTCTCCAACGTCCACGGTATACATTAGAGGTCCTTGCCGTGTACAGATTGTTCCTGGCTGCCATTTCTCTGTGCGGTAGTCCCGGGCCAAAACTGGTTGACCTATCTTAAAACTCCTGGTCGGCCTTTCATTCATATTCTGAAACTGCCTGTTCTCCACATCTCTTCTGACGTTTGGCTTAACCAAATCCAAGCGGCATCGAAGTCTTCGATTGAAGAACATCATGGCTGGAGTTTGGTTGGTAACCGCATGTGTCGCATTCCGGTAGGCAAACAAGAAGTTGTCCACCTTGTGTTGTAGGGGTATATCTTCATTACACATTGCCTTGATAGCCTTCTTGAATGTTTGAACAAACCTCTCGGCCAATCCATTAGTGGCTGGATGATATGGGGCGGATGTGTAATGCTTAACACCATTGTTCTTTAAGAACCTCCGGAACTCTTCAGACACAAACTGTGGTCCATTGTCAGAGCAAATCTGTTGAGGCAGCCCATTCCTGGCGAATATGGTTCGTAAGACTGTGATAGTTTTTTCTGTGGTGGTTGAGGGCATTTTTATTACCTCTGGCCACTTTGAATGTGCATCCACCGCAATTAAAAACATCGAGTCCATGAAGGGACCAGCAAAATCAATGTGCACCCTTTACCATGGAGATGAGGGCCACTCCCATGGATGTAGAGGGGCTTGTGGTGGGGCGTTTTGGACCTTCTGGCATCCTGTACAGCTCTTGGTCATCTCTTCGATTTCTCTATCGATTCCCGGCCATCACACAAACGCTCTGGCTAAGTTCTTCATTTTTACCCCTCCCAGATGACCCTCATGAAGCTCATTGAGCACTCTATCCTTCAATTTGGGTGAAATTACTACTCTGGATCCACACATCAAGGTTCCTCTGCACACTGACAGCTGTTCTCTTCTCGGCGAGAATGCTGGCAGCAGTGGTTCGCCATGTGCTGGCCATCCCTTCACCGTTAAATCATAGACCTAGGAGAGTGTCGGGTCATTTCGTGTTTCCTTTTCTATGTTTGCATTCGTCACAGGGAGACATTCGACTATAGTCGAGTGGAATAACTCCACTGGATCCACTGCCAGTTCTTCTTCCACCGTCGGCAACGGTAGGCGCGACAATCCATCAGCATTTCCATGCTGTTTAGTTCCTTTGTACTCGATGTCATATTGGTGAGCCCCTAGGAAAAGGGACCACCTCTGTAGCTGTTGTGCCATCATTATCGGTACGCCCTTCTGAGGGTTGAAAATGGAGACGAGAGGTTGATGATCAGTTAGTAGAGTAAATTTCTGACCGTGCAGGTAGTGATTGAACTTCTTCACCCCCCACACCAGGCTGAGGGCCTCTCTGTCAATCTGCGCGTAGTTACGCTCGGCTGAAGTTAACGAGCGTGATGCAAAAGCTATCGGCCTCTCTGAACCATCAAGGAATTTATGTGACATTACCGCCCCAACACCGTAGGGAGACGCATCGCACGCCAGTCTTATTGGTAGTGATGGGTTGTAGTGAGCCAATACTTCTCTTGAAGTGATTAGGTCCTTACTCTTCTGAAAGGCCCGCTTACATTCATCGCTCCATTTCCATGCTACTCCCGTTCGTAGTAGGGCGTTCAGTGGATGCAGAATTGTGGACAAATTCGGCAAAAACTTATGGTAGTAATTCACCAATCCGAGGAATGACCTCAGTTGCGACACATTTTCAGGCGCTGGAGCCTTAACTACCGCTTCAATTTTGTCAGGGGACTTATGCAACCCCTCCTTCTCAATCACGTGGCCACAATACGATATCTGTTTCTTAAAAAACTTGCATTTAGGGCGATTGGCTCGTAGCCCATGTTCACGTAGTCTAGTGAGCACCTGCTCTAGGTTGGCAAGGTGTTCACTGTCATCTTCACCTGTCACTAGGATGTCGTCCAAGTAACACTGAGTCCCCGGAATCCCTTGCAGGACTTGTTCCATCGCTCTTTGCCATATCGCCGGAGCTGATGCTACTCCGAATACCAGTCAATTATACTGGTAAAGACCTTTGTGAGTGTTTATCGTGAGATACTTCCTAGAGGATTCTTCAACCTCCATCTGCAAATATGCTTGTGCCAGGTCAATTTTTGTAAAACGCTTCCCTCCAGATAATGAGGTGAAGATATCTTCTATCCTTGGAAGAGGATATTGTACTGTGTGAAGGACTGGGTTCACCGTCACCTTGAAGTCCCCACAGATGTGAACCTTCCTTGGCTCCTCAGGCTTATTGTTTAACGTTTTCTTCATGACAGGAACGATGGGTGTCGCCCACTCGCTCCAGTCTATCTTAGATAACACGCCTGCCTTCTCCAGATTCTCCAGCTCTGCCTCGATGGCTGGGCGAATTGCATATGGTACCGGTCTTGCTTTGAAAAACTTGGGAATTGCATTCTCCTCTATTTTTATCGAGGCGGTTACGCCTTTAAGAGTGTCCAGTTCTTGTTGAAATACCTCTTTGGCGTCAGCTAAGATTGTTGACAATCGTCCAGGAGTGACGTCGTCATCCTTTTTACCAGCCATCGCCAGTGCCTGAATGGAGTGCCAGTCTAAACTTATCTTTCTGATCCATTCATGTCCCAATAACGGTGGTCCACCATCTTGCAGAATGTAGAGATACAATTTCCGCATTTTCTTGCCGTTGTATTTGACAGGCACCCTTATTTTTCCTCTGGGGTATACTTTTTGCCCCGTATACATCCTCAAGACAATGGATGTCTCTCTCAAGGGTATGTGTGAGAAAAGCCGCTCGTAGTCTCGTCGATTCATGACGGTTAGAGCTGATCCTGTATCCAAATCCATTTTGACTTGGGACCCTGCTATCGTGAGGGTGACCCAAATGGTTCGGTGATCCTCTTTTGCGATTACGTTGTGAAGTTTGAGACAGCTTAGTCTCTTGTTCCCGGATTCACTATCGCTCATCTGGTCTTCGGAACTACTGTCCGTCATCTTTTGTACTTTCCTGTACGGTTCCTTAGTAGCCTTTTTGTTGTCATTGGTCTTCTTCCCAGACCTGCAAACTCGTGCAATGTGTCCCATCTTTCCGCATTGACTGCATATTTTGTCCTTGGACCAGCAGTCATTCTGGTCATGGTTTGTTCTGCCGCAGCGATAATATTTTGCAAATCCCCATGTCATTTCGTGGGTGCCGTATTCCTGTGGCTTTTGTTGCATTTCCGCAGCTCCCCTTGCTGCTGCTTCGTACGATACTGCCATGCTGAAAGCCTTATCTAGCGTCAGCTCTTTCTCTGAGAGTAACCTCTTCTGGGTTCCTTCACTCAGGAGTCCACAGACAAATTTGTCCCGTAAGGTATCTGCCAGTCCTGCTCCGAACTGGCAGTGCTTTGATAGCTTAGAACATAAGAACATAAGAACATAAGAAATAGGAGCAGGAGTAGGCCAATCGGCCCCTCGAGCCTGCTCCGCCATTCAATGAGATCATGGCTGATCTGATCCTAACCGCCAATCCACTATCACAGAACCATCTCCTGAATCTAACAGAATTAGACACAAGAAATAGGAGCAGGATCAGGCTACATGGCCCCTGGGCCCGCTCCGCTACCCACAGGGCCATGACCGATCCGAACCTAGACTCATGTCCAAATTCCTGCCCGCTCCCCGTAACCCTTAATTCCCTTTACTTCTAGGAAACTGTCTATTTCTGTTTTAAATGTATGTAATGATGTAGCTTCTACAGCTTTTTGGGGCAGCATATTCCATGGACCTACCACCCTCTGAGTGAAGTAGTTCCTCCTCATCTCAGTTTTGAAAGAGCAGCCCCTTATTCTAAGACTATGCCCCCTAGTTCTGGTTTCACCCATCATCGGGAACATCCTCCCCGCATCCACCCGATCCAACCCCTTCACAATCTTATATGTTTCAATAAGATCGCCTCTCATTCTTCTGAACTCCAATGAGTAGAGTCCCAATCTACTCAACCTCTCCTCATATGTCCATCCCCTCATCCCCGGGATTAACCGAGTGAACCTTCTTTGTACTGACTCGAGAGCAAGTATGTCCTTTCTTAAGTATGGACACCAAAACTGTACGCAGTATTCCAGGTGTGGTCTCACCAATACCTTGTACAACTGAAGCAATACCTCCCTATTTTTATATTCTATCCCCCTAGCAATTAAAGCCAACATTCCATTGGCCTTCTTAATCACTTGCTGCACCTGCATACGAACCTTTTGAGTTTCGTGCACCAGGACCCCCAGATCCCTTTGTACTTCAGTACTTTCCAGTTTCTTGCCATTAAGATAATAACTTGCTCTACGATTTTTCCTGCCAAAGTGCATAACCTCACACTTTCCAGTATTGTATTCCATCTGCCAAATCTCTGCCCACTTACTTAGCCTGTCGATGTCTCCTTGCAGGTTTTTTATGTCCTCCTCACTCACTACTTTCCCTCCCATCTTAGTATCATCTGCAAACTTTGATATGTTACACTCGGTCCCCTCCTCCAAATCGTTAATATAGATTGTAAAGAGTTGGGGACCCAGCACTGACCCCTGCGGAACACCACTAGTTACTGATTGCCAGTCTGAGAATGAACCATTTATCCCAACTCTCTGCCTTCTGTTAGATAGCCAATCCTCTATCCATGCCAGAATATTACCCCCAATCCCGTGATTTTTTATCTTAAGCAATAATCTTTTGTGTGGCACCTTGTCAAATGCCTTTTGGAAGTCTAAATGCACTACGTCCACTGGTTCCCCTTTATCCACCCTATATGTTACTTCCTCAAAGAACTCCAGCAAATTTGTCAAACATGACTTCCCCTTCTTAGTTCCGTAAGGTAATCAGCATTGCTCTCATTTTTATGCTGATTTCTCCTGTGGAATTTAAATCTTTCTGCTATCAGCAGCGGTGTAGGATTTAGGTGTTCCTGTAGGATAGCAACAATTTCGTTAAAACTCTTCGCCTTCGGTTTGGCTGGAGTAATCAGGTCCCGCAATAGGCCGTACGTTCTTGCGCCCATTAAATTTAGCAATACCGATGCCTTTTTCTCATCGGCTATTTCGTTTGCCTTGCAATATACCTCGACTCTTTCCACATACGTGGTCCAGTCTTCTATTGCATTATCGAAGGCAGTGATATCGCCAGTCTTTGGCATCTTGAAAATCTAAGATGGCGCCTCCCGTGCTTTTCCTTCTTCCCCGCCGAGTTAAGATGGCGCATCCCGTGCTTTCCCGCTGCTGCCGCTGCTGCCAACGCCGCTCTCCGCGGTATTTTTATTTTTCTATCGCGCTTCAATATTTGCTCCGTTAATTGAAGAACCGTTCCCGTCGTGGAGCGGACCCTCTGGGACACTTCCCTCCCTCTTCTTAGGTTTGAACGCTGCCCGGCTGCGAAGCACCGGCCGCGCCCTGTGTGCTCCACCCTCTCTCTCTCTCTTTGCTTCCCGACTCGCTGCCCGGCCCCGCTGCAGAGCCACCCGATCGAGCTGTAGCCCGCCGCAGCCCAGGAAGGATCAGTGCACTACCTGCCACCAGCCCGATTAGCTGGGAAACCACAGACTGGAGACCAAGCCTGGCTCTCGACAGTCTCTCCTGCAACTTTTCAATTCGATGATTTGGAGGGCGGTTGCCCACGGTCGACGCCCGTTTCTCGAGTTTCTTTGGATTTTTTTTTTTCTTTCTTCTGGCTTCGACCTTCAATAACGTCGTCTGAGGTGCTGCCGAGTTGCAGGTAAGTTCGTTTCTTACTCGTCGCCAGTATTATGTCTGTGTATAATTGAGACACGGACTGCAGGAGTTGATTATAACAAGTCTTTACTGAATGGAGACAACCTGGAAACTGAAACTACAGAAGCCTGCTAGGGCCTTTTATACAGGGCTGGTCACTGCCGGTACTGCAGTCTGAGACCAGTTATTTCCTTAAAGGTACATACACAACAGAGCCGAGCCCAGATTGGAAGCTGTCTCAGGGGCTGGTATTGGAGTGGGCCATGAGAGACCTCCACATATCTTACCGCTCCCTCCAGCCTGCTTGTACAGGGCACAGGCTTGGCTGTGCTGCTGACCATAGGCCAATGAGTCCCAATCCCGTCTTGGAAGCCCCGTGAAAGTGCTGTGTCCAGACAGACCCTGATAACATGGAGTGACAGCGCTGTGTCCAGACAGACTCTGATAACATGGAGTGACAGCGCTGTGTCCAGACAGACTCTGTTAACATGGAGTGACAGCGCTGTGTCCAGACAGACCCTGATAACGTGGAGAGAAATTGCTGTGTCCAGACAGACTCTGATAACATGGAGTGAAAGTTCTAGCTGCCATGCAGGAAGACACATAGCAACAGGAGGCGTCCATTCAGCCCCTCAAGTCTGTTCCCCCATTCAATGAGATCGTGGCTGATCTGCATCCTAACTCCATCCTCCAGCCTCGGCTCCATATGCCTTTATACTCTTATCTAGCAAAATATCCATCTCAGATTTAGAATGATGAATTGAGCCCCAGCATCTACTGCTTTTTGTCAGAGAGAGGTTCCACCCTTCGACCACCCTTTGTGTGAAGAAGTGTTTCTGAACTTCTCTCCTGATTGGCCTGGCTCTGATTTTAAGTTTTTGTCCCCCTGTCCTAGACTCCACCAGCAGAAAAGTTTCTCTCTATCAACCAATCAATTCCTTTCAAAATCCAAAATCCTTAATCAAATCACTCCTTACCTTCTATATTCCAGGGAACACAAGCCTAGTTTCTATAATCTCTCCTCATAATCTAACCCTTGGAGCCCTGGTAACATTCTGGTGATTCTGCGCTGCACTCCTTCCAAGGTCAGTCTATCCTTCCTAAGGTTTGGGGCCCAGTACTCCAGGTGTGGTCTAACCAGGGCTCTGTACAGCTGTAGCAAAACTTCCTTCCCTTTAGATTCTAGCCCTCTCGTTATAAAGGCTAACATTCCGTTCACCTTTTTGTGTTAATCTTGATCTCCCCTCGCAAGTTTCTTTTCGTATTCCCCTTTTTGCTGCTCTTACTATCTTTTTTGCTGTTGTTTATATCTCTCCCAGTTCCCTGGATCCACACTACGCTTTGCACCACTGTCTTTGATTCCCACCACATACTCCATTCTCTAGCCACTGACTCCATCCCTCGCCTTGGCAACTGTCTGAGGCTGAGCCAGACTGTTCACAACCAACGTTCCCTGTGAGCGGCACCGTGTTCTGCCTGGCCTGTTTCTTTTAATGCGCGGTCCCTTTAAATTTCTGCGCATGTGCGGTGAGCGGCCTGAGTGGAATTTTTCACCTTACTGCCCAGTCACACAGCTTAGAGGGAACATTGTTTGCAACCTTGGTGTCATATTTGACCCTGAGGTGAGCTTCCGACCACATATCCGCGCCATCACTAAGACCTCCTATTTCCACCTCCGGAACATCGCCCGTCTCCACCCCTACCTCAGCTCACCTGCTGCTGAAACCCTCCTCCATGCCTTTGTTAACTCTAGACTGACTATTCCAACGCACTCCTGGCTGGCCTCCCACATTCCACCCTATGTAAACTTGAGGTCATCCAAAACTCGGCTGCCCATGTCCTAACTCACACCAAGTCCCGTTCGCCCATCACCCCTGTGCTCGCTGACCTACATTGGCTCCCAGTTAAGCAGCGCCACGATTTCAACATTCTCATCCTTGTTTTCAAATCCCTCCGTGGCCTCGCCCCTCCCTATCTCTGTAACCTCCTCCAGCCCCACACCCCCCCGAGATATCTCCACTCCTCTAATTCTGCCCTCCTGAGCATCCCTGATTGTAATCGCTCAACCTTTGGTGGCTGTGCCTTCTGTTACCCGGGCCCCAAGCTCTGAAATTCCCTGCCTAAACCTCTCCTCCTTGCTACCTCTCTTTCCTCCTATAAGACGTTCCTTAAAACCTACCTCTTTGACCAAGCTTTTGGTCACCAGCCCTAATTTATCCTTATGTGGCTCGGTGTCAAATTTTGTTTGATAATCGCTCCTGTGAAGCGCCTTGGGACATTTTACTATGTTAAGAGTGCTATATAAATACAAGTTGTTGTTGTTGTTTTATGTTATCTCTCACCTCCATGGCTCCTCCTCCTCTGGCCTTCCTCCTCTGGATCTCCTCCTCTGGACCTCCTCCTCTGGCCCTCCTCCTCTGGATCTCCTCCTCTGGCCTGTAATGATATCAGCAAATAGTGATGGTATTTGCCTGTTTGATTATGATGTCTTACCAGCATATTTGCCTGATTGATTACTTATGCCTGACCAGCAGAGGGCATGTGACAGAGGCAAGCAGTTTAGTTTTAGTTTCGCTTTAGATGGATTTCTAGCATGATGTCTCCTGTAAATGCTGTTAACAATTGTTGAACATACTTTAGATAAAAAGACATTCTCTTTCATAAATGTCTCGTCATTGAACTCACAAAGAAAACAATACATGTTGTCAGAAGTGGCTGAAAGAGATGAAGAGAAAAAATCTGAAGTTAAATCAGCTCTCCACAAATTAGCAAGCCAAAAGAGAACATCGTTGCTTACCATTGGAGAATAGCAAACAAAGTGAAAAAATGGAAGTTTTACACCCACCGGCGAAGCTTCAGTTGACAGGTAATGTGGCTGAAAATTGGAGGAGATTCAAACAACGTGTAGAGTTGTATTTAGCGGCAATCGGAGCTGACGAGAAAAGTGATAATAAGAACTCGTCAGTGTTCTTACATGTCGTGGGTGATGAAGCGCTGGAGGTGTATAATAACTTCACATTCGCTGCTGATGGAGACAAAATGAAGCTAGATAAAATAATGGAACAGTTTGAGGCCTACTGCATACCTAAACGTAACGTGACGTTTGAGAGGCACAGATTTTTCACATGTGTACAGAAAACGGGTGAGACTATTGATCAGTATGTGACTGAATTGAGAAACAGAAGCAAAACATGTGAATTTGGGGGACTGACAGACTCGCTGATAAAAGACAGACTGGTGTGTGGTATTCCAGATAATGGTCTAAGGGAAAGACTGCTAAGAGAGCAAGATCTAGACCTGGGAAAAGCCATAGCACTGTGTAGGGCTACAGAGACTGTGAAGTTGCAGGCAAAGGAGCTGTTCAGTGACAGTAGCTGCAACGTGGATGCAGTGAGAAAGAACGGACACAAACCGTTTAACAAAAAGAGCGCCAATGTGAAAGAGGCGTGGCCAGCGAACGAAAATGAAAGGGACAATCGAAAGTCATGTAGTCGATGCGGTACGCAGCATCCACCAAAAAAGTGTCCAGCATATGGTAAAAAATGCAATAGTTGCAACAAAAGCAACCATTATGCCCGTTGCTGTAAGAACCAAGTGCAACAAAGCAAGGCCCATACAGTAGATGAAAGCGAGATAGAGGAGTTCTATGTAGATGCAGTGTCTGAAAACAAAAAAGAAAAAAGAGACTGGATGTTGACACTAAAAGTGAATGACATACACATTCCATTTAAATTGGATACTGGAGCACAAGTTAATGTGATATCAGAAACTGATTTTAAGAAAATTAGACCCAGACCAAAGATACATGGAATAAAAGTGAAAGTGACAGGATACTCAGGTACTGATATACCAGTGAAAGGAAGATGCATTGTCAAAGTGACACACAAGGACAGAGAGCACACGCTAGCATTAATTGTGGTGCCAAAGGATGTGCAGGCCATACTAGGTTTAATAGCCTGTGAGAGACTGAACCTGGTAAAGAGAGTCCTCATTGTGGAAAGCGAAGGAGAGACAGTCTATGATGAACTCATGAAAGAGTACAACGACTTATTTAAGGGTCTAGGCTGCATTCCAGGAGAACACACGATCAGAGTAGATAAAAGTATGCCAACGGTCATACATCCATGCAGAAAAGTTCCGTTTGCTCTTCAAAAGCAACTGAAGGCAGAGTTGGACAGGATGGAAAGCCTGAACGTGATTCGGAAGATAGATGAGCCAACTGAGTGGGTGAGTTCCCTCATCATAGTCGACAAAAAGAATGGAAAGCTCAGAATTTGCCTGGATCCAAGAGATCTAAACAAAGCAATAAAGAGAGAGCACTTCAAGCTTCCTACACGTGAGGAAATCATGTCACAGTTTGCAAATGCAAAGTATTTCAGCAAGTTAGATGCATCATCAGGATTTTGGCAGATGAAATTGGACGAAGCAAGTTCAAGACTGTGCACGTTCAACAGTCCATTTGGCAGATACAGATTCCTAAGGTTACCATTTGGCATTGCCTCAGCTCCTGAAGTGTATCACAAAACTATCCATTTGATCTATGAGCACCTGGAGGGAGTTGATACATCAATGGATGACATCATAGTATGGGGAACCACGAGAACTGAGCATGACGAGAGACTGAAAAAAGTGCTGGAAGCAACAAGGAAAACAAACCTGAAGCTGAATAGAGAGAAATGCCAGCTCGGGGTGACAGAACTGACATTCGTGGGAGATATCCTTAGCAGTGAGGGCATCAGACCAGATCCCAGAAAGGTGTCCGCCATTGAGAATATGCCAAAGCCACAATGCAAAAAGGACGTGCAGAGGTTTAATGGAATGATCAACTACATGGGGAAATTCATATCCAACCTCTCAGAAAAGATGGCACCACTGAGAAGACTAACTGAAAAGAACATAGAATGGGAATGGAATCATGAGCATGAGAAGTCATGGAGCGATCGAAAGAAACTGCTCACAGAGGAACCAGTTCTGAGGTTTTATGACCCAGCGAGACCCATCAAGATATCATCAGATGCATCACAGAGTGGGCTCGGTGCCGTTCTTCTGCAAAAATATGACTACTGGCAACCTATTGCATATGCATCGCGCTCAATGACAGACGCGGAGACGCGATATGCTCAAATAGAAAAGGAGCTGCTCAGCATCACATACGCCTGTGAAAGATTTCACCAGTTTGTGGCAGGACAAGCAATCAGTGTAGAGACTGACCATAAGCCCTTGATTGCATTGTTCCAAAAGCTACTAAATAGCTGTCCGCTTAGAATACAAAGAATGATGATCAGGCTGCAACGCTATACACTGAATGTTGCGTACACACCAGGTAAACTGATGTATACAGCAGACACATTGTCCAGAGCTGTTGACCCAAGTGAGCCCACAAACACCAAAATGGATGAAAAAGTGAACGCCTACGTGGACATGAACACAAGTGCACTGCCCATAGCAGATGCAAAAATGGAGCTCATAAAGACTGAGACAAACAAAGATGAAACAATGAGACGACTGAGGAAAAGCATCTTGGATGGATGGCCCAACATGAAGCAAGACTGCTCACCTGACATGGCAGAGTACTGGAACTGCAGGGCGGAACTATCACTGGTCGAAGACATCATCTACAAAGGAAGTAAAATAGTTATCCCAAAGAGTCTGAGAAAAGAGATGCTAAAAAGGATCCATGGAGGACATCTGGGAATCGAAAAGTGTAAGAAAAGAGCACGAGAGGTGATGTACTGGCCACGAATCAACCAAGATGTGACAAATGAGGTGTCAAACTGCACAATATGCCTGAAATATCGAGCAAGCAATCCGGTAGAACCACTAAAGCCACACCCAGCGCCAGACAGACCTTACCAGAAGGTAGGCGCTGACCTATTCGTATGTCAAGGGAAGGACTATCTTGTAGTCACAGACTATTACTCCCTGTATCCAGAGGTTTGTAGACTGTACACCACCACTGCAGATGCTGTGATAACATGTATGAAAGCCATATTCTCCAGACATGGCGTGGCAAGCGAGGTCTTCACAGACAACGGACCCCAGTTTTACAATGCAAGTTTCCGACATTTTGCCAAAGAGTGGGACTTTGTCCACACAACGTCAAGTCCTCACTTTCCACAGTCCAATGGACTAGTGGAAAAATCGGTCCAGACAGTGAAAAGACTGATGTACAAGGCAAAAGACAGTGGAACTGACTTCTACCAGAGCATGCTTGTATACCGCACAACACCGCTCGAGTGTGGTATGTCACCAGCCCAACTCCTTATGGGACGTCGGCTAAGGTCAAACCTACCCATCCCGGAGAACCTCCTGAAAACAAAAGAGGGGGAGAAAGTGAGGAAGTTCAAAGAGCAACAGAAAGAAAAGCAAAAGTACTACTATGACAGAGGAACACAAAACCTACCTGAACTCCACACTGGTGACCAAGTAAGGTTCAAAGACAAAACAAACATATGGACTCAGAAGGGAACTGTCCTGAGTGAAGTTCAACCAAGATCATACACCATTCAGACAGATGAGGGTACTGTTCTGAGAAGAAATCATCGAGATCTTCTCATGGGACCAGCCACAGCAAGTCAAAAGACTGATACTGTTGAACAACCTGATCACACAGCAAGTCAAAAGACTGATACTGTTGAACAACCTGATCACACAGCTGAGAAACCAACATCTGAGGCAACAACACAGAGTCAAGGACAATCAATCAGAAAATCCTCAAGACACGTGAAGCCTCCTGAGAGACTCATTGAGCAAATTTAAGGACTATTGTTATAGAAGGAAGTAATGTTATCTTATTCTTTCTTCAAGTTTTAGTGTATTTACATATTTCATGTGAACACACAAAGCAAGGTTAAAAAACCTTGATAATGATAATGTTAATGTAAGTTCATTAAGTGTTACAGTTAAAATGCAGATTAATACAAAGAAAACATGTTGTTAGTTAAAAGTAAAATACTTTTGTTTTAAGAAAGGGAGATGTAATGATATCAGCAAATAGTGATGGTATTTGCCTGTTTGATTATGATGCCTTACCAGCATATTTGCCTGATTGATTACTTATGCCTGACCAGCAGAGGGCATGTGACAGAGACAAGCAGTTTAGTTTTAGTTTCGCTTTAGATGGATTTCTAGCATGATGTCTCCTGTAAATGCTGTTAACAAGAGTTGAACATACTTTAGATAAAAAGACATTCTCTTTCATAAATGTCTCGTCATTGAACTCACAAAGAAATCAATACATGGCCCTCCTCCTCTGGACCTCCTCCTCTGGACCTCCTCCACCAGGACCTTCAGTGCTGCCTCTGAGAACCTGTGAGCCCTCTCCCTCGGTCCCTGAGCCATCCTGAAATGCACTGTTGACTGTCAGCCAGCCCACTCCGCTCCTTCGGTGGAAGTGCGTGCGTAGAGGCTGCAGACGCTGCTTCATGAAAACTGCTCCTAACCAGCAGTTGAGTGCTAAACATGCGGGCTTCTGGTTTAGAGCCTCCAGGCACGTTTCAAACATGGTAATCAGCAATTAGCCCCAAAATTGCAGGCTAAATCCTTCTAAACAAGCGTGTCTTATTCGCACAACACCCAGAGTAGGCAAGAGCACTTCTTTAAAAGCAAAATACTGCAGTTGCTGGAAATCCGAAAAAACAGAAAATGCTGGAATTAATCAGGTCAGACAGCATCAGTGGAGAGAGGAACAGTTCTGACGAAAGGTCATCGACCTGAAACGTTAACTCTGTTTCTCTCTCCACAGATGCTGCCTGACCTGCTGAATATTTCCAGCATTTTCTGTTTTTAAGAGCACTTACAGGCTAGCCACCAAGGCTAAACACCAGGGTGAATAGTTTAATATTTGTAAGTGCTGTTGGTTGTGTTGTAGGAATGGCTAGATTCCTAACTAAAGGACTGAGGTCGAGTCAGTCTATCAAACAAACGATGTTTAATACTAATCAACAGAGTTTAAAACGAAAACACAGGAGAACTACATTACAGGTCTGTGCCCTTTGCTGGCTCCACGAGGACTGGCTAGGGCGGCTCCCCAGCCTGACGTCATGACGTCATCACGTTTTCCCGCCGCTGGAGGATCACGTGATCAACGTGATGACGTCATCGCGTTTGGTCTCATTCTTAAAGGGACCGCGCTATGTACATGCAATGATATGAACAAAGATACAGATTCATTCTGTAGCTAATAATTTATTAAAGACAATTATGTACATTAGATCAGAGTCCCCCTGGTGGCTCCGCCACATGCGCCCCCCCAGAATTGTCTTTAACAGTAAAAGTCAATCGACTAGGAGGTCTGACAAGCCTGTCAGAGCGACTCCTGTATTCTTGGAGTGGACGTTGTTGAACAGCGGGCGGGCTGGCGGCTGGAAGCCTTCGGGCTGGTGTGGATGCAGCGAGAGGTCGACCACATCGTGGTGGCTGTGCAGTCTCTACTGGCCGGTCGATGTCCAGGTGTGCCGGTTTGAGACGGTCAATGGATATGTGGTCGGGTTTACCACTGATGTCTACAGAGAAACTCTTGTTGCCTGTCTCCAGTACGCGAAAAGGGCCTGTGTAAGGGGCCTTGAGCGGATCCCTATGGGCATCATGACGAATGAATACAAATTCAGCATTCTTCAGCTCCGCTGGTACGTGTGAAGATGGAAGGCCGTGATGCGAAGTTGGGATAGGCGCAAAAGCCCTGGCTGTTTCCTGGTGGCTGCTGAGTTGTTTGGCTGCGGACCACGGCTCAGTTGGAAGCAGCAGGAAATCTCCCGGTACGCGGAGTGGCTGGCCGTACACGAGCTCCACGGCGGACGATTGCAGGTCCTCTTTGGGTGCTGTGCAGAGACCCAACATGACCCACGGAAGCTTATCCACCCATCCGGCGCCTTGGAGGCTGGCCCTCAGCGATGCCTTTAACGATCTGTGGAAACGTTCGCACAAACCGTTTGCTTGCGGGTGATAGGCCATGGTGCGGTGAAGCTTGGTGCTGAGACCCTGGGCCATAGCGTTCCAGAGCCCGGAAGAGAACTGTGGACCGCGGTCTGAAGAAATGTCCGCCGGAACGCCGAAACGTGCGACCCACGAGGAGAGGAATGCTCTGGCGACATCAGCGGACGTAGTAGACGCCAGCAGAACTGCCTCTGGCCATCTAGTAGTACGATTGACCATGGTGAGGATGTGTGTGAACCCCTGCGACGGTGGAAGCGGCCCGACGAGGTCCACGTTGACATGGTCGAATCGACGTTCTGGTACTGCGAACGTGGCCAATGGGGCCTTAACGTGACGTTGCACCTTAGACGTTTGACAGACGACGCAGGTGTTAGCCCAGTCGCGGATATCCTAACGCATTCCTCTCCAGACGAACTTAGCCGACATTAATTTTTGAGATGCCTTTACGCCAGGATGCGAAAGCCCATGTATGGTGTCGAAAACTTTGCGGCGCCAGGCGACTGGAACGATCGAGCGGGGATCTCCCATGGAGACATCGCAGAGTAACGAGGTGCCTGCAGCGTGGAATTGCACATCGGTCGGTTGGAGGCTAGAGGTGTCGGTGCGATACGCCTGTGTTTCAGGGTCGGATGCCTGATCGGTAGCCATGAGGGCATAATCGATGCCCAGCTGGACCGCCCGTACGGTCGCGCGAGAAAGGCAATCAGCTACCAAGTTGTCCTTGCCAGCTACGTGTTGGACGCCTGTCGTGAATTCTGAAATGAAAGTCAGCTGTCGCTGCTGTCGAGCCGACCACGGTTCAGCGGTCTTGGCCATGGCGAAGGTCAGTGGTTTGTGATCTACAAACGCAGTGAAGGGACGTCCTTCTAACAAAAAACGGAAATGGCGGATAGCCAAGTACAGCGCCAGCAACTCCCGGTCGAAAGTGCTGTATTTGCGTTCGTTGCACCGGAGTTGGCGGCTAAAAAATGCCAGTGGTTGCCACGTCCTGTTGACCCACTGTTCCTGCACAGCGCCTATGGCATAGTCGGAAGCGTCAGTGGTAAGGGCGATGGTGGCACCTGGCAGAGGGTGCGCCAACATAGTTGCATTGGCTAGAGCTGTTTTTGTGTTGTCGAAAGCGTTGTCCATTTCGACCGTCCAGGCTATTGTATCCTTTCCGGCCTTGCCTTTGAGGGCCTCGTAGAGGGGCTGCATGAGTCGTGCTGCCTTGGGCACAAAGCGGTGGTAGAAATTCACCATGCCCAGGAATTCTTGAAGAGCCTTGGTGGACTGCGGCCTTGGGAATGCCGTAGTTGCTTCGACCTTTGACTACAGCGGAATTGCACCCTCCGAAGTAATGCGGTGGCCCAAGAAGTCAATCTGTTGTAGGCCGAACTGACACTTGGCCGGGTTGATTATGAGGCCATGTTGGCTGAGGCGCCGAAAGAGTGTGCGGAGATGGGAGACGTGTTCCTCTTTGGTAGAGCTGGCTATCAGGATGTCGTCAAGGTAGACAAATAAAAAGGGAAGATCCCGCAGGACCGAGTCCATTAGTCGTTGAAAAGCCTGTGCGGCGTTCTTGAGCCCAAATGGCATCCGTAGAAACTCGAACAGTCCAAAGGGAGTGATGACCGCAGTTTTCTGGATGTCCTGCGGGTGTACAGGAACTTGGTGGTAGCCACGGACGAGGTCGACCTTGGAGAAGATTGAGTTTCCCGCCAAATGGGCAGAAAAATCCTGTATATGCGGGATCGGGTACCGATCGGGAGTAGTGGCGTCATTAAGGCGTCGGTAGTCCCTGCATGGCCGCCATCCACCGCCGGGCTTCGGGACGATGTGGAGAGGCGAGGACCAGGGACTATTCGACCAGCGAATAATCCCCAGCCGTTCCATCGTGGCAAACTCTGCCTTCGCAGCTGCGAGCTTGCCGGGTTCCAGGCGCCGAGCTCGCGCGTAAACCGGAGAGCCAGTCGTAGTAATGTGGTGTTCGACACCATGCTTAGTGACCGAAGAGGAGAAAGTGGGCTTGGTCAGCTCCGGGAATTCACCTAATAGGCGAGTGAACTCGTCCGGCGAGGGCAACGCGCAGGAGACAGTGTGCGACGTTGCGGAACTGCGGAAGCAAGGGATGGAGTGGAAAGTGGCTGCGTTGACCAATCGACGATTTCTTACATCCACCAAGAAGCTGTTGGCGCATAAGAAATCCGTGCCAAGGATGGCTTGCGAAACCTTGGCTGTAATAAATTCCCACTGAAACCGTTGCCCGCCGAAGCACACCTGGACCTGCCGTTTGCCAAAGGAACGAATGGCCCCCCATTAGCTGCCACGAGGGAGGGGCCGTGCATCCCAAACTTAATATCGAGTGCTGAGGCAGGAAGGATGCTACATTGCGCCCCGGTGTCGCATAAAAAGCGCCGGCCTGAGAGGGAATCTGTAATGTAGAGGAGCTTCCCAGAATTTCCAATCGCCATCGCGGCCGCGGAACGGCCTCAGACTTGGTCCTCCTTTTCTGGAGTTGCTGCTGGTGTTGATGTTGGGTTTTTTTTTTAGGCGCGAAACTGCAGGGAGGGCGGCAGCCTCTGGCTTTCGCGCCGAAACGGGCGTGGTAAAAACACAAGCCAGGGGATGGAGGCGTCGGGGCAGCATTCGCGGGGGAGGGGTGCCTCGTGGCGGCGCAGAATTGTTGCGTGACAGCATAAATCGTATCTGCTTCTGCAGCCAGTGCTGCGCAATCTGTGGCTTCCGATCTGGCGAGGGCAGCCTGAACCTGCTCGGGTAGTTGACTCAGGAATAACTCCCGAAAGAGGAAACATTGTGGTTCTGAGCCAAGGAGCGTGAGCATCTGGCTCATTAACTCAGATGGCTTGGAATCGCCAAGCCCGGGCAAAGCGAGTAGCCGGCGGGCACGTTCCGCCTTCGTGAGCCCGAAGACCTGTATTAACCGCGCTTTAAGAGTATTATACTTGCTGTCATCCGGGGGGTTTTCGAGCAGGCTGATGATCCGTGAGGCCGTGGAGCTGTCGAGTGCGGAGACCACGTAAAGGTAACGGTCTGATCCGCAACGATGTTTCGGAGATCGAATTGTGCTTCTGCTTGGACGAACCAGGAGGCCGCCTGTTGTTCCCAAAACTGTGGGAGCTTCAAAGCCACGGACTTCGCTTCCATGTTTCGTCGCGCTTCACTTCTTCCGCGAAAATTGTTCGCGAAAATTCGGGGTCACCACTGTAGGAATGGCTAGATTCCTAACTAAAGGACTGAGGTCGAGTCAGTCTATCAAACAAACGATGTTTAATACTAATCAACATAGTTTAAAATGAAAACACAGGAGAACTACATTACAGGTCTGTACTCTTTGCTGGCTCCACGAGGACTGGCTAGGGCGGCTCCCCAGCCTGACGTCATGACGTCATCACGTTTTCCCGCCGTTGAAGGATCACATGATCAACGTGATGACGTCATCGCGTTTGGTCTCATTCTTAAAGGGACCGCGCTATGTACATGCAATGATATGAACAAAGATACAGATTCATTCTGTAGCTAATAATTTGTTAAAGATAATTATGTACATTAGATCAGGGTCCCCCTGGTGGCTCCGCCACAGTGTCATGTTTTCATTGTTTTTGCTCTAGACAAAGGCTGACTATGGTAATTGGTAGTGGGGCAATTGGTGGTCTTTTTTATTGTGTTCTTCATGGGGGAGGCATTGAAAGGATTGAGTGCAGATAAGAACATAACATAAGAAGTAGGAGCAGGAGTAGGCCATACGGCCCCTCGGGCCTGCTCTGCCATTCAATAGGATCATGGCTGATCCGAACCTAGACTCACGTCTATTATGTCCGTGTGTAATTGAGACACGGACTGCAGGAGTTGGTTATAACAGGTCTTTACTGAGTGGAGACAACCTGGAACTACTATGCAAAAGTTACTACACAAGCTTATATACAGGGGTGGTCACTACTGGTACTGCAGTATACAGGGGCTGCAGAATATAGTTCCTTCTGCAGAGTACATACACTACAATTCCTCCCCTTTTAGCTAAACAGTACATAACATTCGATTAATAATTAAATAACATATTTACAATTACAGTTGCTAGATACATTAGTTGAAGTGAAGCAGTTATAAGTTCAGTCTTTGAGGAGGCTTCCTGATTCTGTCTGGATAACGCCTCTTTGGGGTATCAGGTTCTTCTGGCAAAGTTGATTCGGGATCAACGTCGTTGTTTGGTTCGTCTGCTTCCAATATCACCGATTCTGAGGTAGATGCAATTGGTACTTCGGTTTCATCACCAGGTGTATCGGATCGTGGTGTGGAATTGACATTTTCCAGTGACTCTAGAATCTGGTCAGCATGGCGTCTTACAATGCTCTCTCCAACGTCCACGGTATACATTAGACGTCCTTGCCGTGTACAGATTGTTCCTGGCTGCCATTTCTCTGTGCGGTAGTCCCGGGCCAAAACTGGTTGACCTATCTTAAAACTCCTGGTCGGCCTTTCATTCATATTCTGAAACTGCCTGTTCTCCACATCTCTTCTGATGTTTGCCTTAACCAAATCCAAGCGGCATCGTAGTCTTCGATTGAAGAACATCATGGCTGGAGTTTGGTTGGTAACCGCATGTGTTGCATTCCGGTAGGCAAACAAGAAGTTATCCACCTTGTGTTGTAGGGGTATGTCTTCATTACACATTGCCTTGATAGCCTTCTTGAATGTTTGAACGAACCACTCAGCCAATCCATTGGTGGCTGGATGATATGGGGCGGATGTGTAATGCTTAACACCATTGTTCTTTAAGAACCTCTGGAACGCTTCAGACACAAACTGTGGTCCATTGTCGGAGCAAATCTGTTCAGCCAGCCCATTTCTGGTGAATATGGTTCGTAAGACTGTGATAGTTTTTTCTGTGGTGGTTGAGGACATTTTTATTACCTCTGGCCACTTTGAATGTGCATCCACCGCAATTAAAAACATCGAGTCCATAAATGGACCAGCAAAATCAATGTGCACCCTTTGCCATGGAGATGAGGGCCACTCCCATGGATGTAGAGGGGCTTGTGGTGGGGCGTTTTGGACCTTCTGGCATCCTGTACAGCTCTTGGTCATCTCTTCGATTTCTCTATTGATTCCCGGCCACCACACAAACGCTCTGGCTAAGTTCTTCATTTTTACCCCTCCCAGATGACCCTCATGAAGCTCATTGAGCACTCTATCCTTCAATTTGGGTGGAATTACTACTCTGGATCCACACATCAAGGTTCCTCTGCACACTGACAGCTGTTCTCTTCTCGGCGAGAATGCTGGCAGCAGTGGTTCGCCATGTGCTGGCCATCCCTTCACTGTTAAATCATCGACCCAGGAGAGTGTCGGGTCATTTCGTGTTTCCTTTTCTATGTTTGCATTCGTCACAGGGAGACATTCGACTATGGTCGAGTGGAATATCTCCACTGGATCCACTGCAGGTGCTTCTTCCACCGTCGGCAACGGTAGGCGCGACAATCCATCAGAATGTATATGGGGCAGAGGGTGAACTGTATATAGGGGCAGTGAGTGAACTGTATAGAGGGGCGGGGGATGAACTGTGTATAGGGGCAGCGGGTGAACTTTATATAGGGGCAGAGAGTGAAATGTATAAGGGGCATGGAGGGAAATGTATATAAGGGCACAGGGTGAACTGTATATCGGGGCAGGGAGTGAACTGTGTATAGGGGCAGGGGATGAAATTTATATAGGGGCAGAGAGTGAACTGTATATAGGGGAATGGAGTGAACTCTATATAGGGGCAGAGTTGAACTGTATATAGGTGCAGAGAGTGAACTGTATACAGGGGCAGAGGGTGATCTGTATATAGGGGGAGGGAGTGAAATATATATAGGGGAGGGAGTGAACGGTATATAGGGGCAGGGAGTGAACTGTATATAGGGGCAGAGGTTGAAATGTATATAGGGGCAGTGAGTGAACTCTATATAGGGGCAGGGGAGGAACTGTGTATAGGGGCAGCGGGTGAACTGTATATAGGGGCAGAGAGTGAACTGTATATAGGGGCAGGGAGTGAATTGTATATAGGGGCAGAGAGTGAACAGTATATAGGGGCAGAACGTGAACTGTATATAGGGGCAGTGGTTGAATTGTATATAGGGCAGAGAGTGAACTGTATATGGGGCAGAGCGTGAACTGTATAAAGGGGCATGGAGTGAACTGTATATAGGGGCAGAGAGTGAACTGTATATCGGGGCAGAGAGTGAACTGTATATAGGGGCAGGGAGTGAACTGCATATAGGGGCAGGGGGTGTACTGTATATAGGGGCAGGGGGTGAACTCTATATAGGGGCAGGGAGTGAACTGTATATAGGGGCGGAGGGTGAACTGTATATAGGGGCAGTGAGTGAACTGTATATAGGGGCAGGGGGTGAACTGTATATACGGGCAGGGAGTGAACTGCATATAGGGGCAGTGAGTGAACTGTATATAGGGGCAGGGGGTGAACTGTATATACGGGCAGGGAGTGAACTGCATATAGGGGCAGTGGGTGTACTGTATATAGGGGCAGAGAGTGAACAGTATATAGGGGCAGGGAGGGAACTGTATATAGGGGCACAGGGTGAACTGTATATCGGGGCAGGGAGTGAACTGTATATAGGGGCAGGGAGTGAACTGTATATAGGTGCAGTGGGTGAACTGTATATAGGGTCTGAGAGTGAACTGTATATAGGGGCAGAGCGTGAACAGTATATAGGGGCAGGGAGTGAACTGCATATAGGGGCAGGGGGTGTACTGTATATAGGGGCAGGGGGTGAACCCTATATAGGGGCAGGGAGTGAACTGTATATAGGGGCAGTGAGTGAACTGTATATAGGGGCAGGGGGTGAAATGTATATAGGGGCAGAGAGTGAACTGTATATAGGGGCAGAGGGTGAACTGTATATAGGGGCAGAGAGTGAACTGCATATAGGGGGAGAGAGTCAACTGTATGTAGGGGCAGGGAGTGAACTGTATATAGGGGCAGGGGGTGAACTGTATTTGGGGGAAAAAAGTGAACAGTATATAGGGGCAGAGAGTGAACTGTATATAGGGGCAGAGAGTGAACTGTACATAGGGGCAGGGAGTGAATTGTATATAGGGGCAGGGAGTGAACTGTATACAGGGGCAGGGAGTGAACTCTATATAGGGGCAGAGAGTGAACTGTATATAGGTGCAGGGAGTGAACTGTATATAGGGGGAGAGAGTGAACTGTATATAGGGGCAGAGAGTGAACTGTATATAGGGGCAGAGAGTGAACTGTATATAGGGGCAGAGAGCGAACTGTATATAGGGGCAGAGAGCGAACTGTATATAGGGGCAGAGAGTGAACTGTATATAGGGGCAGAGAGCGAACTGTATATAGGGGCAGAGAGTGAACTGTATATAGGGGCAGAGAGTGAACTGTATATAGGGGCAGGGAGTGAACTGTATATAGGGGCAGGGAGTGAACTGTATATAGGGGCAGGGGGTTAACTGTATATAGGGGCAGTGGGTGATATGTATATAGGGTCAGAGAGTGAACTGTATATAGAGGCAGAGTGTGAACTGTATAAAGGGGCATGGAGTGAACTGTATAGAGGGGCAGAGAGTGAACTGTATATCGGGGCAGTGGGTGAACTGTATATAGGGGCAGGGAGTGAACTGTATATAGGGGCAGGGGGTGTACTGTATATAGGGGCAGGGTGTGAACTCTATGTGGGGCAGGGACTGAACTGTATATAGGGGCAGGGAGTGAACTGTATATAGTGGAAGGGGGTGAACTGTATATAGGGGCAGAGAGTGAACGGTATATAGGGGCAGAGAGTGAACTGTATATAGGTGCAGAGGGTGAACTGTATGAAGGGGCAGGGAGTGAACTGTATATAGGGGCAGGGGGTGAACTGTATATAGCGGCAGAGAGTGAGCTGTATATAGGGGCAGAGAGTGAACTGTATATAGGGGCAGAGAGTGAACTGTATAAAGGGGCAGGGTGTGAACTGTATCTAGGGGCAGAGAGTGAACTGTATATAGGGGCAGAGAGTGAACTGTATATCGGGGCAGAGAGTGAACTGTATATAGGGGCAGGGAGTGAAATGTATATAGGGGCAGGGAGTGAACTGTATATAGGGGCAGGGAGTGAACTGTATATAGGGGCAGAGAGTGAACTGTATATAGGGGCAGAGACTGAACTGTATATAGGGGCAGAGAGTGAACTGTATATGGGGCAGAGAGTGAACTGTATATAGGGGCAGAGCGTGAACTGTATAAAGGGGCATGGAGTGAGCTGTATATCGGGGCAGAGCGTGAACTGTATATAGGGGCAGGGAGAGAACTGTATATGGGGCAGGGGGTGAACTGTATATAGGGGCAGAGAGGGAACTGTATATAGGGGCAGAGAGTGAACTGTATATAGGGGCAGTGAGTGAAATGTATATAGGGGCAGGGGGTGAACTGTATATAGGGGCAGTGAGTGAACTGTATATAGGGGCAGGGAGTGAACTGTATATAGGGGCAGTGAGTGAACTGTATAGAGGGGCAGGGGGTGAACTGTATATAGGGGCAGGGAGTGAACTGCATATAGGGGCAGGGGGTGTAATGTATATAGGGGCAGAGAGTGAACAGTATATAGGGGCACAGGGTGAACTGTATATCGGGGCTGGGATTGAACTGTATATAGGGGCAGGGAGTGAATTGTATATAGGGGCAGGGTGTGAACTGTATATAGGTTCAGAGAGTGAACTGTATATCGGGGCAGAGGGTGAACTGTATATAGGGGCAGGGAGTGAACTGCATATAGGGGCAGGGGGTGTACTGTATATAGGGGCAGGGGGTGAACTCTATATAGGGGCAGGTAGTGAACTGTATATAGGGGCAGAGGGTGAACTGTATATAGGGGCAGAGAGTGAACTGTATACAGGGGCAGAGAGTGAACTGTATGTAGGGGCAGGGAGTGAACTGTATATAGGGGCAGGGGGTGAACTGTATATAGGGGCAGAGAGTGAACTGTATATAGGGGCAGAGAGTGAACTGTATATAGGGGCAGAGAGCGAACTGTATATAGGGGCAGAGAGGGAACTGTATATAGGGGCAGAGAGTGAACTGCATATAGGGGGAGAGGGTGAACTGTATGTAGGGGCAGGGAGTGAACTGTATATAGGGGCAGGGGGTGAACTGTATATAGGGGCAGAGAGCAAACTGTATATAGGGGCAGGGGGTGAACTGTATATAGGGGCAGGGAGTGAACTGTATATAGGGGCAGAGAGTGAACTGTATATAGGGGCAGAGAGTGAAATGTATATAGGGGCAGGGAGTGAATTGTATATAGGGGCAGGGAGTGAACTGTATATAGGGGCAGAGAGCGAACTGTATATAGGGGCAGAGAGTGAACTGTATATAGGGGCAGAGAGCGAACTGTATATAGGGGCAGAGAGGGAACTGTATATAGGGTCAGAGAGTGAACTGTATATAGGGGCAGAGAGTGAACTGTATATCGGGGCAGAGAGGGAACTGTATATAGGGGCAGGGAGTGAACTGTATATAGGGGCAGAGAGCGAACTGTATATAGGGGCAGAGAGTGAACTGTATATAGGGGCAGAGAGCGAACTGTATATAGGGGCAGAGAGGGAACTGTATATAGGGGCAGAGAGTGAACTGTATATAGGGGCAGAGAGTGAACTGTATATAGGGGCAGAGAGTGAACTTTATATAGTGGAAGGGGGTGAACTGTATGTAGGGGCAGGGAGTGAACTTTATATAGTGGAAGGGGGTGAACTGTATATAGGGGCAGAGAGTGAACTGTATATAGGGGCAGAGAGTGAACTGTATATAGGGGCAGAGAGTGAACTGTATATAGGGGCAGAGGGTGAACTGTATGAAGGGGCAGGGAGTGAACTGTATATAGGGGCAGGGGGTGAACTGTATATAGCGGCAGAGAGTGAACTGTATATAGGGGCAGAGAGTGAACTGTATATAGGGGCAGAGAGTGAAATGTTTAAAGGGGCAGGGTGTGAACTGTATATAGGGGCAGAGAGTGAACTGTATATAGGGGCAGAGAGTGAAATGTATATCGGGGCAGAGAGTGAACTGTATATAGGGGCAGGGAGTGAGCTTTATATAGGGGCAGGGAGTGAACTGTATATAGGGGCAGGTAGTGAACTGTATATAGGGGCAGAGAGTGAACTGTATATAGGGGCAGAGAGTGAACTGTATATAGGGGCAGAGAGTGAACTGTATATAGGGGCTGGGAGCGAACTGTATATAGGGGCAAAGAGTGAACTGTATATAGGGGCAGAGAGTGAACTGTATGTAGGGGCAGGGAGTTCACTGTATATAGGGGCAGGGAGTGAACTGTATATCGGGGCAGAGAGTGAACTGTATATAGGGGCAGGGAGTGAACTGTATATCGGGGCAGAGAGTGAACTGTATATAGGGGCAGAGAGTGAACTGTATATAGGTGCAGGGGGTTAACTGTATATAGGGGCAGGGGGTGAACTGTATATAGGGGCAGCGAGTGAACTGTATATCGGGGCAGGTAGTGAACTGTATATAGGTGCAGGGGGTGAACTGTATATAGGGGCAGCGAGTGAACTGTATATCGGGGCAGGGGTGAACTTTATCGAGGGTTAGAGAGTGAACTGTATATAGGGGCAGGGAGTGAAATGTATATAGGGGCAGAGAGTGAACTATATATAGGGGCAGGGATTGAACTGTATATATGGGCAGAGAGTGAACTGTATGTAGGGGCAGAGGGTGAATTGTATATAGGGGGAGGGGGTGAACTGTATATAGGGGGAGGGGTGAACTGTATATAGGGGGAGGGGTGAACTGTATATAGGGGCAGGGAGTGAACTGTATATAGGGGCAGTGAATGAACTGCATATAGGGGCAGGGAGTGAACTGTATATAGGGGCCGAGAGTGAACTGTATATCAGATCAGGGGGTAAACTGTATATAGGGGCAGCGGGTGAACTGTATATAGGTGCAGAGTGAACTGTATATTGGGGCAAGGAGTGAACTGTATATAGGGGCAGGGGGTGAACTGTATATAGGGGCAGGGAGTGAACTGTATATAGAGGCAGGGGGTGAACTGTATATAGGAGGAGGGGGTGAACTATATAGGGGCAGGGAGTGAAATGCATATAGGGGCAGAGGTTGAACTGTATATAGGGGCAGAGAGTGAAATGTACATAGGGGCAGGGTGTGAAATGTATATAGGGGTAGGGGGTGAACTGTATATAGGGGCAGAGAGTGAACTGTATATAGGGGCTGGGGTTGAAATGTATATAGGGGGAGAGGGTGAACTGTATATAGGGGGAGGGAGTGAACTGTATATAGCGGCAGGGAGTGAAATGTATATAGGGGCAGAGGGTGAACTGTATATAGGGGCAGTGAGTGAACTGTATATAGGGGCATGGAGGGAAATGTATATGGGGCACAGGGTGAACTGTATATCGGGGCATGGGATGAACTATATATAGGGGCAGAGAGTGAACTGTATATAGGGGCAGAGAGTGAACTGTATATAGGTGCAGGGGGTTAACTGTATATAGGGGCAGGGGGTGAACTGTATATAGGGGCAGCGAGTGAACTGTATATCGGGGCAGGTAGTGAACTGTATATAGGTGCAGGGGGTGAACTGTATATAGGGGCAGCGAGTGAACTGTATATCGGGGCAGGGGGTGAACTTTATCGAGGGTTAGAGAGTGAACTGTATATAGGGGCAGGGAGTGAAATGTATATAGGGGCAGAGAGTGAACTATATATAGGGGCAGGGATTGAACTGTATATATGGGCAGAGAGTGAACTGTATGTAGGGGCAGAGGGTGAATTGTATATAGGGGGAGGGGGTGAACTGTATATAGGGGGAGGGGTGAACTGTATATAGGGGGAGGGGTGAACTGTATATAGGGGCAGGGAGTGAACTGTATATAGGGGCAGTGAATGAACTGCATATAGGGGCAGGGAGTGAACTGTATATAGGGGCCGAGAGTGAACTGTATATCAGATCAGGGGGTAAACTGTATATAGGGGCAGCGGATGAACTGTATATAGGTGCAGAGTGAACTGTATATTGGGGCAAGGAGTGAACTGTATATAGGGGCAGGGGGTGAACTGTATATAGGGGCAGGGAGTGAACTGTATATAGAGGCAGGGGGTGAACTGTATATAGGAGGAGGGGGTGAACTATATAGGGGCAGGGAGTGAAATGCATATAGGGGCAGAGGTTGAACTGTATATAGGGGCAGAGAGTGAAATGTACATAGGGGCAGGGTGTGAAATGTATATAGGGGTAGGGGGTGAACTGTATATAGGGGCAGAGAGTGAACTGTATATAGGGGCTGGGGTTGAAATGTATATAGGGGGAGAGGGTGAACTGTATATAGGGGGAGGGAGTGAACTGTATATAGGGGCATGGAGGGAAATGTATATGGGGCACAGGGTGAACTGTATATCGGGGCATGGGATGAACTGTATATAGGGGCAGCGAGTGAACTGCTTACAGGGGCAGAGTGTGAACTGTATATAGGGGCAGCGATTGAACTGTATACAGGGGCGGAGAGTGAAATGTATATAGGGACAGGGAGGGAACCGTATATAGGGGCACAGGGTGAACTGTATATCGGGGCTGGGGGTGAACTGTATATAGGGGCAGAGTGTGAACTGTATATAGAGTCAGAGAGTGAACTGTATATAGAGGCAGAGCGTGAACTGTATAAAGGGGCATGGAGTGAAATGTATATAGGGGCAGAGAGTGAACTGTATATCGGGGCAGAGGGTGAACTGTATATAGGGGCAGGGAGTGAACTGTATATAGAGGCAGGGGGTGTACTGTATATAGGGGCAGGGTGTGAACTCTAAATAGGGGCAGGGAGTGAACTGTATATAGGGGCAGGGGGTGAACTGTATATAGGGGCAGAGAGTGAACTGTATATAGGGGCAGAGGGTGAAGTGTATGAAGGGGCAGGGAGTGAATTGTATATAGGGGCAGGGGGTGAACTGTACATAGCGGCAGAGAGTGAACTGTATATAGGGGCAGAGAGTGAACTGTATATAGGGGCAGAGAGTGAACTGCATAAAGGGGCAGGGTGTGAACTGTATATAGGGGCAGAGAGTGAACTGTATATAGGGGCAGAGAGTGAAGTGTATATCGGGGCAGGGAGTGAACTGTATATAGGGGCAGGGAGTGAACTGTATATAGGGGCAGGGAGTGAACTGTATATAGGGGCAGGGAGTGAACTGTATATAGGGGCAGGGAGTGAACTGTATATAGGGGCAGTGAGTGAACTGTATATAGGGGCAGAGAGTGAACTGTATATAGGGGCAGAGAGGGAACTGTATATAGGGGCAGAGAGCAAACTGTATATAGGGGCAGAGAGTGAACTGCATATAGGGGCAGAGAGTGAACTGTATATAGGGGCAGAGAGTGAACTGTATATAGGGGCAGTGAGTGAACTGTATATAGGGGCAGAGAGTGAACTGTATATAGGGGCATGGAGGGAAATGTATATGGGGCACAGGGTGAACTGTATATCGGGGCAGGGTGTGAACTGTATATATGGGCAGAGAGTGAACTGTATATCGTGGCAGAGAGTGAAATGTATATCGGGGCAGGGAGGGAACCGTATATAGGGGCACAGGGTGAACTGTATATCGGGGCTGGGGGTGAACTGTATATAGGGGCAGGGCGTGAACTGTATAAAGGGGCATGGAGTGAAATGTATATAGGGGCAGAGAGTGAACTGTATATCGGGGCAGAGGGTGAAGTGTATGAAGGGGCAGGGAGTGAACTGTATATAGGGGCAGGGGGTGTACTGTATATAGGGGCAGGGTGTGAACTCTAAATAGGGGCAGGGAGTGAACTGTATATAGGGGCAGGGGGCGAACTGTATATAGGGGCAGAGAGTGAACTGTATATAGGGGCAGAGGGTGAAGTGTATGAAGGGGCAGGGAGTGAACTGTATATAGGGGCAGGGGGTGAACTGTACATAGCGGCAGAGAGTGAACTGTATATAGGGGCAGAGAGTGAACTGTATATAGGGGCAGAGAGTGAACTGTATAAAAGGGCAGGGTGTGAACTGTATATAGGGGCAGAGAGTGAACTGTATATAGGGGCAGAGAGTGAACTGTATATCGGGGCAGGGAGTGAACTGTATATAGGGGCAGGGAGTGAACTGTATATAGGGGCAGGGAGTGAACTGTATATAGGGGCAGGGAGTGAACTGTATATAGGGGCAGAGAGTGAACTGTATATAGGGGCAGAGAGGGAACTGTATATAGGGGCAGAGAGTGAACTGTATATAGGGGCAGAGAGCGAAATGTATATAGGGGCAGAGAGTGAACTGTATATAGGGGCAGTGAGTGAACTGTATATAGGGGCAGAGAGTGAACTGTATATAGGGGCAGGGAGTGAACTGTATATAGGGGCATGGAGGGAAATGTATATGGGGCACAGGGTGAACTGTATATCGGGGCAGGGTGTGAACTGTATATATGGGCAGAGAGTGAACTGTATATAGTGGCAGAGAGTGAACTGTATATAGGGGCATGGGATGAACTATATATAGGGGCAGAGAGTGAACTGAATATAGGGGCATGGAGTGAACTCTATATAGGGGCAGAGGTTGAACTATATATAGGGGCAGAGAGTGAACTGCTTACAGGGGCAGAGGGTGAACTGTATATAGGGGCAGCGAGTGAACTGTATATAGGGGCGGAGAGTGAAATGTATATAGGGGCAGGGAGGGAACCGTATATAGGGGCACAGGGTGAACTGTATATCGGGGCTGGGGGTGAACTGTATATAGAGTCAGAGAGTGAACTGTATATAGAGGCAGAGCGTGAACTGTATAAAGGGGCATGGAGTGAAATGTATATAGGGGCAGAGAGTGAACTGTATATCGGGGCAGAGGGTGAACTGTATATAGGGGCAGGGATTGAACTCTAAATAGGGGCAGGGAGTGAACTGTATATAGGGGCAGAGAGTGAACTGTATATAGGGGCAGAGAGTGAACTGTATATAGGGGCAGAGAGTGAACTGTATAAAGGGGCAGGGTGTGAACTGTATATAGGGGCAGAGAGTGAACTGTATATAGGGGCAGAGAGTGAACTGTATGTCGGGGCAGGGAGTGAACTGTATATAGGGGCAGGGAGTGAACTGTATATAGGGGCAGGGAGTGAACTGTATATAGGGGCAGGGAGTGAACTGTATATAGGGGCAGGGAGTGAACTGTACATAGGGGCAGAGAGTGAACTGTATAAAGGGGCAGGGTGTGAACTGTATATAGGGGCAGAGAGTGAACTGTATATAGGGGCAGAGAGTGAACTGTATGTCGGGGCAGGGAGTGAACTGTATATAGGGGCAGGGAGTGAACTGTATATAGGGGCAGAGAGTGAACTGTATATAAGGGCAGAGAGTGAACTGTATAAAGGGGCAGGGTGTGAACTGTATATAGGGGCAGAGAGTGAAGAGTATATAGGGGCAGAGAGTGAACTGTCTGTCGGGGCAGGGAGTGAACTGTATATAGGGGCAGGGAGTGAACTGTATATAGGGGCAGGGAGTGAACTGTACATAGGGGCAGAGAGTGAACTGTATTTCGGGGCAGAGAGTGAACTGTATATAGGGGCAGAGAGTGAACTGTATATAGGGGCAGAGAGTGAACTGTATTTAGGGGCAGAGAGTGAACTGTATATAGGGGCAGAGAGTGAACTGTATATAGGGGCAGGGAGTGAACTGTACATAGGGGCAGAGAGTGAACTGTATATAGGGGCAGAGAGTGGACTGTATATAGGGGCAGAGAGTGAAATGTATATAGGGGCAGAGAGCGAACTGTATACAGGGGCAGAGAGTGAACTGTATATAGGGGCAGAGAGTGAACTGTATACCGGGGCAGAGAGTGAACTGTATATAGGGGCAGGGAGTGAACTGTATATAGGGGCAGAGAGTGAACAGTATATAGGGGGAGAGAGTGAACAGTATATAGGGGCAGGGAGTGAACTGTATATGGAGGCAGAGAGTGAACTGTATATAGGGGCAGCGAGTGAACTGTATATAGGGTCATGGGGTTATCTGTATATAGGGGCAGGGGGTGAACTGTATATAGGGGCAGGGGGTGAACTGTATATACGGGCAGCGAGTGAACTGTATATAGGGGCAGGGGGTTAACTGTATATAGGGGCAGGGGGTGAACTGTGTCTAGGGGCAGCGTGTGAACTGTATATAGGGGCAGGGAGTGAACTGTATATAGGGGCAGGGAGTGAACTGTATATAGGGGCAGAGAGTGAACTGTATATAGGGGCAGAGAGTGAACTGTATATAGGGGCAGGGAGTGAAATGTATATAGGGGCAGGGAGGGAACTGTATATAGGGGCAGGGAGTGAACTGTATATAGGGGCAGGGAGTGAAATGTATATAGGGGCAGAGAGTGTACTGTATATAGGGGCAGGGATTGAACTGTATATAGGCGCAGAGAGTGAACTGTATATAGGCGGAGGCCGTGAACTGTATATAGGGGCAGGGAGTGAACTGTATATATGGGCAGGGAGTGAACTGTATGTAGGGGCAGAGGGTTAATTGTATATAGGGGGAGGGGCTGAACTGTATATAGGGGGAGGGGTGAACTGTATATAGGGGCAGGGGTGAAATGTATATAGGGGCAGGGAGTGAACTTCATATAGGGGCAGGGAGTGAAATGTATATAGGGGCAGGTGTTGAACTGTATATAGGGGCAGGGAGTGAACTGTATACAGGGACAGAGAGTGAACTGTATATAGAGGCAGGGGGTGAACCGAATATAGGGGCAGGGGGTGAACTGTATACAGGGGGAGGGGGTGAACTGTATATAGAGGCAGGGGGTGAACCGAATATAGGGGCAGGGGGTGAACTGTATATAGGAGGAGGGGGTGAACTGTATATAGGGGCAGGGGGTGAACCGAATATAGTGGCAGGGGGTGAACTGTATATAGGAGGAGGGGGTGAACTGTATATAGGGGCAGGGGGTGAACTGTATATATGGGCAGTGAGTGAACTGTATATAGGGGCAGGGAGTGAAATGTATATAGGGGCAGGGAGTGAAATGTATATAGGGGCAGGGGGTGAAATGTATGTAGGGGCAGAGAGTGAACTGTATATAGGGGCAGAGAGTGAACTGTATATAGGGGCAGAGAGTGAACTGTATGTCGGGACAGGGAGTGAACTGTATATGGGGCAGTGGGTTAACTTTATATAGGGGCAGGGAGTGAACTGTATATAGGGGCAAGGGGTGAACTGTATGTAGGGGCAGGGAGTGAACCGTATATAGGGGCAGAGGGTGAACTGTATATAGGGGCAGAGGGTGAACTGTATATAGGGGCAGAGGGTGAACTGTATATAGGGGCAGAGGGTGAACTGTCTATAGGGGCAGTGAGTGAACTGTATATAGGGGCAGAGAGTGAACTGTATACAGGGGCAGAGAGTGAACTGTATATAGGGGCAGTGAGTGAAATGTATATAGGGGCAGGGGGTGAACTGTATATAGGGGCAGAGGGTGAACTGTATATAGGGGCAGAGAGTGAACTGTATATAGGGGCAGTGAGTGAACTGTATATAGGGGCAGTGAGTGAACTGTATATAGGGGCAGAGGGTGAACTGTATATGGGGGCAGAGAGTGAACTGTATATAGGGGCAGAGAGTGAACTGTATATAGGGGCAGTGAGTGAACTGTATATAGGGGCAGGGAGTGAACTGTATAAAGGGGCAGGGTGTGTACTGTATACAGGGGCAGAGAGTGAACTGTATATAGGGGCAGAGAGTGAACTGTATATAGGGGCAGAGAGTGAACTGTATAAAGGGGCAGGGTGTGTACTGTATATAGGGGCAGAGAGTGAACTGTATATAGGGGCAGAGACTGAACTGTATATCGGGGCAAAGAGTGAAATGTATATAGGGGCAGGGAGTGAACTGTATATAGGGGCAGGGAGTGAACTGTATATAGGGGCAGAGAGTGAACTGTATATAGGGGCAGAGAGCGAACTGTATATAGGGGCAGAGAGTGAACTGTATATAGGGGCAGAGAGTGAACTGTATATAGGGGCAGAGAGTGAACTGTATGTCGGGACAGGGAGTGAACTGTATATCGGGGCAGGGGGTTAACTGTATATAGGGGCAGGGGGTGAACTGTATATAGGGGCAGCGAGTGAACTGTATATAGGTGCAGGGGGTTAACTGTATATAGGGGCAGGGGGTGAACTGTATATAGGGGCAGCGAGTGAACTGTATATAGGGGCAGGGAGTGAACTGTATATGGGGGCAGAGAGTGAAATGTATATAGGGGCAGCGAGTGAACTGTATATCGGGGCAGGGGGTGAACTGTATATAGGGTTAGAGAGTGAAATGTATAACGGGGCAGGGAGTGAACTGTATATAGGGGCATGGGGTTAACTGTATATAGGAGGAGGGGGTGAACTGTATATAGGGGCAGGGGGTGAACTGTATACAGGGACAGAGAGTGAACTGTATATAGAGGCAGGGGGTGAACCGAATATAGGGGCAGGGGGTGAACTCTATACAGGGACAGAGAGTGAACTGTATATAGAGGCAGGGGGTGAACCGAATATAGGGGCAGGGGGTGAACTGTATATAGGAGGATGGGGTGAACTGTATATAGGGACAGGGGGTGAACTGTATAAAGGGGCAGGGGGTGAACTGTATATATGGGCAGTGAGTGAACTGTATATTGGGGCAGGGAGTGAAATGTATATAGGGGCAGGGAATGAAATGTATATAGGGGAAGGGGGTGAAATGTATATAGGGGCAGAGAGTGAACTGTATATAGGGGCAGAGAGTGAACTGTATATTGGGGCAGAGAGTGAACTGTATGTCGGGACAGGGAGTGAACTGTATATAGGGGAAGGGGGTTAACTTTATATAGGGGCAGGGAGTGAACTGTATATAGGGGCAAGGGGTGAACTGTATGTAGGGGCAGGGAGTGAACTGTATATGGGGGCAGAGAGTGAACTGTATATAGGGGCAGAGGGTGAACTGTATATAGGGGCAGAGGGTGAACTGTATATAGGGGCAGAGGGTGAACTGTATATAGGGTCAGAGAGTGAACTGTATATAGGGGCAGTGAGTGAACTGTATATAGGGGCAGAGGGTGAACTGTATATAGGGGCAGAGAGTGAACTGTATATAGGGGCAGTGAGTGAACTGTATATAGGGGCAGGGGGTGAACTGTATATAGGGGCAGAGGGTGAACTGTATATAGGGGCAGAGAGTGAACCGTATATAGGGGCAGTGAGTGAACTGTATATAGGGGCAGTGAGTGAACTGTATATAGGGGCAGAGGGTGAACTGTATATGGGGGCAGAGAGTGAACTGTATATAGGGGCAGAGGGTGAACTGTATATAGGGGCAGAGAGTGAAATGTATATAGGGGCAGTGAGTGAACTGTATATAGGGGCAGAGGGTGAACTGTATATAGGGGCAGAGAGTGAACTGTATGTAGGGGCAGGGAGTGAACTGTATATAGGGGCAGGGGGTGAACTGTATAAAGGGGCAGGGTGTGTACTGTATATAGGGGCAGAGAGTGAACTGTATATAGGGGCAGAGACTGAACTGTATATCGGGGCAGAGAGTGAAATGTATATAGGGGCAGGGAGTGAACTGTATATAGGGGCAGGGGGTGAACTGTATATAGGGGCAGAGAGTGAACTGTATATAGGGGCAGAGAGTGAACTGTATAAAGGGGCAGGGTGTGTACTGTATATAGGGGCAGAGAGTGAACTGTATATAGGGGCAGAGACTGAACTGTATATCGGGGCAGAGAGTGAAATGTATATAGGGGCAGGGAGTGAACTGTATATAGGGGCAGGGAGTGAACTGTATATAGGGGCAGAGAGTGAACTGTATATAGTGGCAGAGAGCGAACTGTATATAGGGGCAGAGAGTGAACTGTATATAGGGGCAGAGAGTGAACTGTATGTCGGGACAGGGAGTGAACTGTATATAGGGGCAGGGGGTTAACTTTATATAGGGGCAGAGAGCGAACTGTATATAGGGGCAGAGAGTGAACTGTATATAGGGGCAGAGAGTGAACTGTATGTCGGGACAGGGAGTGAACTGTATATAGGGGCAGGGGGTTAACTTTATATAGGGGCAGGGAGTGAACTGTATATCGGGGCAGAGAGTGAACTGTATATAGGGGCAGGGAGTGAACTGTATATAGGGGCAGAGAGTGAACAGTATATAGGGGCAGGGAATAAACTGTATATGGCGGCAGAGATTGAACTGTATATAGGGGCAGCGAGTGAACTGTATATAGGGGCAGGGGGTTAACTGTATATAGGGGCAGGGGGTGAACTGTATATAGGGGCAGCGAGTGAACTGTATATAGGGGCAGGGGGTTAACTGTATATAGGGGCAGGGGGTGAACTGTATATATGGGCAGAGCGTGAACAGTATATAGGGGCAGGGAGTGAACTGTATATGGGGGCAGAGAGTGAACTGTATATAGGGGCAGCGAGTGAACTGTATATAGGGGCATGGGGTTAACTGTATATAGGAGGAGGGGGTGAACTGTATATAGGGGCAGGGGGTGAACTGTATACAGGGACAGAGAGTGAACTGTATATAGAGGCAGGGGGTGAACCGTATATAGGGGCAGGGGGTGAACTCTATACAGGGACAGAGAGTGAACTGTATATAGAGGCAGGGGGTGAACCGAATATAGGGGCAGGGGGTGAACTGTATATAGGAGGAGGGGGTGAACTGTATATAGGGACAGGGGGTGAACTGTATATAGGGGCAGGGGGTGAACTGTATATATGGGCAGTGAGTGAACTGTATATTGGGGCAGGGAGTGAAATGTATATAGGGGCAGGGAGTGAAATGTATATAGGGGAAGGGGGTGAAATGTATATAGGGGCAGAGAGTGAACTGTATATAGGGGCAGAGAGTGAACTGTATATTGGGGCAGAGAGTGAACTGTATGTCGGGACAGGGAGTGAACTGTATATAGGGGCAGGGGGTTAACTTTATATAGGGGCAGGGAGTGAACTGTATATAGGGGCAAGGGGTGAACTGTATGTAGGGGCAGGGAGTGAACTGTATATGGGGGCAGAGAGTGAACTGTATATAGGGGCAGAGGGTGAACTGTATATAGGGGCAGAGGGTGAACTGTATATAGGGGCAGAGGGTGAACTGTATATAGGGGCAGAGAGTGAACTGTATATAGGGGCAGTGAGTGAACTGTATATAGGGGCAGAGGGTGAACTGTATATAGGGGCAGAGAGTGAACTGTATATAGGGGCAGTGAGTGAACTGTATATAGGGGCAGGGGGTGAACTGTATATAGGGGCAGAGGGTGAACTGTATAAAGGGGCAGAGAGTGAACCGTATATAGGGGCAGTGAGTGAACTGTATATAGGAGCAGTGAGTGAACTGTATATAGGGGCAGAGGGTGAACTGTATATGGGGGCAGAGAGTGAACTGTATATAGGGGCAGAGGGTGAACTGTATATAGGGGCAGAGAGTGAAATGTATATAGGGGCAGTGAGTGAACTGTATATAGGGGCAGAGGGTGAACTGTATATAGGGGCAGAGAGTGAACTGTATGTAGGGGCAGGGAGTGAACTGTATATAGGGGCAGGGGGTGAACTGTATAAAGGGGCAGGGTGTGTACTGTATATAGGGGCAGAGAGTGAACTGTATATAGGGGCAGAGACTGAACTGTATATCGGGGCAGAGAGTGAAATGTATATAGGGGCAGGGAGTGAACTGTATATAGGGGCAGGGGGTGAACTGTATATAGGGGCAGAGAGTGAACTGTATATAGGGGCAGAGAGTGAACTGTATAAAGGGGCAGGGTGTGTACTGTATATAGGGGCAGAGAGTGAACTGTATATAGGGGCAGAGACTGAGCTGTATATCGGGGCAGAGAGTGAAATGTATATAGGGGCAGGGAGTGAACTGTATATAGGGGCAGGGAGTGAACTGTATATAGGGGCAGAGAGTGAACTGTATATAGGGGCAGAGAGCGAACTGTATATAGGGGCAGAGAGTGAACTGTATATAGGGGCAGAGAGTGAACTGTATATAGGGACAGGGAGTGAACTGTATATGGGGGCAGAGAGTGAAATGTATATAGGGGCAGCGAGTGAACTGTATATAGGGGCAGGGGGTGAACTGTATATAGGGTTAGAGAGTGAAATGTATAACGGGGCAGGGAGTGAACTGTATATAGGGGCAGGGAGTGAACTGTATATAGGGGCAGGGAGTGAACTGTATATAGGGGCAGGGAGTGTACTGTATATAGGGGCAGGGAGTGAACTGTATATAGGGGCAGAGAGTGAACTGTATATAGGGGCAGAGAGTGAACTGTATATAGGGGCAGAGAGGGAACTGTATATAGGGGCAGAGAGCGAACTGTATATGGGGCAGAGAGTGAACTGTATATAGGGGCAGAGAGTGAACTGTATATAGGGGCAGAGAGTGAACTGTATATAGGGGCAGAGAGCGAACTGTATATAGGGGCAGAGAGTTAACTGTATATAGGGGCAGGGAGTGAACTGTATATAGGGGCAGAGAGTGAACTGTATATAGGGGCAGGGAGTGAACTGTATATAGGGGCAGGGAGTGAACTGTATATAGGGGCAGAGAGTGAACAGTATATAGGGGCAGAGAGTGAACTGTATATAGGGGCAGGGAGTGAACTGTATATAGGGGCAGAGAGTGAACAATATATAGGGGCAGAGAGTGAACTGTATACCGGGGCAGAGAGTGAACTGTATATAGGGGCAGAGAGTGAACTGTATATAGGGGCAGGGAGTGAACTGTATATAGGGGCAGAGAGTGAACAGTATATAGGGGCAGGGAGTGAACTGTATATGGGGGCAGAGAATGAACTGTATATAGGGGCAGCGAGTGAACTGTATATAGGGGCATGGGGTTAACTGTATATAGGAGGAGGGGGTGAACTGTATATAGGGGCAGGGGGTGAACTGTATACAGGGACAGAGAGTGAACTGTATATAGAGGCAGGGGGTGAACCAAATATAGGGGCAGGGGGTGAACTCTATACAGGGACAGAGAGTGAACTGTATATAGAGGCAGGGGGTGAACCGAATATAGGGGCAGGGGGTGAACTGTATATAGGAGGATGGGGTGAACTGTATATAGGGACAGGGGGTGAACTGTATAAAGGGGCAGGGGGTGAACTGTATATATGGGCAGTGAGTGAACTGTATATTGGGGCAGGGAGTGAAATGTATATAGGGGCAGGGAGTGAAATGTATATAGGGGAAGGGGGTGAAATGTATATAGGGGCAGAGAGTGAACTGTATATAGGGGCAGAGAGTGAACTGTATATTGGGGCAGAGAGTGAACTGTATGTCGGGACAGGGAGTGAACTGTATATAGGGGAAGGGGGTTAACTTTATATAGGGGCAGGGAGTGAACTGTATATAGGGGCAAGGGGTGAACTGTATGTAGGGGCAGGGAGTGAACTGTATATGGGGGCAGAGAGTGAACTGTATATAGGGGCAGAGGGTGAACTGTATATAGGGGCAGAGGGTGAACTGTATATAGGGGCAGAGGGTGAACTGTATATAGGGTCAGAGAGTGAACTGTATATAGGGGCAGTGAGTGAACTGTATATAGGGGCAGAGGGTGAACTGTATATAGGGGCAGAGAGTGAACTGTATATAGGGGCAGTGAGTGAACTGTATATAGGGGCAGGGGGTGAACTGTATATAGGGGCAGAGGGTGAACTGTATATAGGGGCAGAGAGTGAACCGTATATAGGGGCAGTGAGTGAACTGTATATAGGGGCAGTGAGTGAACTGTATATAGGGGCAGAGGGTGAACTGTATATGGGGGCAGAGAGTGAACTGTATATAGGGGCAGAGGGTGAACTGTATATAGGGGCAGAGAGTGAAATGTATATGGGGCAGTGAGTGAACTGTATATAGGGGCAGAGGGTGAACTGTATATAGGGGCAGAGAGTGAACTGTATGTAGGGGCAGGGAGTGAACTGTATATAGGGGCAGGGGGTGAACTGTATAAAGGGGCAGGGTGTGTACTGTATATAGGGGCAGAGAGTGAACTGTATATAGGGGCAGAGACTGAACTGTATATCGGGGCAGAGAGTGAAATGTATATAGGGGCAGGGAGTGAACTGTATATAGGGGCAGGGGGTGAACTGTATATAGGGGCAGAGAGTGAACTGTATATAGGGGCAGAGAGTGAACTGTATAAAGGGGCAGGGTGTGTACTGTATATAGGGGCAGAGAGTGAACTGTATATAGGGGCAGAGACTGAACTGTATATCGGGGCAGAGAGTGAAATGTATATAGGGGCAGGGAGTGAACTGTATATAGGGGCAGGGAGTGAACTGTATATAGGGGCAGAGAGTGAACTGTATATAGTGGCAGAGAGCGAACTGTATATAGGGGCAGAGAGTGAACTGTATATAGGGGCAGAGAGTGAACTGTATGTCGGGACAGGGAGTGAACTGTATATAGGGGCAGGGGGTTAACTTTATATAGGGGCAGAGAGCGAACTGTATATAGGGGCAGAGAGTGAACTGTATATAGGGGCAGAGAGTGAACTGTATGTCGGGACAGGGAGTGAACTGTATATAGGGGCAGGGGGTTAACTTTATATAGGGGCAGGGAGTGAACTGTATATCGGGGCAGAGAGTGAACTGTATATAGGGGCAGGGAGTGAACTGTATATAGGGGCAGAGAGTGAACAGTATATAGGGGCAGGGAATAAACTGTATATGGCAGCAGAGAGTGAACTGTATATAGGGGCAGCGAGTGAACTGTATATAGGGGCAGGGGGTTAACTGTATATAGGGGCAGGGGGTGAACTGTATATAGGGGCAGCGAGTGAACTGTATATAGGGGCAGGGGGTTAACTGTATATAGGGGCAGGGGGTGAACTGTATATATGGGCAGAGCGTGAACAGTATATAGGGGCAGGGAGTGAACTGTATATGGGGGCAGAGAGTGAACTGTATATAGGGGCAGCGAGTGAACTGTATATAGGGGCATGGGGTTAACTGTATATAGGAGGAGGGGGTGAACTGTATATAGGGGCAGGGGGTGAACTGTATACAGGGACAGAGAGTGAACTGTATATAGAGGCAGGGGGTGAACCGAATATAGGGGCAGGGGGTGAACTCTATACAGGGACAGAGAGTGAACTGTATATAGAGGCAGGGGGTGAACCGAATATAGGGGCAGGGGGTGAACTGTATATAGGAGGAGGGGGTGAACTGTATATAGGGACAGGGGGTGAACTGTATATAGGGGCAGGGGGTGAACTGTATATATGGGCAGTGAGTGAACTGTATATTGGGGCAGGGAGTGAAATGTATATAGGGGCAGGGAGTGAAATGTATATAGGGGAAGGGGGTGAAATGTATATAGGGGCAGAGAGTGAACTGTATATAGGGGCAGAGAGTGAACTGTATATTGGGGCAGAGAGTGAACTGTATGTCGGGACAGGGAGTGAACTGTATATAGGGGCAGGGGGTTAACTTTATATAGGGGCAGGGAGTGAACTGTATATAGGGGCAAGGGGTGAACTGTATGTAGGGGCAGGGAGTGAACTGTATATGGGGGCAGAGAGTGAACTGTATATAGGGGCAGAGGGTGAACTGTATATAGGGGCAGAAGGTGAACTGTATATAGGGGCAGAGGGTGAACTGTATATAGGGGCAGAGAGTGAACTGTATATAGGGGCAGTGAGTGAACTGTATATAGGGGCAGAGGGTGAACTGTATATAGGGGCAGAGAGTGAACTGTATATAGGGGCAGTGAGTGAACTGTATATAGGGGCAGGGGGTGAACTGTATATAGGGGCAGAGGGTGAACTGTATATAGGGGCAGAGAGTGAACCGTATATAGGGGCAGTGAGTGAACTGTATATAGGAGCAGTGAGTGAACTGTATATAGGGGCAGAGGGTGAACTGTATATGGGGGCAGAGAGTGAACTGTATATAGGGGCAGAGGGTGAACTGTATATAGGGGCAGAGAGTGAAATGTATATAGGGGCAGTGAGTGAACTGTATATAGGGGCAGAGGGTGAACTGTATATAGGGGCAGAGAGTGAACTGTATGTAGGGGCAGGGAGTGAACTGTATATAGGGGCAGGGGGTGAACTGTATAAAGGGGCAGGGTGTGTACTGTATATAGGGGCAGAGAGTGAACTGTATATAGGGGCAGAGACTGAACTGTATATCGGGGCAGAGAGTGAAATGTATATAGGGGCAGGGAGTGAACTGTATATAGGGGCAGGGGGTGAACTGTATATAGGGGCAGAGAGTGAACTGTATATAGGGGCAGAGAGTGAACTGTATAAAGGGGCAGGGTGTGTACTGTATATAGGGGCAGAGAGTGAACTGTATATAGGGGCAGAGACTGAACTGTATATCGGGGCAGAGAGTGAAATGTATATAGGGGCAGGGAGTGAACTGTATATAGGGGCAGGGAGTGAACTGTATATAGGGGCAGAGAGTGAACTGTATATAGGGGCAGAGAGCGAACTGTATATAGGGGCAGAGAGTGAACTGTATATAGGGGCAGAGAGTGAACTGTATGTCGGGACAGGGAGTGAACTGTATATAGGGGCAGGGGGTTAACTTAATATAGGGGCAGGGAGTGAACTGTATATCGGGGCAGAGAGTGAACTGTATATAGGGGCAGGGAATGAACTGTATATGGCGGCAGAGAGTGAACTGTATATAGGGGCAGCGAGTGAACTGTATATAGGGGCAGGGGGTTAACTGTATATAGGGGCAGGGGGTGAACTGTATATAGGGGCAGCGAGTGAACTGTATATAGGGGCAGGGGGTTAACTGTATATAGGGGCAGGGGGTGAACTGTATATATGGGCAGCGAGTGAACTGTATATAGGGGCAGGGAGTGAACTGTATATGGGGGCAGAGAGTGAAATGTATATAGGGGCAGCGAGTGAACTGTATACAGGGGCAGGGGGTGAACTGTATATAGGGTTAGAGAGTGAAATGTATATCGGGGCAGGGAGTGAACTGTATATAGGGGCAGGGAGTGAACTGTATATAGGGGCAGGGAGTGAACTGTATATAGGGGCAGGGAGTGTACTGTATATAGGGGCAGGGAGTGAACTGTATATAGGGGCAGAGAGTGAACTGTATATAGGGGCAGAGAGTGAACTGTATATAGGGGCAGAGAGTGAACTGTATATAGGGGCAGAGAGCGAACTGTATATAGGGGCAGAGAGTGAACTGTATATAGGGGCAGAGAGTGAACTGTATATAGGGGCAGAGAGCGAACTGTATATAGGGGCAGAGAGTGAACTGTATATAGGGGCAGAGAGTGAACTGTATATAGGGGCAGGGAGTGAACTGTATATAGGGGCAGGGGGTTAACTGTATATAGGGGCAGGGAGTGAACTGCATACCGGGGCAGAGAGTGAACTGTATATAGGGGCAGGGAGTGAACTGTATATAGGGGCAGAGAGTGAACAGTATATAGGGGCAGGGAGCGAACTGTATATGGGGGCAGAGAGTGAACTGTATTTTGGGGCAGCGAGTGAACTGTATATAGGGGCATGGGGTTAACTGTATATAGGGGCAGGGGGTGAAGTGTATATACGGGCAGCGAGTGAACTGTATATAGGGGCAGGGGGTTAACTGTATATAGGGGCAGGGGTGAACTGTATATAGGGGCAGCGTGTGAACTGTATATAGGGGCAGGGAGTGAACTGTATATAGGGGCAGGGAGTGAATTGTATATAGGGGCAGGGAGTGAACTGTATATGGAGGCAGGGGGTGAACCGAATATAGGGGCAGGGGGTGAACTCTATATAGGAGGAGGGGGTGAACTGTATATAGGGGCAGGGGGTGAACTGTATATATGGGCAGTGAGTGAACTGTATGTAGGGGCAGGGAGTGAACTGTATATAGTGGAAGGGGGTGAACTGTATATAGGGGCAGAGAGTGAACTGTATATAGGGGCAGAGAGTGAACTGTATATAGGGGCAGGGAGTGAACTGTATATAGTGGAAAGGGGTGAACTGTGTTTAGGGGCAGAGAGTGAACTGTATATAGGGGCAGAGAGTGAACTTTATATAGGGGCAGAGAGTGAACTGTATATAGGGGCAGAGGGTGAACTGTATGTAGGGGCAGGGAGTGAACTGTATATAGTGGAAGGGGGTGAACTGTATATAGGGGCAGAGAGTGAACTGTATATAGGGGCAGAGAGTGAACTGTATTTCGGGGCAGTGAGTGAACTGTATATAGGGGCAGAGGGTGAAGTGTATGAAGGGGCAGGGAGTGAACTGTATATAGGGGCAGGGGGTGAACTGTATAAAGGGGCAGGGTGTGTACTGTATATAGGGGCAGAGAGTGAACTGTATATAGGGGCAGAGACTGAACTGTATATCGGGGCAGAGAGTGAAATGTATATCGGGGCAGAGAGTGAACTTTATATAGGGGCAGAGAGTGAACTGTATATAGGGGCAGAGAGTGAACTGTATGTCGGGACAGGGAGTGAACTGTATATAGGGGCAGGGGGTTAACTTTATATAGGGGCAGGGAGTGAACTGTATATCGGGGCAGAGAGTGAACTGTATATAGGGGCAGGGAGTGAACTGTATATAGGGGCAGAGAGTGAAAAGTATATAGGGGCAGCGAGTGAACTGTATATAGGGGCAGGGGTTTAACTGTGTATCGGGGCAGGGGGTGAACTGTATATCGGGGCAGCGAGTGAACTGTATATAGGGGCAGGGGGTTAACTGTATATAGGGGCAGGGGGTGAACTGTATATAGGGGCAGCGAGTGAACTGTATATAGGGGCAGGGAGTGAACTGTATATGGGGGCAGAGAGTGAAATGTATATAGGGGCAGCGAGTGAACTGTATATAGGGGCAGGGGGTGAACTGTATATAGGGGCAGAGATTGAACTGTATATAGGGGCAGGGTGTGAACTGTATATAGGGGCAGGGAGTGAACTGTATATATGGGCAGGGAGTGAATTGTATATAGGGGCAGGGAGTGAACTGTATATGGAGGCAGGGGGTGAACCGAATATAGGGGCAGGGGGTGAACTGTATATAGGAGGAGGGGGTGAACTGTATATAGGGGCAGGGGGTGAACTGTATATATGGGCAGTGAGTGAACTGTATGTAGGGGCAGGGAGTGAACTGTATATAGTGGAAGGGGGTGAACTGTATATAGGGGCAGAGAGTGAACTGTATATAGGGGCAGAGAGTGAACTGTATATAGGGGCAGGGAGTGAACTGTATATAGTGGAAAGGGGTGAACTGTGTTTAGGGGCAGAGAGTGAACTGTATATAGGGGCAGAGAGTGAACTTTATATAGGGGCAGAGAGTGAACTGTATATAGGGGCAGAGGGTGAACTGTATGTAGGGGCAGGGAGTGAACTGTATATAGTGGAAGGGGGTGAACTGTATATAGGGGCAGAGAGTGAACTGTATATAGGGGCAGAGAGTGAACTGTATTTCGGGGCAGTGAGTGAACTGTATATAGGGGCAGAGGGTGAAGTGTATGAAGGGGCAGGGAGTGAACTGTATATAGGGGCAGGGGGTGAACTGTATAAAGGGGCAGGGTGTGTACTGTATATAGGGGCAGAGAGTGAACTGTATATAGGGGCAGAGACTGAACTGTATATCGGGGCAGAGAGTGAAATGTATATCGGGGCAGAGAGTGAACTGTATATAGGGGCAGAGAGTGAACTGTATATAGGGGCAGAGAGTGAACTGTATGTCGGGACAGGGAGTGAACTGTATATAGGGGCAGGGGGTTAACTTTATATAGGGGCAGGGAGTGAACTGCATATCGGGGCAGAGAGTGAACTGTATATAGGGGCAGGGAGTGAACTGTATATAGGGGCAGAGAGTGAAAAGTATATAGGGGCAGCGAGTGAACTGTATATAGGGGCAGGGGTTTAACTGTATATCGGGGCAGGGGGTGAACTGTATATCGGGGCAGCGAGTGAACTGTATATAGGGGCAGGGGGTTAACTGTATATAGGGGCAGGGGGTGAACTGTATATAGGGGCAGCGAGTGAACTGTATATAGGGGCAGGGAGTGAACTGTATATGGGGGCAGAGAGTGAAATGCATATAGGGGCAGCGAGTGAACTGTATATAGGGGCAGGGGGTGAACTGTATATAGGGGCAGAGATTGAACTGTATATAGGGGCAGGGTGTGAACTGTATATAGGGGCAGGGAGTGAACTGTATATATGGGCAGGGAGTGAACTGTATATAGGGGCAGAGGGTGAATTGTATATAGCGAGGGGGTGAACTGTATATAGGGGGAGGGGTGAACTGTATATAGGGGCAGGGAGTGAACTGTATGTAGGGGCAGTGGGTGAATTGTATATAGGGGAGGGGGTGAACTGTATATGGGGGGAGGGGTGAACTGTATATAGGGGCCGAGAATGAACTGTATATCAGATCAGGAGGTAAACTGTATATAGGGGCAGCGGGTGAACTGTATATAGGTGCAGAGTGAACTGTATATAGGGGCAGGGAGTGAACTGTATATAGGGGCAGGTGTTGAACTGTAAATAGGGGCAGGGAGTGAACTGCGTATAGAGGCAGAGGTTGAACTGTATATAGGGGCAGGGAGTGAACTGCGTATAGAGGCAGGGAGTGAACTGTATATAGGGGCAAGGGGTAAACTGTATATAGGGGCAGAGAGTGAACTGTATATAGGGGCAGGGGTTGAACTGTATCTAGGATGAGAGGGTGAACTGTATATAGGGGGAGGGAGTGAACTGTATATAGGGGCAGGGAGTGAAATGTATATAGGGCAGAGGGTGAGCTGTATATAGGGGCAGTGAGTGAACTGTATATAGGAGCAGGGGATGAACTGTGTATAAGGGCAGCGGGTGAACTTTATATAGGGGCAGAGAGTGAACTGTATATAGGGGCATGGAGGGAAATGTATATCGGTGCACATGGTGAACTGTATATCGGGGCAGGGAGTGAACTGTATATAGGGGCAGAGAGTGAACTGTATACAGTGGCAGAGAGTGAACTGTATATTGGGGCAGGGGATGAACTTTATATAGGGGCAGAGAGTGAACTGTATATCGAGGAATGGAGTGAACTCTATATGGGGGCAGAGGTTGAACTGTATATAGGGGCAGAGAGTGAACTGTATACAGGGGCAGAGGGTGAACTGTATATAGGGGAGAGGGTGAACTGTATATAGGGGGAGGGGGTGAAATATATATTGGGGAGGGAGTGAAATATATATAGGGGGAGGGAGTGAGCTGTGTATAGGGGCAGGGAGTGAACTGTATATAGGGGCAGAGGTTGAAATGTATATAGGGGCAGTGAGTGAACTGTATATAGGGGCAGAGAGTGAACTGTATATAGGGGCAGAGAGTGAACTGTATATAGGGGCAGTGATTGAATTGTATATAGGGGCAGAGAGTGAACTGTATATAGGGGCAGGGAGGGAACTGTATATAGGGGCAGAGAGTGAACTGTATATAGGGGCAGTGATTGAATTGTATATAGGGGCAGAGAGTGAACTGTATATACGGGCAGGGAGGGAACTGTATATAGGGGCACAGGGTGAACTGTACATCGGGGCTGGGAGTGAACTGTATATAGGGGCAGGGGGGGAACTATATAGAGGCAGGGTGTGAACTGTATATGGGGCAGAGTGAGCTGTATATAGGGGCAGGGAGTGATCTGTATATAGGGGCAGTGGGTGAACTGTACATAGGGTCAGAGAGTGAACTGTATATAGGGGCAGAGCGTGAACTGTATGAAGGGGCATGGAGTGAACTGTATATAGGGGCAGGGAGTGAACTGCATATAGGGGCAGGGGGTGTACTGTATATAGAGGCAGGGGGTGAACTCTATATAGGGGCAGGGAGTGAACTGTATATAGGGGCAGTGAGTGAACTGTATATAGGGGCAGGGGGTGAAGTGTATATAGGGGCAGAGAGTGAACTGTATATAGGGACAGAGAGTGAACTGTATGTAGGGGCAGGGAGTGAACTGTATATAGGGGCAGGGAGTGAACTGTATATCGGGGCAGAGAGTGAACTGTATATAGGGGCAGGGAGTGAACTGTATATGGGGGCAGAGAGTGAACTGTATATAGGGGCAGGGGGTTAACTGTATATAGGGGCAGGGGGTGAACTGTATATGGGGGCAGCGAGTGAACTGTATATAGGGACAGCGGGTTAACTGTATATAGGGGTTGATGCGCTTTCAATTACTCATAAAAGACTGAGAGTTAGAAGAGTAACTAAAGGCTTTTATTAACAAAAGAATGGAGGTCTGCCTCGAGTGGTCGACCGGTCCAGAAATACAAAGGGCTGGGGAGCAGTCACCTTTATACTAGGACTTGTGGGAGGAGTCAGCCGAGGCATGTCCAGGCATGTACACAATGGAATGCAAACAGTATACAAACAGTGGTTTACCACATTCACCCCTTGTTTAAAATTGAGTCCGGCGGGGTGAGGTGTATTAAAAGTTAGTGTATTGGAGTCTCTCCGGAGGTCTTGTATGCCGCTGTGATCGGCGTGGCGACGGCAGGGGTAGTGAAGCTTCCGGCATCAAGTCCCGCGTAGGCTGTGGCGCTGGCGTGTCGTCCTCGTAGATGTTGAGCGGGTCGCGGGACCCAGGCCTGCCGTCTGCTGGGGCTGGATATCGGATCGTGGGGGGGGGTGGTAGTGGGTAGTGGGTTACTGTGGCCCCCGAGGGTGCAAGGTCTCTTATGGAGACTGTGTCCTCCCGCCCGTCCGGGTACGCAATGTAAGTGTACTGGGGGTTGGCGTGGAGGAGGTCGACCCTCTCGACCAGGGGGTCCGTTTTATGGGTCCTTACGTGTCTTCTCAGTAGGACCGGCCCTGGGGACGTCAGCCATGGTGGTAGCGATGTCCCCGATGTGGACTTCCTTGGGAAGACAAACATTTTCTCATGAGGGGTGGCGTTAGTGGCAGTGCAGAGCAGTGACCGAATAGAGTGGAGCGCATCGGGGAGCACATCCTGCCAGCGGGAGGTTGGAAGGCCCCTAGACTTTAAGGCTAGCAGGGCGGCCTTCCAAACTGTCGCATTTTCTCTTTCCACCTGTCCGTTCCCCCGGGGGTTGTAACTAGTGGTCCTGCTTGTGGCAATACCCCTAGTTAGCAGGTACTGACGGAGTTTGTCGCTCATAAACGATGAGCCCCGGTCGCTATGGATATAGCTGGGGAAACCGAACAGAGTGAAGAGGTCATTTAGGCATTTAATGACCGTGGCACTGGTCATGTCCGGGCAGGGGATGGCGAACGGGAAACGGGAGTACTCATCAATAATATTGAGGAAGTACACGTTGCGGTCGGAGGAGGGGAGAGGCCCTTTAAAATCGACGCTCAGGCGCTCGAAGGGGCGAGTGGCTTTTATCAGGTGAGCCCTGTCTGGTTTATAAAAGTGCGGTTTGCACTCAGCGCAGACTTGGCAGTTCCTGGTCATGGTCCTGACCTCCTCAATGGAGTAAGGTAGGTTGCGGGCCTTGACGAAGTGGAAGAACCTGGTGACCCCCGGGTGGCAGAGGTCATTGTGGAGGGCCCGCAGTCTATCGATCTGCGCGCTGGCGCAGGTGCCACGCGATAGAGCATCCGGGGGTTCGTTGAGCTTCCCGGGCCGGTACAAGATCTCGTAATTGTAGGTGGAAAGTTCGATTCTCCACCTCAAGATCTTGTCATTTTTGATTTTGCCCCTCTGCTTGTTGTTAAACATGAAAGCGACTGAACGCTGGTCAGTGAGCAGGGTAAATCGTTTTCCGGCCAGGTAGTGCCTCCAATGACGCACAGCCTCCACAATAGCCTGGGCCTCCTTCTCAACAGCGGAGTGTCTGGTCTCCGGGCCCTGGAGGGTTCGTGAAAAGAAGGCCGCGGGTCTCCCCGCCTGATTGAGGGTAGCGGCCAGGGCAAAGTCGGACGCGTCGCTTTCCACCTGGAAGGGGATGGATTCGTCCACTGCGTGCATGGTGGCTTTGGCGATGTCCTCCTTGATACGGTGGAAGGCTAAGCGGGCCTCTGCCGTCAAGGGAAAAGAGGTGGACTTGATCAGCGGACGGGCCTTGTCCGCATAGTAGGGGACCCACTGGGCGTAATAGGAGAAAAACCCTAGGCACCTCTTCAGGGCCTTGGGGCAGTGGGAGTTCCATAAGGGGACGCATCCGGTCGGGGTCGGGACCGATGACTCCGTGTTCCACAACACAGCCAAGGATGGCGAGGCGGTTTGTGCGGAATATGCACTTCTCCTTGTTATATGTCAGGTTCAGGAGTTGGGCGGTGCGGAGGAATTTTTCGAGGTTTGCGTCATGGTCCTGCAAGTCACGGCCGCAGATGGTCACATTGTCCAGGTATGGGAAAGTGGCCTGCGACGCATTTTGATCTACCATCCGGTCCATCTCCCTTTGGAAGACGGAGACCCCGTTGGTGACGCCAAAGGGAACCCTAAGGAAGTGATAGAGGCGGCCGTTTGCCTCAAAGGCAGTATACTGGCGGTCCTCAGGGCAGATAGGGAGTTGGTGGTACGCTGATTTCAGGTCAATGGTTGAGAAGACGCGGTACTGCGCGATCTGATTGACCATATCAGCTATGCGGGGGAGTGGGTAAGCGTCCAGTAGGGTGTAGCGATTTATTGTCTGGCTGTAGTCGAGGACCAGGCGCTGCTTCTCGCCGGTCTTAACGACCACAACCTGGGCTCGCCAGGGGCTGGTGCTGCCCTCAATAATCCCTTCCTTCAGGAGCCGCTCCACTTCGGTTTTAATGAAAACCCTGTCCCCGGCGCTGTATCGCCTGCTCTTTGTGGCGATGGGCTTACAGTCGGGGGTGAGGTTAGCAAACAGTGGGGGGGGGGTGACTCGGAGTGTGGAGAGGTTGCACCTGGTGCGCGGCGGGCAATTTGGAAGCTGCTGGCTGCGGACTGTGAGTGGGGGGAGGGGTCCACCGTACGCCATCGTAACACTTTTAAGGTGGCACTGAAAATCTAACCCCAGTAGAACGGCAGCGCAGAGGTCGGGCAGGACCAGAAGTTTAAAATTATCGTACACAGTCCCGTCTACTATGAGTGTCACCACGCAGTAGCCGCCAATGTCCGCTGACTGGGACTCGGAGGCCATAGAAATCCGCTGGTGCGCAGGCAGGACTGGGAGAGAGCAACGCCGCACCATGTCAGGGTGGATGAAGCTCTCCGTGCTCCCAGAGTCAAAAAGGCAGATTGTATCGTGACCATTTACCTTAATGTCCATTGTGGAACTGGCCAGTTGGTGCGGTCTCGCTTGGTCCAGTGTAACGGATGCCAGCGTAGGGGTCGGTGTGTCGCTGCGGGTATCAGATGAGGCGGTGTCGGGGGCCTGCTGCGTCCCGGCTGTCGTCCAAGATGGCGGCGTCCATGATCCCCATGTGGCTGGAGGCGTCCAAAATGGCTGCTGTACCGGTGATTCGCACATGGCCGAGGAGGCCCAAGATGGCGGCCCGCATGGCCCACACGCGGCGCTGCTGGGGTTCGGGTTGGCTTTGGCCCTGCAGACGCTAGCGTAGTGTCCCTTCTTCCCGCAGCCCGAGCAGATCGCGTTTTTCGCCGGGCAGCGCGCTCTGGGGTGTTTTGCCTGGCCACAGAAGTAGCATTTCTGGCCTTGGGGCACTGCTGTCTGGCCTTGGGACACTGCTGCGGTAGTTGGGCCGTTGCTGGGGTGTGGCTGGGGTGGCACGGCGCTATGAGGCGGTCCTACCGTGTCCCAGGCTGTCGTTCCCCACGGCGTCCACGGTGCAGAGGAGTAGGCATCCATGCCCTGGTAGGCTGCATCCAATGATAGTGCGAGTTCAGAGGCCTTGTTGAGGTTGAGGTCACTCTGCTCCAACAGTCGCTGTCGGGTGTAATTGGATCTGTGGCCCGCTACAAAAGCGTCCCGGATAAGTTCCTCTGTGTACACAGCGGCCTTTACATCCTTACACCCACAGGCCCGGCCAAGCACGGACAGTGCCTGAAGATATTCCACGGTCGATTCCCCAGGTTGTTGCTTACGACTCCCCAGAAGGTGCCTGGCGTACACTTCGTTCACTGGGCGCGTGTACTGGTCCTTGAGGAGCTTGATAGCATCCGCGTACGAGGTCGCGTCTTGGATGACCGAGTACACTCGGTGGTTCACTTTGGAGGTCAGGACATCCAGTTTGTCCTCTTCCGATTTGATTGCTTCGGAGGCGGTCAGGAATTTTTCGAAACACTTAAGCCAGTGAGTAAACTTGGTGGATGAGTCCGCCTCCCGATGACCCAAGTCCAGGCATGCTGGTGTGAGGATCTTTTCCATTATAAAAATTTTGTTAATAAAATTGATGCGCTATCAATTACTCATAAAAGACTGAGAGTTAGAAGAGTAACTAAAGGCTTTTATTAACAAAAGAATGGAGGTCTGCCTCGAGTGGTCGACCGGTCCAGAAATACAAAGGGCTGGGGAGCAGTCACCTTTATACTAGGACTTGTGGGAGGAGTCAGCCGAGGCATGTCCAGGCATGTACACAGTGGAATGCAAACAGTGGTTTACCACAGGGGCAGGGGGTGAACTGTATATAGGGGCAGCGAGTGAACCGTATATAGGGGCAGGGAGTGAACTGTATATAGGGGCAGGGAGTGAACTGTATGTAGGGGCTGGGAGTGAACTGTATATGGGGGCAGAGAGTGAACTGTATATAGGGGCAGCGAGTGAACTGTATATAGGGGCAGAGGGTGAACTGTATATAGGGGCAGCGAGTGAACTGTATGTAGGGGCTGGGAGTGAACTGTATATAGGGGCAGAGGGTGAACTGTATATAGGGTTAGAGAGTGAACTGTATATAGAGGCAGGGAGTGAAATGTATATGGGGCAGAGAGTGAACTGTGTATAGGGGCAGGGATTGAACTGTATATAGGGGCAGGCCGTAAACTGTATATAGGGGCAGGGAGTGAACTCTATATATGGGCAGGGAGTGAACTGCATGTAGGGGCAGAGGCTGAATTGTATATAGGGGGAGGGGGTGAACTGTATATAGGGGGAGGGGTGAACTGTATATAGGGGCAGGGGGTGAAATGTATATAGGGGGAGGGTGTGAACTGTATATAGGGGGAGGGGTGAACTGTATAGAGGGGCAGGGGGTGAAATGTATATAGGGGCAGGGGGTGAACTGCATATAGGGGCAGAGAGTGAACTGTATATAGGGGCAGAGGGTGTACTGTATATAGGGGCAGAGAGTGAACTGTATATAGGGGCAGGGAGTGAACTGTATATGGGGGCAGAGAGTGAAATGTATATAGGGGCAGCGAGTGAACTGTATATAGGGGCAGGGGGTGAACTGTATATAGGGTTAGAGAGTGAAATGTATATAGGGGCAGAGATTGAACTGTATATAGGGGCAGGGTGTGAACTGTATATATGGGCAGGGAGTGAACTGTATATAGGAGCAGGGAGTGAACTGTATATAGCGAGGGGGTGAACTGTATATAGGGGGAGGGGTGAACTGTATATAGGGGCAGAGGGTGAATTGTATATAGCGAGGGGGTGAACTGTATATAGTGGGAGGGGTGAACTGTATATAGGGGCCGAGAGTGAACTGTATATAGGGGCCGAGAATGAACTGTATATCAGATCAGGATGTAAACTGTATATAGGGGCAGCGGGTGAACTGTATATAGGGGCAGAGAGTGAACTGTATATAGGGGCCGGGAGTGAACTGCGTATAGAGGCAGGGAGTGAACTGTATATAGGGGCAGAGAGTGAACTGTATATAGGGGCAGGGGTTGAACTGTATATAGGATGAGAGGGTGAACTGTATATAGGGGGAGGGAGTGAAATGTATATAGGGGCAGAGGGTGAACTGTATATAGGATGAGAGGGTGAACTGTATATAGGGGCAGGGAGTTAAATGTATATAGGGGCAGAGGGTGAACTGTATATAGGGGCAGTGAGTGAACTGTATATAGGGGCAGGGGATGAACTGTGTATAAGGGCAGCGGGTGAACTTTATATAGGGGCAGAGAGTGAACTGTATATAGGGGCATGGAGGGAAATGTATATAGGGGCACAGGGTGAACTGTATATCGGGGCAGGGAGTGAACTGTATATAGGGGCATGGTGTGAACTGTATATATGGGCAGAGAGTGAACTGTATATAGTGGCAGAGAGTGAACTGTATATAGGGGCAGGGGATGAACTGTATATAGGGGCAGAGGGTGAACTGTATATAGGGGAGAGGGTGAACTGTATATAGGGGGAGGGGGTGAAATATATATCGGGGAGGGAGTGAAATATATATAGGGGGAGGGAGTGAGCTGTATCTTGGGGCAGGGAGTGAACTGTATATAGGGGCAGAGGTTGAAATGTATATAGGGGCAGTGAGTGAACTGTATATAGGGGCAGAGAGTGAACTGTATATAGGGGCAGAGAGTGAACTGTATATAGGGGCAGTGATTGAATTGTATATAGGGCAGAGAGTGAACTGTATATAGGGGCAGGGAGGGAACTGTATATTGGGGCACAGGGTGAACTGTATATCGGGGCTGGGAGTGAACTGTATAAAGGGGCAGGGAGTGAACTGTATATAGGGGCAGTGATTGAATTGTATATGGGGCAGAGAGTGAACTGTATATAGGGGCAGGGAGGGAACTGTATATTGGGGCACAGGGTGAACTGTATATCGGGGCTGGGAGTGAACTGTATAAAGGGGCAGGGAGTGAACTGTATATAGGGGCAGTGGGTGAACTGTACATAGGGTGAGAGAGAGAACTGTATGAAGGGGCATGGAGTGAACTGTATATAGGGGCAGGGAGTGAACTGCATATAGGGGCAGGGGGTGTACTGTATATAGAGGCAGGGGGTGAACTCTATATAGGGGCAGGGAGTGAACTGTATATAGGGGCAGTGAGTGAACTGTATATAGGGGCTTGGGGTGAACTGGAAATAGGGGCAGGGAGTGAACTGTATATAGTGGAAGGGGCTGAACTGTATATAGGGGCAGAGAGTGAACTTTATATAGGGGCAGAGAGTGAAATGTATATAGGGGCAGAGAGTGAACTGCATCTAGGGGCAGGTGGTGAATTGTATATAGGGGCAGAGGGTGAACTGTATGAAGGGGCAGGGAGTGAACTGTATATAGGGGCAGGTGGTGAACTGTATATAGGGGCAGAGAGTGAACTGTATATAGGGGCAGGGAGTGAACTGTATATAGGGGCAGAGGGTGAACTGTATGAAGGGGCAGGGAGTGAACTGTATATAGGGGCAGGTGGTGAACTGTATATAGGGGCAGATAGTGAACTGTATAAATGGGCAGAGGGTGAACTGTATATAGGGGCAGAGGGTGAACTGTATGAAGGGGCAGGGAGTGAACTGTATATAGGGGCAGGTGGTGAACTGTATATAGGGGCAGGGAGTGAACTGTATATAGGGGCAGAGAGTGAACTGTATATAGGGGCAGAGGGTGAACTGTATGAAGGGGCAGGGAGTGAACTGTATATAGGGGCAGGTGGTGAACTGTATATAGGGGCAGAGAGTGAACTCTATATAGGGGCAGGGAGTGAACTGTATATAGTGGAAGGGGCTGAACTGTATATAGGGGCAGAGAGTGAACTGTATATAGGGGCTTGGGGTGAACTGTATATAGGGGCAGGGAGTGAACTGTATATCGTGGAAGGGGCTGAACTGTATATAGGGGCAGAGAGTGAACTTTAGATAGGGGCAGAGCGTGAAATGTATATAGGGGCAGAGAGTGATCTGTATATAGGGGCAGAGAGTGAACTGTATAAAGGGGCAGGGAGTGAACTGTATATAGGGGCAGTGAGTGAAATGTATATAGGGGCAGGGAGTGAACTGTATATAGGGGCAGAGAGTGAACTGTATATAGGGGCAGGGAGTGAACTGTAAATAGGGGCAGAGAGTGAACTTTATATAGGGGCAGAGAGTGAACTGTATATAGGGGAATGGAGTGAACTCTATATAGGGGCAGAGGTTGAACTGTATATAGGGGCAGAGAGTGAACTGTATACAGGGGCAGAGGGTGAACTGTATATAGGGGAGAGGGTGAACTGTATATAGGGGGAGGGGGTGAAATATATATAGGGGAGGGAGTGAAATATATATTGGGGGAGGGAGTGAACTGTATATAGGGGCAGGGAGTGAACTGTATATAGGGGCAGAGGTTGAAATGTATATAGGGGCAGTGAGTGAACTGTATATAGGGGCAGGGGATGAACTGTGTATAGGGGCAGCGGGTGAACTGTATATAGGGGCAGAGAGTGAACTGTATATAGGGGCAGGGAGTGAACTGTATATAGGGGCAGGGGGTGAACTATATAGAGGCAGGGTGTGAACTGTATATGGGGCAGAGTGAGCTGTATATCGGGGCAGGGAGTGATCTGTATATAGGGGCAGTGGGTGAACTGTATATAGGGTCAGAGAGTGAACTGTATATAGGGGCAGAGCGTGAACTGTATAAAGGGGCATGGAGTGAACTGTATATAGGGGCAGAGAGTGAACTGTATATCGGGGCAGAGGGTGAACTGTATATAGGGGCAGGGAGTGAACTGCATATAGGGGCAGGGGGTGTACTGTATATAGAGGCAGGGGGTGAACTCAATATAGGGGCAGGGAGTGAACTGTATATAGGGGCAGTGAGTGAACTGTATATAGGGGCAGGGGGTGAACTGTATATAGGGGCAGAGAGTGAACTGTATATAGGGGCAGGGAGTGAACTGTATATAGGGGCAGGGTGTGAACTGTATATAGGGGCAGGGGGTTAACTGTATATAGGGGCAGAGAGTGAACTGTATATCGGGGCAGAGAGCGAACTGTATATAGGGGCAGGGAGTGAACTGTATATAGGGGCAGAGAGTGAACAGTATATAGGGGCAGGGAGTGAACTGTATATAGGGGCAGGGGGTTAACTGTATATAGGGGCAGGGGGTGAACTGTATATAGGGGCAGCGAGTGAACTGTATATAGGGGCAGCGAGTGAACTGTATATAGGGGCAGCGAGTGAAATGTATATAGGGGCAGGGGGTTAACTGTATATAGGGGCAGGGGGTGAACTGTATATAGGGGCAGCGAGTGAACTGTATATCGGGGCAGGGAGTGAACTGTATGTAGGGGCAGGGAGTGAACTGTATATGGGGGCAGAGAGTGAACTGTATATAGGGGCAGCGAGTGAACTGTGTATAGGGGCAGAGGGTGAACTGTATATAGGGTTAGAGAGTGAACTGTATATAGAGGCAGGGAGTGAAATGTATATGGGGCAGAGGGTGAACTGTATATAGGGGCAGTGAGTGAACTGTATATAGGGGCAGGGGATGAACTGTGTATAGGGGCAGCGGGTGAACTGTATATAGTGGCAGAGAGTGAACTGTATATGGGGCAGGGGATGAACTTTATATAGTAGCAGAGAGTGAACTGTATATAGGGGAATGGAGTGAACTCTATATAGGGGCAGAGGTTGAACTGTATATAGGGGCAGAGAGTGAACTGTATACAGGGGCAGAGGGTGAACTGTATAAAGGGGAAGGGGGTGAAATATATATAGGGGAGGGAGTGAAATATATATAGGGGGAGGGAGTGAACTGCATATAGGGACAGGGAGTGAATTGTATATAGGGGCAGAGGTTGAAATGTATATAGGGGCAGGGAGTGAACTGTATATAGGGACGGGGGTGAACTGTATATAGGGGCAGAGCGTGATCTGTATATAGGGGCAGGGAGTGAACTGTATATAGGGGCAGAGAGTGAACTGTATATAGGGGCAGTGATTGAACTGTATATAGGGGCAGGGAGGGAACTGTATATAGGGGCAGAGAGTGAACTGTATATCGGGGCAGGGAGTGAACTGTATATAGGGGCAGTGGGTGAACTGTATATAGGGGCAGAGCGTGAACTGTATAAAGGGGCATGGAGTGAACTGTATATAGGGGCAGAGAGTGAACTGTATATCGGGGCAGAGGGTGAACTGTATATAGGGGCAGGGAGTGAACTGCATATAGGGGCAGGGGGTGTACTGTATATAGGGGCATGGGGTGAACTCTATATAGGGGCAGGGAGTGAACTGTATATAGGGGCGGAGGGTGAACTGTATATCGGGGCAGAGAGTGAACAGTATATAGGGGCAGAGAGTGAACAGTATATAGGGGCAGAGAGTGAAATGTATATAGGGGCAGTGATTGAACTGTATATATGGGCAGGGGGTGAACTGAATATAGGGGCAGAGGGTGAACTGTATATAGGGGCAGAGAGTGAACAGTATATAGGGGCAGAGTGTGAAATGTATATAGGGGCAGTGATTGAAATGTATATAGGGGCAGAGAGTGAACTGTATATAGGGGCAGAGAGTGAACTGTATATAGGGGCAGAGGGTGAACTGTATATAGGGGCAGAGAGTGAACAGTATATAGGGGCAGAGAGTGAAATGTATATTGGGGCAATGATTGAACTGTATATAGGGGCAGAGAGTGAACTGTATATAGGGGCAGGGAGTGAACTGTATATAGGGGCAGGGGGTGAACTATATAGAGGCAGGGTGTGAACTGTATATGGGGCAGAGTGAACTGTATATAGGGGCAGGGAGTGAACTGTATATAGGGGCAGTGGGTGAACTGTATATAGGGTCAGAGAGTGAACTGTATATAGGGGCAGAGCGTGAACTGTATAAAGGGGCATGGAGTGTACTGTATATAGGGGCAGAGAGTGAACTGTATATCGGGGCAGAGGGTGAACTGTATATAGTGGCAGGGAGTGAACTGCATATAGGGGCAGGGGGTGTACTGTATATAGGGGCATGGGGTGAACTCTATATAGGGGCAGGGAGTGAACTGTATATAGGGGCAGTGAGCGAACTATATATAGGGGCAGGGGGTGAACTGTATATAGGGGCAGAGAGTGAACTATATAGGGGCGGAGGGTGAACTGTATGTAGGGGCAGGGAGTGAACTGTATATAGGGGCAGAGAGTGAACTGTATATAGGGGCAGAGAGTGAACTGTATATAGGGGCAGAGAGTGAACTGCTTATAGGGGCAGAGGGTGAACTGTATAAAGGGGCATGGAGTGTACTGTATATAGGGGCAGAGAGTGAACTGTATATAGTGGAAGGGGGTGAACTGTATATAGGGGCAGAGAGTGAACTGTATATAGTGGAAGGGGGTGAACTGTATATCGGGGCAGAGGGTGAACTGTATATAGTGGAAGGGGGTGAACTGTATATAGGGGCAGAGAGTGAACTGTATATAGGGGCAGGGGGTGAACTGTATATAGGGGCAGAGAGTGAACTGTATATAGAGGCAGAGAGTGAACTGCATAAAGGGGCAGGGTGTGAACTGTATATAGGGGCAGGGAGTGAACTGTATATAGGGGCCGAGAGTGAACTGTATATAGGGGCCGAGAATGAACTGTATATCAGGGCAGGGGGTGAACTGTATATAGGGGCAGGGAGTGAATTGTATATAGGGGCAGAGAGTGAACTGTATATAGGGGCAGAGAGTGAACTGTATATAGGGGCAGGGAGTGAATTGTATATAGGGGCAGGGAGTGAATTGTATATAGGGGCAGAGAGTGAACTGTATATAGGGGCAGAGAGTGAATTGTATGTAGGGGCAGAGAGTGAACTGTATATAGGGGCAGGGAGTGAATTGTATGTCGGGGCAGGGAGTGAACTGTATATAGGGGCAGAGAGTGAACTGTATATAGGGGCAGAGAGTGAACTGTATATAGGGGCAGAGAGTGAACTGTATATAGGGGCAGGGAGTGAACTGTATATAGGGGCAGCGAGTGAACTGTATATAGGGGCAGGGGGTTAACTGTATATAGGGGCAGGGGGTGAACTGTATATAGGGGCAGCGAGTGAACTGTATATAGGTGCAGGGGGTTAACTGTATATAGGGGCAGGGGGTGAACTGTATATTGGGGCAGCGAGTGAACTGTATATAGGGGCAGGGAGTGAACTGTATATAGGGGCAGGGAGTGAACTGTATATGGGGGCAGAGAGTGAACTGTATATAGGGGCAGGGGGTGAACTTTATATAGGGTTAGAGAGTGAACTGTATAAATGGGCAGGGAGTGAAATTTATATAGGGGCAGAGAGTGAACTGTATATAGGGGCGGGGATTGAACTGTATATAGGGGCGGGGATTGAACTGTATATAGGGGCAGGGAGTGAACTGTATATAGGGGCAGTGGGTGAACTGTATATAGGGGCAGAGCGTGAACTGTATAAAGGGGCATGGAGTGAACTGTATATAGGGGCAGAGAGTGAACTGTATATCGGGGCAGAGGGTGAACTGTATATAGGGGCAGGGAGTGAACTGCATATAGGGGCAGGGGGTGTACTGTATATAGGGGCATGGGGTGAACTCTATATAGAGGCAGGGAGTGAACTGTATATAGGGGCGGAGGGTGAACTGTATATCGGGGCAGAGAGTGAACAGTATATAGGGGCAGAGAGTGAACAGTATATAGGGGCAGAGAGTGAAATGTATATAGTGGCAGTGATTGAACTGTATATATGGGCAGGGGGTGAACTGTATATAGGGGCAGAGGGTGAACTGTATATAGGGGCAGAGAGTGAACAGTATATAGGGGCAGAGTGTGAAATGTATATAGGGGCAGTGATTGAAATGTATATAGGGGCAGAGAGTGAACTGTATATAGGGGCAGAGAGTGAACTGTATATAGGGGCAGAGGGTGAACTGTATATAGGGGCAGAGAGTGAACAGTATATAGGGGCAGAGAGTGAAATGTATATTGGGGCAGTGATTGAACTGTATATAGGGGCAGAGAGTGAACTGTATATAGGGGCAGGGAGTGAACTGTATATAGGGGCAGGGGGTGAACTATATAGAGGCAGGGTGTGAACTGTATATGGGGCAGAGTGAACTGTATATAGGGGCAGGGAGTGAACTGTATATAGGGGCAGTGGGTGAACTGTATATAGGGTCAGAGAATGAACTGTATATAGGGGCAGAGCGTGAACTGTATAAAGGGGCATGGAGTGTACTGTATATAGGGACAGAGAGTGAACTGTATATCGGGGCAGAGGGTGAACTGTATATAGTGGCAGGGAGTGAACTGCATATAGGGGCAGGGGGTGTACTGTATATAGGGGCATGGGGTGAACTCTATATAGGGGCAGGGAGTGAACTGTATATAGGGGCAGTGAGCGAACTATATATCGGGGCAGGGGGTGAACTGTATATAGGGGCAGAGAGTGAACTATATAGGGGCGGAGGGTGAACTGTATGTAGGGGCAGGGAGTGAACTGTATATAGGGGCAGAGAGTGAACTGTATATAGGGGCAGAGAGTGAACTGTATATAGGGGCAGAGAGTGAACTGCTTATAGGGGCAGAGGGTGAACTGTATAAAGGGGCATGGAGTGTACTGTATATAGGGGCAGAGAGTGAACTGTATATAGTGGAAGGGGGTGAACTGTATATAGGGGCAGAGAGTGAACTGTATATAGTGGAAGGGGGTGAACTGTATATCGGGGCAGAGGGTGAACTGTATATAGTGGAAGGGGGTGAACTGTATATAGGGGCAGAGAGTGAACTGTATATAGGGGCAGGGGGTGAACTGTATATAGGGGCAGAGAGTGAACTGTATATAGAGGCAGAGAGTGAACTGTATAAAGGGGCAGGGTGTGAACTGTATATAGGGGCAGGGAGTGAACTGTATATAGGGGCCGAGAGTGAACTGTATATAGGGGCCGAGAATGAACTGTATATCAGGGCAGGGGGTGAACTGTATATAGGGGCAGGGAGTGAATTGTATATAGGGGCAGAGAGTGAACTGTATATAGGGGCAGAGAGTGAACTGTATATAGGGGCAGAGAGTGAATTGTATGTAGGGGCAGAGAGTGAACTGTATATAGGGGCAGGGAGTGAATTGTATGTCGGGGCAGGGAGTGAACTGTATATAGGGGCAGAGAGTGAACTGTATATAGGGGCAGAGAGTGAACTGTATATAGGGGCAGAGAGTGAACTGTATATAGGGGCAGGGAGTGAACTGTATATAGGGGCAGCGAGTGAACTGTATATAGGGGCAGGGGGTTAACTGTATATAGGGGCAGGGGGTGAACTGTATATAGGGGCAGCGAGTGAACTGTATATAGGGGCAGGGGGTTAACTGTATATAGGGGCAGGGGGTGAACTGTATATTGGGGCAGCGAGTGAACTGTATATAGGGGCAGGGAGTGAACTGTATATAGGGGCAGGGAGTGAACTGTATATGGGGGCAGAGAGTGAACTGTATATAGGGGCAGGGGGTGAACTTTATATAGGGTTAGAGAGTGAACTGTATAAATGGGCAGGGAGTGAAATTTATATAGGGGCAGAGAGTGAACTGTATATAGGGGCGGGGATTGAACTGTATATAGGGGCGGGGATTGAACTGTATGTAGGGGCAGGCCGTGAATTGTATATAGGGGCAGGGAGTGAACTGTATGTAGGGGCAGGGGGTGAATTGTTTCTACGGGGAGGGGGTGAACTGTATACAGTGGGAGGGGTGAACTGTATATAGGGGCAGGGGGTGAAATGTATATAGCGGCAGGGAGTGAACTGTATATAGGGGCAGGGAGTGAACTGTATATAGGGGCAGGGGTTGAACTGTATATAGGATGAGAGGGTGAACTGTATATAGGGGGAGGGAGTGAACTGTATATAGGGGCAGGGAGTGAAATGTATATAGGGGCAGAGGGTGAACTGTATATAGGGGCAGTGAGTGAACTGTATATAGGGGCAGGGGATGAACTGTGTATAAGGGCAGCGGGTGAACTTTATATAGGGGCAGAGAGTGAACTGTATATAGGGGCATGGAGGGAAATGTATATAGGGGCACAGGGTGAACTGTATATAGTGGCAGAGAGTGAACTGTATATAGGGGCAGGGGATGAACTTTATATAGGGGCAGAGAGTGAACTGTATATAGAGGAATGGAGTGAACTCTATATAGGGGCAGAGGTTGAACTGTATACAGGGGCAGAGGGTGAACTGTCTATAGGGGAGAGGGTGAACTGTATATAGGGGGAGGGTGTGAAATATATATAGGGGAGGGAGTGAAATATATATAGGGGAGGGAGTGAGCTGTATATAGGGGCAGGGAGTGAACTGTATATAGGGGCAGAGGTTGAAATGTATATAGGGGCAGTGAGTGAACTGTATATAGGGGCAGAGAGTGAACTGTATATCGGGGCAGAGAGTGAACTGTATATAGGGGCAGTGATTGAATTGTATATAGGGGCAGAGAGTGAACTGTATATAGGGGCAGGGAGGGAGCTGTATATAGGGGCAGAGAGTGAACTGTATATAGGGGCAGTGATTGAATTGTATATAGGGGCAGAGAGTGAACTGTATATAGGGGCAGAGAGTGAACTGTATATAGGGGCAGTGATTGAATTGTATATAGGGGCAGAGAGTGAACTGTATATACGGGCAGGGAGGGAACTGTATATAGGGGCAGGGAGTGAACTGCATATAGGGGCAGGGGGTGTACTGTATATAGAGGCAGGGGGTGAACTCTATATAGGGGCAGGGAGTGAACTGTATATAGGGGCAGTGAGTGAACTGTATATAGGGGCAGGGGGTGAACTGTATATAGGGGCAGAGAGTGAACTTTATATAGGGACAGAGAGTGAACTGTATGTAGGGGCAGGGAGTGAACTGTATATAGGGGCAGGGAGTGAACTTTATATCGGGGCAGAGAGTGAACTGTATATAGGGGCAGGGAGTGAACTGTATATGGGGGCAGAGAGTGAACTGTATATAGGGGCAGGGAGTGAACTGTATATGGGGGCAGAGAGTGAACTGTATATAGGGGCAGGGGGTTAACTGTATATAGGGGCAGGGGGTGAACTGTATATGGGGGCAGCGAGTGAACTGTATATAGGGACAGGGGGTTAACTGTATATAGGGGTTGATGCGCTATCAATTACTCATAAAAGACTGAGAGTTAGAAGAGAAACTAAAGGCTTTTATTAACAAAAGAATGGATGTCTGCCTCGAGTGGTCGACCGGTCCAGAAATACCAAGGGCTGGGGAGCAGTCACCTTTATACTAGGACTTGTGGGAGGAGTCAGCCGAGGCATGTCCAGGCATGTACACAATGGAATGCAAACAGTATACAAACAGTGGTTTACCACATTCACCCCTTGTTTAAAATTGAGTCCGGCGGGGTGAAGTGTATTAAAAGTTAGTGTATTGGAGTCTCTCCGGAGGTCTTGTCTGCCGCTGTGATCGGCGTGGCGACGGCAGGGGTAGTGAAGTTTCCGGCGTCGAGTCCAGCGTAGGCTGTGGCGCTGGCGTGTCGTCCTCGTAGATGTTGAGCGGGTCGCGGGACCCAGGCCTGCCGTCTGCTGGGGCTGGATATCGGATCGTGGGGGGGGGTGGTAGTGGGTAGTGGGTTACTGTGGCCCCCGAGGGTGCAAGGTCTCTTATGGAGACTGTGTCCTCCCGCCCGTCCGGGTACGCAATGTAAGCGTACTGGGGGTTGGCGTGGAGGAGGTCGACCCTCTCGACCAGGGGGTCCGTTTTATGGGTCCTTACGTGTCTTCTCAGTAGGACCGGCCCTGGGGACGTCAGCCATGGCGGTAGCGATGTCCCCGATGTGGACTTCCTTGGGAAGACAAACATTTTCTCATGAGGGGTGGCGTTAGTGGCAGTGCAGAGCAGTGACCGAATAGAGTGGAGCGCATCGGGGAGCACATCCTGCCAGCGGGAGGTTGGAAGGCCCCTAGACTTTAAGGCTAGCAGGGCGGCCTTCCAAACTGTCGCATTTTCTCTTTCCACCTGTCCGTTCCCCCGGGGGTTGTAACTGGTGGTCCTGCTTGTGGCAATACCCCTAGTTAGCAGGTACTGACGGAGTTTGTCGCTCATAAACGATGAGCCCCGGTCGCTATGGATATAGCTGGGGAAACCGAACAGGGTGAAGAGGTCATTTAGGCATTTAATGACCGTGGCACTGGTCATGTCCGGGCAGGGGATGGCGAACGGGAAACGGGAGTACTCATCAATAATATTGTGGAAGTACACGTTGCGGTCGGAGGAGGGGAGAGGCCCTTTAAAATCGACGCTCAGGCGCTCGAAGGGGCGAGTGGCTTTTATCAGGTGAGCCCTGTCTGGTTTATAAAAGTGCGGTTTGCACTCAGCGCAGACTTGGCAGTTCCTGGTCATGGTCCTGACCTCCTCAATGGAGTAAGGTAGGTTGCGGGCCTTGACGAAGTGGAAGAACCTGGTGACCCCCGGGTGGCAGAGGTCATTGTGGAGGGCCCGCAGTCTATCGATCTGCGCGCTGGCGCAGGTGCCACGCGATAGAGCATCCGGGGGTTCGTTGAGCTTCCCGGGCCGGTACAAGATCTCGTAATTGTAGGTGGAAAGTTCGATTCTCCACCTCAAGATCTTGTCATTTTTGATTTTGCCCCTCTGCTTGTTGTTAAACATGAAAGCGACTGAACGCTGGTCAGTGAGCAGGGTAAATCGTTTTCCGGCCAGGTAGTGCCTCCAATGACGCACAGCCTCCACAATAGCCTGGGCCTCCTTCTCAACAGCGGAGTGTCTGGTCTCCGGGCCCTGGAGGGTTCGTGAAAAGAAGGCCACGGGTCTCCCCGCCTGATTGAGGGTAGCGGCCAGGGCAAAGTCGGACGCGTCGCTTTCCACCTGGAAGGGGATGGATTCGTCCACTGCGTGCATGGTGGCTTTGGCGATGTCCTCCTTGATACGGTGGAAGGCTAAGCGGGCCTCTGCCGTCAAGGGAAAAGAGGTGGACTTGATCAGCGGACGGGCCTTGTCCGCATAGTAGGGGACCCACTGGGCGTAATAGGAGAAAAACCCTAGGCACCTCTTCAGGGCCTTGGGGCAGTGGGAGTTCCATAAGGGGACGCATCCGGTCGGGGTCGGGACCGATGACTCCGTGTTCCACAACACAGCCAAGGATGGCGAGGCGGTTTGTGCGGAATATGCACTTCTCCTTGTTATATGTCAGGTTCAGGAGTTGGGCGGTGCGGAGGAATTTTTCGAGGTTTGCGTCATGGTCCTGCAAGTCACGGCCGCAGATGGTCACATTGTCCAGGTATGGGAAAGTGGCCTGCGACGCATTTTGATCTACCATCCGGTCCATCTCCCTTTGGAAGACGGAGACCCCGTTGGTGACGCCAAAGGGAACCCTAAGGAAGTGATAGAGGCGGCCGTTTGCCTCAAAGGCAGTATACTGGCGGTCCTCAGGGCAGATAGGGAGTTGGTGGTACGCTGATTTCAGGTCAATGGTTGAGAAGACGCGGTACTGCGCGATCTGATTGACCATATCAGCTATGCGGGGGAGTGGGTAAGCGTCCAGTAGGGTGTAGCGATTTATTGTCTGGCTGTAGTCGAGGACCAGGCGCTGCTTCTCGCCGGTCTTAACGACCACAACCTGGGCTCGCCAGGGGCTGGTGCTGCCCTCAATAATCCCTTCCTTCAGGAGCCGCTCCACTTCGGTTTTAATGAAAACCCTGTCCCCGGCGCTGTATCGCCTGCTCTTTGTGGCGATGGGCTTACAGTCGGGGGTGAGGTGACTCGGAGTGTGGAGAGGTTGCACCTGGTGCATGGCGGGCAATTTGGAAGCTGCTGGCTGCGGACTGTGAGTGGGGGGAGGGGTCCACCGTACGCCATCGTAACACTTTTAAGGTGGCACTGAAAATCTAACCCCAGTAGAACGGCAGCGCAGAGGTCGGGCAGGACCAGAAGTTTAAAATTATCGTACACAGTCCCGTCTACTATGAGTGTCACCACGCAGTAGCCGCCAATGTCCGCTGACTGGGACTCGGAGGCCATAGAAATCCGCTGGTGCGCAGGCAGGACTGGGAGAGAGCAATGCCGCACCGTGTCAGGGTGGATGAAGCTCTCCGTGCTCCCAGAGTCAAAAAGGCAGATTGTATCGTGACCATTTACCTTAATGTCCATTGTGGAACTGGCCAGTTGGTGCGGTCTCGCTTGGTCCAGTGTAACGGATGCCAGCGTAGGGGTCGGTGTGTCGCTGCGGGTATCAGATGAGGCGGTGTCGGGGGCCTGCTGCGTCCCGGCTGTCGTCCAAGATGGCGGCGTCCATGATCCCCATGTGGCTGGAGGCGTCCAAAATGGCTGCTGTACCGGTGATTCGCACATGGCCGAGGAGGCCCAAGATGGCGGCCCGCATGGCCCACACGCGGCGCTGCTGGGGTTTGGGGTGGCTTTGGCCCTGCAGACGCTAGCGTAGTGTCCCTTCTTCCCGCAGCCCGAGCAGATCGCGTTTTTCGCCGGGCAGCGCGCTCTGGGGTGTTTTGCCTGGCCACAGAAGTAGCATTTCTGGCCTTGGGGCACTGCTGTCTGGCCTTGGGACACTGCTGCGGTAGTTGGGCCATTGCTGGGGTGTGGCTGGGGTGGCACGGCGCTATGAGGCGGTCCTACCGTGTCCCAGGCTGTCGTTCCCCGCGGCGTCCACGGTGCAGAGGAGTAGGCATCCATGCCCTGGTAGGCTGCATCCAATGATAGTGCGAGTTCAGAGGCCTTGTTGAGGTTGAGGTCACTCTGCTCCAACAGTCGCTGTCGGGTGTAATTGGATCTGTGGCCCGCTACAAAAGCGTCCCGGATAAGTTCCTCTGTGTACACAGCGGCCTTTACATCCTTACACCCACAGGCCCGGCCAAGCACGGACAGTGCCTGAAGATATTCCACGGTCGATTCCCCAGGTTGTTGCTTACGACTCCCCAGAAGGTGCCTGGCGTACACTTCGTTCACTGGGCGCGTGTACTGGTCCTTGAGGAGCTTGATAGCATCCGCGTACGAGGTCGCGTCTTGGATGACCGAGTACACTCGGTGGTTCACTTTGGAGGTCAGGACATCCAGTTTGTCCTCTTCCGATTTGATTGCTTCGGAGGCGGTCAGGAATTTTTCGAAACACTTAAGCCAGTGAGTAAACTTGGTGGATGAGTCCGCCTCCCGATGACCTAAGTCCAGGCATGCTGGTGTGAGGATCTTTTCCATTATAAAAATTTTGTTAATAAAATTGATGCGCTATCAATTACTCATAAAAGACTGAGAGTTAGAAGAGTAACTAAAGGCTTTTATTAACAAAAGAATGGAGGTCTGCCTCGAGTGGTCGACCGGTCCAGAAATACAAAGGGCTGGGGAGCAGTCACCTTTATACTAGGACTTGTGGGAGGAGTCAGCCGAGGCATGTCCAGGCATGTACACAGTGGAATGCAAACAGTGGTTTACCACAGGGGCAGGGGGTGAACTGTATATAGGGGCAGCGAGTGAACCGTATATAAGGGCAGGGAGTGAACTGTATATAGGGGCAGGGAGTGAACTGTATGTAGGGGCTGGGAGTGAACTGTATATGGGGGCAGAGAGTGAACTGTATATAGGGGCAGCGAGTGAACTGTATATAGGGGCAGAGGGTGAACTGTATATAGGGGCAGCGAGTGAACTGTATGTAGGGGCTGGGAGTGAGCTGTATATAGGGGCAGAGGGTGAACTGTATATAGGGTTAGAGAGTGAACTGTATATAGAGGCAGGGAGTGAAATGTATATGGGGCAGAGAGTGAACTGTGTATAGGGGCAGGGATTGAACTGTATATAGGGGCAGGCCGTAAACTGTATATAGGGGCAGGGAGTGAACTCTATATATGGGCAGGGAGTGAACTGCATGTAGGGGCAGAGGCTGAATTGTATATAGGGGGAGGGGGTGAACTGTATATAGGGGGAGGGGTGAACTGTATATAGGGGGAGGGGTGAACTGTATATAGGGGCAGGGGGTGAAATGTATATAGGGGGAGGGTGTGAACTGTATATAGGGGGAGGGGTGAACTGTATATAGGGGCAGGGGGTGAAATGTATATAGGGGCAGGGGGTGAACTGCATATAGGGGCAGAGAGTGAACTGTATATAGGGGCAGGGAGTGAACTGTATATGGGGGCAGAGAGTGAAATGTATATAGGGGCAGCGAGTGAACTGTATATAGGGGCAGGGGGTGAACTGTATATAGGGTTAGAGAGTGAAATGTATATAGGGGCAGAGATTGAACTGTATATAGGGGCAGGGTGTGAACTGTATATATGGGCAGGGAGTGAACTGTATATAGGGGCAGGGAGTGAACTGTATATAGCGAGGGGGTGAACTGTATATAGGGGGAGGGGTGAACTGTATAAAGGGGCAGAGGGTGAATTGTATATAGCGAGGGGGTGAACTGTATATAGGGGGAGGGGTGAACTGTATATAGGGGCCGAGAGTGAACTGTATATAGGGGCCGAGAATGAACTGTATATCAGATCAGGAGGTAAACTGTATATAGGGGCAGCGGGTGAACTGTATATAGGGGCAGAGAGTGAACTGTATATAGGGGCAGGGAGTGAACTGCGTATAGAGGCAGGGAGTGAACTGTATATAGGGGCAGAGAGTGAACTGTATATAGGGGCAGGGGTTGAACTGTATATAGGATGAGAGGGTGAACTGTATATAGGGGGAGGGAGTGAAATGTATATCGGGGCAGAGGGTGAACTGTATATAGGATGAGAGGGTGAACTGTATATAGGGGCAGGGAGTGAAATGTATATAGGGGCAGAGGGTGAACTGTATATAGGGGCAGTGAGTGAACTGTATATAGGGGCAGGGGATGAACTGTGTATAAGGGCAGCGGGTGAACTTTATATAGGGGCAGAGAGTGAACTGTATATAGGGGCATGGAGGGAAATGTATATAGGGGCACAGGGTGAACTGTATATCGGGGCAGGGAGTGAACTGTATATAGGGGCATGGTGTGAACTGTATATATGGGCAGAGAGTGAACTGTATATAGTGGCAGAGAGTGAACTGTATATAGGGGCAGGGGATGAACTTTATATAGGGGCAGAGAGTGAACTGTATATAGGGGAATGGAGTGAACTCTATAAAGGGGCAGAGGTTGAACTGTATATAGGGGCAGAGGGTGAACTGTATATAGGGGAGAGGGTGAACTGTATATAGGGGGAGGGGGTGAAATATATATAGGGGAGGGAGTGAAATATATATAGGGGGAGGGAGTGAGCTGTATCTTGGGGCAGGGAGTGAACTGTATATAGGGGCAGAGGTTGAAATGTATATAGGGGCAGTGAGTGAACTGTATATAGGGGCAGAGAGTGAACTGTATATAGGGGCAGAGAGTGAACTGTATATAGGGGCAGTGATTGAATTGTATATGGGGCAGAGAGTGAACTGTATATAGGGGCAGGGAGGGAACTGTATATTGGGGCACAGGGTGAACTGTATATCGGGGCTGGGAGTGAACTGTATAAAGGGGCAGGGAGTGAACTGTATATAGGGGCAGGGGGTGAACTATATAGAGGCAGGGTGTGAACTGTATATGGGGCAGAGTGAGCTGTATATAGGGGCAGGGAGTGATCTGTATATAGGGGCAGTGGGTGAACTGTACATAGGGTCAGAGAGTGAACTGTATGAAGGGGCATGGAGTGAACTGTATATAGGGGCAGGGAGTGAACTGCATATAGGGGCAGGGGGTGTACTGTATATAGAGGCAGGGGGTGAACTCTATATAGGGGCAGGGAGTGAACTGTATATAGGGGCAGTGAGTGAACTGTATATAGGGGCTTGGTGTGAACTGGAAATAGGGGCAGAGAGTGAACTTTATATAGGGGCAGAGAGTGAAATGTATATAGGGGCAGAGAGTGAACTGCATATAGGGGCAGAGAGTGATCTGTATATAGGGGCAGAGAGTGAACTGTATAAAGGGGCAGGGAGTGAACTGTATATAGGGGCAGGGAGTGAATTGTATATAGGGGCAGAGGGTGAACTGTATGAAGGGGCAGGGAGTGAACTGTATATAGGGGCAGGTGGTGAACTGTATATAGGGGCAGAGAGTGAACTGTATATAGGGGCAGGGAGTGAACTGTATATAGGGGCAGAGGGTGAACTGTATGAAGGGGCAGGGAGTGAACTGTATATAGGGGCAGGTGGTGAACTGTATATAGGGGCAGAGAGTGAACTGTATAAATGGGCAGAGAGTGAACTGTATATAGGGGCAGAGGGTGAACTGTATGAAGGGGCAGGGAGTGAACTGTATATAGGGGCAGGTGGTGAACTGTATATAGGGGCAGGGAGTGAACTGTATATAGGGGCAGAGAGTGAACTGTATATAGGGGCAGAGGGTGAACTGTATGAAGGGGCAGGGAGTGAACTGTATATAGGGGCAGGTGGTGAACTGTATATAGGGGCAGAGAGTGAACTGTATATAGGGGCAGGGAGTGAACTGTATATAGTGGAAGGGGCTGAACTGTATATAGGGGCAGAGAGTGAACTGTATATAGGGGCTTGGGGTGAACTGTATTTAGGGGCAGGGAGTGAACTTTAGATAGGGGCAGAGAGTGAAATGTATATAGGGGCAGAGAGTGATCTGTATATAGGGGCAGAGAGTGAACTGTATAAAGGGGCAGAGAGTGAACTGTATATAGGGGCAGTGAGTGAAATGTATATAGGGGCAGGGAGTGAACTGTATATAGGGGCAGAGAGTGAACTGTATATAGTGGCAGGGAGTGAACTGTAAATAGGGGCAGAGAGTGAACTTTATATAGGGGCAGAGAGTGAACTGTATATAGGGGAATGGAGTGAACTCTATATAGGGGCAGAGGTTGAACTGTATATAGGGGCAGAGAGTGAACTGTATACAGGGGCAGAGGGTGAACTGTATATAGGGGAGAGGGTGAACTGTATATAGGGGGAGGGGGTGAAATATATATAGGGGAGGGAGTGAAATATATATTGGGGGAGGGAGTGAACTGTATATAGGGGCAGGGAGTGAACTGTATATAGGGGCAGAGGTTGAAATGTATATAGGGGCAGTGAGTGAACTGTATATAGGGGCAGGGGATGAACTGTGTATAGGGGCAGCGGTGTGAACTGTATATAGGGGCAGAGATTGAACTGTATATAGGGGCAGGGAGTGAACTGTATATAGGGGCAGGGGGTGAACTATATAGAGGCAGGGTGTGAACTGTATATGGGGCAGAGTGAGCTGTATATCAGGGCAGGGAGTGATCTGTATATAGGGGCAGTGGGTGAACTGTATATAGGGTCAGAGAGTGAACTGTATATAGGGGCAGAGCGTGAACTGTATAAAGGGGCATGGAGTGAACTGTATATAGGGGCAGAGAGTGAACTGTATATCGGGGCAGAGGGTGAACTGTATATAGGGGCAGGGAGTGAACTGCATATAGGGGCAGGGGGTGTACTGTATATAGAGGCAGGGGGTGAACTCTATATAGGGGCAGGGAGTGAACTGTATATAGGGGCAGTGAGTGAACTGTATATAGGGGCAGGGGGTGAACTGTATATAGGGGCAGAGAGTGAACTGTATATAGGGGCAGGGAGTGAACTGTATATAGGGGCAGGGAGTGAACTGTATATAGGGGCAGGGGGTTAACTGTATATAGGGGCAGAGAGTGAACTGTATATCGGGGCAGAGAGTGAACTGTATATAGGGGCAGGGAGTGAACTGTATATAGGGGCAGAGAGTGAACAGTATATAGGGGCAGGGAGTGAACTGTATATAGGGGCAGGGGGTTAACTGTATATAGGGGCAGGGGGTGAACTGTATATAGGGGCAGGGGGTGAACTGTATATAGGGGCAGGGAGTGAACTGTATATCGGGGCAGAGAGTGAACTGTATATAGGGGCAGGGAGTGAACTGTATATAGGGGCAGAGAGTGAACAGTATATAGGGGCAGGGAGTGAACTGTATATAGGGGCAGGGGGTTAACTGTATATAGGGGCAGGGGGTGAACTGTATATAGGGGCAGGGGGTTAACTGTATATAGGGGCAGGGGGTGAACTGTATATAGGGGCAGGGGGTGAACTGTATATAGGGGCAGCGAGTGAAATGTATATAGGGGCAGCGAGTGAACTGTATATAGGGGCAGCGAGTGAAATGTATATAGGGGCAGGGGGTTAACTGTATATAGGGGCAGGGGGTGAACTGTATATAGGGACAGGGGGTTAACTGTATATAGGGGCAGGGGGTGAACTGTATATAGGGGCAGCGAGTGAACTGTATATCGGGGCAGGGAGTGAACTGTATGTAGGGGCAGGGAGTGAACTGTATATGGGGGCAGAGAGTGAACTGTATATAGGGGCAGCGAGTGAACTGTGTATAGGGGCAGAGGGTGAACTGTATATAGGGTTAGAGAGTGAACTGTATATAGAGGCAGGGAGTGAAATGTATATGGGGCAGAGGGTGAACTGTATATAGGGGCAGTGAGTGAACTGTATATAGGGGCAGGGGATGAACTGTGTATAGGGGCAGCGGGTGAACTGTATATAGTGGCAGAGAGTGAACTGTATATGGGGCAGGGGATGAACTTTATATAGTGGCAGAGAGTGAACTGTATATAGGGGAATGGAGTGAACTCTATATAGGGGCAGAGGTTGAACTGTATATAGGGGCAGAGAGTGAACTGTATACAGGGGCAGAGGGTGAACTGTATATAGGGGAGAGGGTGAACTGTATATAGGGGAAGGGGGTGAAATATATATCGGGGAGTGAGTGAAATATATATAGGGGGAGGGAGTGAACTGCATATAGGGACAGGGAGTGAATTGTATATAGGGGCAGAGGTTGAAATGTATATAGGTGCAGGGAGTGAACTGTATATAGGGACAGGGGGTGAACTGTATATAGGGGCAGAGCGTGATCTGTATATAGGGGCAGGGAGTGAACTGTATATAGGGGCAGAGAGTGAACTGTATGTAGGGGCAGTGATTGAACTGTATATAGGGGCAGGGAGGGAACTGTATATAGGGGCAGAGAGTGAACTGTATATAGGGGCAGGGAGTGAACTGTATATAGGGGCAGTGGGTGAACTGTATATAGGAGCAGAGCGTGAACTGTATAAAGGGGCATGGAGTGAACTGTATATAGGGGCAGAGAGTGAACTGTATATCGGGGCAGAGGGTGAACTGTATACAGGGGCAGGGAGTGAACTGCATATAGGGGCAGGGGGTGTACTGTATATAGGGGCATGGGGTGAACTCTATATAGGGGCAGGGAGTGAACTGTATATACGGGCGGAGGGTGAACTGTATATCGGGGCAGAGAGTGAACAGTATATAGGGGCAGAGAGTGAACAGTATATAGGGGCAGAGAGTGAAATGTATATAGGGGCAGTGATTGAACTGTATATATGGGCAGGGGGTCAACTGTATATAGGGGCAGAGGGTGAACTGTATATAGGGGCAGAGAGTGAACAGTATATAGGGGCAGAGAGTGAAATGTATATAGGGGCAGTGATTGAACTGTATATAGGGGCAGAGTGTGAACTGTATATAGGGGCAGAGAGTGAACTCTATATAGGGGCAGAGGGTGAACTGTATATAGGGGCAGAGAGTGAACAGTATATGGGGGCAGAGAGTGAAATGTATATTGGGGCAGTGATTGAACTGTATATAGGGGCAGAGAGTGAACTGTATATAGGGGCAGGGAGTGAACTGTATATAGGGGCAGGGGGTGAACTATATAGAGGCAGGGTGTGAACTGTATATGGGGCAGAGTGAACTGTATATAGGGGCAGGGAGTGAACTGTATATAGGGGCAGTGGGTGAACTGTATATAGGGTCAGAGAGTGAACTGTATATAGGGGCAGAGCGTGAACTGTATAAAGGGGCCTGGAGTGTACTGTATATAGGGGCAGAGAGTGAACTGTATATCGGGGCAGAGGGTGATCTGTATATAGTGGCAGGGAGTGAACTGCATATAGGGGCAGGGGGTGTACTGTATATAGGGGCATGGGGTGAACTCTATATAGGGGCAGGGAGTGAACTGTCTATAGGGGCAGTGAGCGAACTATATATAGGGGCAGGGGGTGAACTGTATATAGGGGCAGAGAGTGAACTGTATATACGGGCGGAGGGTGAAGTGTATATCGGGGCAGAGAGTGAACAGTATATAGGGGCAGAGAGTGAACAGTATATAGGGGCAGAGAGTGAAATGTATATGGGGCAGTGATTGAACTGTATATATGGGCAGGGGGTGAACTGTATATAGAGGCAGAGGGTGAACTGTATATAGGGGCAGAGAGTGAACAGTATATAGGGGCAGAGAGTGAAATGTATATAGGGGCAGTGATTGAACTGTATATAGGGGCAGAGTGTGAACTGTATATAGGGGCAGAGAGTGAACTCTATATAGGGGCAGAGGGTGAACTGTATATAGGGGCAGAGAGTGAACAGTATATGGGGGCAGAGAGTGAAATGTATATTGGGGCAGTGATTGAACTGTATATAGGGGCAGAGAGTGAACTGTATATAGGGGCAGGGAGTGAACTGTATATAGGGGCAGGGGGTGAACTATATAGAGGCAGGGTGTGAACTGTATATGGGGCAGAGTGAACTGTATATAGGGGCAGGGAGTGAACTGTATATAGGGGCAGTGAGTGAACTGTATATAGGGGCAGGGGGTGAACTGTATATAGGGGCAGAGAGTGAACTGTATATAGGGGCAGGGAGTGAACTGTATATAGGGGCAGGGAGTGAACTGTATATAGGGGCAGGGGGTTAACTGTATATAGGGGCAGAGAGTGAACTGTATATCGGGGCAGAGAGTGAACTGTATATAGGGGCAGGGAGTGAACTGTATATAGGGGCAGAGAGTGAACTGTATATAGGGGCAGGGGGTTAACTGTATATAGGGGCAGGGGGTGAACTGTATATAGGGGCAGCGAGTGAAATGTATATAGGGGCAGCGAGTGAACTGTATATAGGGGCAGCGAGTGAAATGTATATAGGGGCAGGGGGTTAACTGTATATAGGGGCAGGGGGTGAACTGTATATAGGGACAGGGGGTTAACTGTATATAGGGGCAGGGGGTGAACTGTATATAGGGGCAGCGAGTGAACTGTATATCGGGGCAGGGAGTGAACTGTATGTAGGGGCAGGGAGTGAACTGTATATGGGGGCAGAGAGTGAACTGTATATAGGGGCAGCGAGTGAACTGTGTATAGGGGCAGAGGGTGAACTGTATATAGGGTTAGAGAGTGAACTGTATATAGAGGCAGGGAGTGAAATGTATATGGGGCAGAGGGTGAACTGTATATAGGGGCAGTGAGTGAACTGTATATAGGGGCAGGGGATGAACTGTGTATAGGGGCAGTGGGTGAACTGTATATAGTGGCAGAGAGTGAACTGTATATGGGGCAGGGGATGAACTTTATATAGTGGCAGAGAGTGAACTGTATATAGGGGAATGGAGTGAACTCTATATAGGGGCAGAGGTTGAACTGTATATAGGGGCAGAGAGTGAACTGTATACAGGGGCAGAGGGTGAACTGTATATAGGGGAGAGGGTGAACTGTATATAGGGGAAGGGGGTGAAATATATATCGGGGAGTGAGTGAAATATATATAGGGGGAGGGAGTGAACTGCATATAGGGACAGGGAGTGAATTGTATATAGGGGCAGAGGTTGAAATGTATATAGGGGCAGGGAGTGAACTGTATATAGGGACAGGGGGTGAACTGTATATAGGGGCAGAGCGTGATCTGTATATAGGGGCAGGGAGTGAACTGTATATAGGGGCAGAGAGTGAACTGTATGTAGGGGCAGTGATTGAACTGTATATAGGGGCAGGGAGGGAACTGTATATAGGGGCAGAGAGTGAACTGTATATAGGGGCAGGGAGTGAACTGTATATAGGGGCAGTGGGTGAACTGTATATAGGAGCAGAGCGTGAACTGTATAAAGGGGCATGGAGTGAACTGTATATAGGGGCAGAGAGTGAACTGTATATCGGGGCAGAGGGTGAACTGTATACAGGGGCAGGGAGTGAACTGCATATAGGGGCAGGGGGTGTACTGTATATAGGGGCATGGGGTGAACTCTATATAGGGGCAGGGAGTGAACTGTATATACGGGCGGAGGGTGAACTGTATATCGGGGCAGAGAGTGAACAGTATATAGGGGCAGAGAGTGAACAGTATATAGGGGCAGAGAGTGAAATGTATATAGGGGCAGTGATTGAACTGTATATATGGGCAGGGGGTGAACTGTATATAGGGGCAGAGGGTGAACTGTATATAGGGGCAGAGAGTGAACAGTATATAGGGGCAGAGAGTGAAATGTATATAGGGGCAGTGATTGAACTGTATATAGGGGCAGAGTGTGAACTGTATATAGGGGCAGAGAGTGAACTCTATATAGGGGCAGAGGGTGAACTGTATATAGGGGCAGAGAGTGAACAGTATATGGGGGCAGAGAGTGAAATGTATATTGGGGCAGTGATTGAACTGTATATAGGGGCAGAGAGTGAACTGTATATAGGGGCAGGGAGTGAACTGTATATAGGGGCAGGGGGTGAACTATATAGAGGCAGGGTGTGAACTGTATATGGGGCAGAGTGAACTGTATATAGGGGCAGGGAGTGAACTGTATATAGGGGCAGTGGGTGAACTGTATATAGGGTCAGAGAGTGAACTGTATATAGGGGCAGAGCGTGAACTGTATAAAGGGGCCTGGAGTGTACTGTATATAGGGGCAGAGAGTGAACTGTATATCGGGGCAGAGGGTGATCTGTATATAGTGGCAGGGAGTGAACTGCATATAGGGGCAGGGGGTGTACTGTATATAGGGGCATGGGGTGAACTCTATATAGGGGCAGGGAGTGAACTGTCTATAGGGGCAGTGAGCGAACTATATATAGGGGCAGGGGGTGAACTGTATATAGGGGCAGAGAGTGAACTATATAGGGGCGGAGGGTGAACTGTATGTAGGGGCAGGGAGTGAACTGTATATAGGGGCAGAGAGTGAACTGTATATAGGGGCAGAGAGTGAACTGTATATAGGGGCAGAGAGTGAACTGCTTATAGGGGCAGAGGGTGAACTGTATAAAGGGGCATGGAGTGTACTGTATATAGGGGCAGAGAGTGAACTGTATATCGGGGCAGAGGGTGAACTGTATATAGTGGAAGGGGGTGAACTGTATATAGGGGCAGAGAGTGAACTGTATATAGGGGCAGGGGGTGAACTGTATATAGGGGCAGAGAGTGAACTGTATATAGAGGCAGAGAGTGAACTGTATAAAGGGGCAGGGTGTGAACTGTATATAGGGGCAGGGAGTGAACTGTATATAGGGGCCGAGAGTGAACTGTATATAGGGGCCGAGAATGAACTGTATATCAGGGCAGGGGGTGAACTGTATATCGGGGCAGGGAGTGAACTGTATATAGGGGCAGGGAGTGAATTGTATATAGGGGCAGAGAGTGAACTGTATATAGGGGCAGAGAGTGAACTGTATATAGGGGCAGAGAGTGAATTGTATGTAGGGGCAGGGAGTGAATTGTATATAGGGGCAGAGAGTGAACTGTATATAGGGGCAGGGAGTGAATTGTATGTCGGGGCAGGGAGTGAACTGTATATAGGGGCAGAGAGTGAACTGTATATAGGGGCAGAGAGTGAACTGTATATAGGGGCAGAGAGTGAACTGTATATAGGGGCAGGGAGTGAACTGTATATACGGGCAGCGAGTGAACTGAATATAGGGGCAGGGGGTTAACTGTATATAGGGGCAGGGGGTGAACTGTATATAGGGGCAGCGAGTGAACTGTATATAGGGGCAGGGGGTTAACTGTATATAGGGGCAGGGGGTGAACTGTATATTGGGGCAGCGAGTGAACTGTATATAGGGGCAGGGAGTGAACTGTATATAGGGGCAGGGAGTGAACTGTATATGGGGGCAGAAAGTGAACTGTATATAGGGGCAGGGGGTGAACTTTATATAGAGTTAGAGAGTGAACTGTATAAATGGGCAGGGAGTGAAATTTATATAGGGGCAGAGAGTGAACTGTATATAGGGGCGGGGATTGAACTGTATATAGGGGCGGGGATTGAACTGTATATAGGGGCAGGCTGTGAATTGTATATAGGGGCAGGGAGTGAACTGTATGTAGGGGCAGGGGGTGAATTGTATATACGGGGAGGGGGTGAACTGTATACAGTGGGAGGGGTGAACTGTATATAGGGGCAGGGGGTGAAATGTATATAGCGGCAGGGAGTGAACTGTATATAGGGGCAGGGAATGAACTGCATATAGGGGCAAGGAATGAACTGCATATGGCGGCAGAGAGTGAACTGTATATAGGGGCAGGGAGTGAACTGTATATAGGGGCAGGGGGTGAACTGTATATAGGGGCAGGGGGTGAACTGTATATAGGGGCAGAGAGTGAACTGTATATAGGGGCAAGGAATGAACTGCATATGGCGGCAGAGAGTGAACTGTATATAGAGGCAGGGAGTGAACTGTATATAGGGGCAGCGAGTGAACTGTATGTAGGGGCAGGGAGTGAACTGTATATAGGGGCAGAGGGTGAACTGCATATAGGGGCAGGGAGTGAACTGTATATAGGGGCAAGGGGTGAACTGTATATAGGGGCAGAGAGTGAACTGTATATAGGGGCAGGGGTTGAACAGTATATAGGGGGAGAGGGTGAACTGTATATAGGGGGAGGGAGTGAACTGTATATAGCGGCAGGGAGTGAAATGTATATAGGGGCAGAGGGTGAACTTTATATAGGGGCAGCGAGTGAACTGTATATAGGGGCATGGAGGGAAATGTATAGAGGGGCACAGGGTGAACTGTATATAGGGGCAGGGAGTGAACTGTATATAGGGGCAGGGTGGGAACTGTATATATGGGCAGAGAGTGAACTGTATATAGGGGCAGTGAGTGAACTGTATATGGGGCAGAGTGAACTCTATATAGGGGCACAGTGAACTGTATATGGGGCAGAGTGAACTCTATATAGGGGCAGGGAGTGAACTGTAAATATGGGCAGTGGGTGAACTGTATATAGGGTCTGTGAGTGAACTGTATATAGGGGCAGAGAGTGAACTGTATAAAGGGGCATGGAGTGAACTGTATATAGGGGCAGAGAGTGAACTGTATATAGGGGCAGGGAGTGAACTGTATATAGGGGCAGGGGGTGTACTGTATATAGGGGCAGGGGGTCAACTCTATATAGGGGCAGGGAGTGAACTGGACATAGGGGCAGAGAGTGAACTGTATATAGGGGCAGGGGTTGAACTGTATATAGGGGCAGAGAGTGAACTGTATATAGGGGCAGAGGGTGAACTGTATGTAGGGACAGGGAGTGAACTGTATATAGGGGCAGAGGGTGAACTGTATATAGGGGCAGAGAGTGAACTGTATATAGGGGCAGAGGGTGAACTGTATATAGGGGCAGAGAGTGAACTGTATATAGGGGCAGAGAGTGAACTGTATATAGGGGCAGAGAGTGAACTGTATAAAGGGGCAGGGTGTGAACTGTATATAGGGGCAGGGTGTGAACTGTATATAGGGGCAGGGAGTGAACTGTATATATGGGCAGAGAGTGAACTGCATATAGGGGCAGAGAGTGAACTGTATATAGGGGCAGAGAGTGAACTGTATATAGGGGCAGAGAGCGAACTGTATATAGGGGCAGAGAGTGAACTGTATATAGGGGCAGAGTGTGAACTGTATATAGGGGCAGAGAGTGAACTGTATATAGGGGCAGAGAGTGAACTGTATATAGGGGCAGAGAGTGAACTGTATAAAGGGGCAGGGTGTGAACTGTATATAGGGGCAGGGTGTGAACTGTATATAGGGGCAGGGAGTGAACTGTATATAGGGGCAGAGAGTGAACTGCATATCGGGGCAGAGAGTGAACTGTATATAGGGGCAGAGAGTGAACTGTATATAGGGGCAGAGAGCGAACTGTATATAGGGGCAGAGAGTGAACTGTATATAGGGGCAGAGAGTGAACTGTATATAGGGGCAGAGAGTGAACTGTATGTAGGGGCAGAGAGTGAACTGTATATAGGGGCAGAGAGTGAACTGTATATAGGGGCAGGGGGTTTACTGTATATAGGGGCAGAGGGTGAACTGTATAGAGGGGCAGAGAGTGAACTGTATATAGGGGCAGAGAGTGAACTGTACATAGGGGCAGAGAGTGAACTGTATAAAGGGGCAGAGGGTGAACTGTATATCGGGGCAGGGAGTGAACTGTATATAGGGGCAGGGTGTGAACTGTATATAGGGGCAGGGAGTGAACTGTATATAGGGGCAGGGAGTGAAATGTATATAGGGGCAGAGAGTGAACTGTATATAGGGGCTGAGAGTGAACTGTGCATAGGGGCAGAGAGTGAACTGTATATAGGGGCAGGGAGTGAACTGTATATCGGGGCAGAGAGTGAACTGTATATAGGGGCAGCGAGTGAACTGTATATGGGGGCAGAGAGTGAACTGTATATAGGGGCAGCGAGTGAACTGTATATAGGGGCAGGGTGTTAACTGTATATAGGGGCAGGGGGTGAACTGTATATAGGGCCAGCGAGTGAACTGTATATAGGGGCAGGGAGTGAACTGTATATAGGGGCAGGGAGTGAACTGTATATGGGGGCAGAGAGTGAACTGTATATAGGGGCAGCGAGTGAACTGTATATGGGGCAGGGGTTTAACTGTATATAGGGGCAGGGGGTGAACTGTATATAGGGGCAGCGTGTGTACTGTATATAGGGGCAGGGAGTGAACTGTATATAGGGGCAGGGAGTGAACAGTATATAGGGGCAGCGAGTGAACTGTATATAGGGGCAGGGGGTGAACTGTATATAGGGGCAGCGAGTGAACTGTATATAGGGGCAGGGAGTGAACTGTATATAGGGGCAGGGGGTTAATTGTATATAGGGGCAGGGAGTGAACTGTATATCGGGGCAGGGAGTGAACTGTATATAGGGGCAGGGAGTGAACTGTATATAGGGTTAGAGAGTGAACTGTATATAGGGGCAGGGAGTGAACTGTATATAGTGGCAGCGAGTGAACTGTAGAAAGGGGCAGGGGGTGAACTGTATATAGTGGCAGGGTGTGAAATGTATATAGGGGCAGGGAGTGAACTGTATATAGTGGCAGCGAGTGAACTGTATATAGGGGCAGGGGGTGAACTGTATATAGTGGCAGGGAGTGAACTGTATATAGGGGCAGGGAGTGAACTGTATATAGGGGCAGGGGGTTAATTGTATATAGGGGCAGGGAGTGAACTGTATATCGGGGCAGGGAGTGAACTGTATATAGGGGCAGAGAGTGAACTGTATATAGGGGCAGGGTGTGAACTGTATATAGTGGCAGGGTGTGAACTGTATATAGGGGCAGGGTGTGAACTGTATATAGGGGCAGGGAGTGAACTGTATATCGGGGCAGGGAGTGAACTGTATATAGGGTTAGAGAGTGAACTGTATATAGGGGCAGGGAGTGAACTGTATATAGGGGCTGCGAGTGAACTGTATATAGGGGCAGGGAGTGAACTGTATATAGGGGCAGGGAGTGAACTGTATATAGGGACAGGGGGTGAACTGTATATAGGGGCTGCGAGTGAACTGTATATAGGGACAGGGGGTGAACTGTATATAGGGGCAGAGCGTGATCTGTATATAGGGGCAGGGAGTGAACTGTATATAGGGGCAGGGAGTGAACTGTATATTGGGGCTGCGAGTGAACTGTATATAGGGGCAGAGCGTGATCTGCATATAGGGGCAGGGAGTGAACTGTATATAGGGGCAGGGAGTGAACTGTATATAGGGGCAGAGAGTGAACTGTATATAGGGGCTGCGAGTGAACTGTTTCTAGGGGCAGGGAGTGAACTGTATATAGGGACAGGGGGTGAACTGTATCTAGGGGCAGGGAGTGAACTGTATATAGGGGCAGAGCGTGATCTGTATATAGGGGGAGGGGGTGAACTGTATATAGGGACAGGGGGTGAACTGTATATAGGGGCAGGGGGTGAACTGTATATAGGGGCAGGGAGTGAACTGTATATAGGGGCAGAGAGTGAACTGTATATAGGGACAGGGGGTGAACTGTATATAGGGGGAGGGAGTGAACTGTATATAGGGGCAGGGAGTGAACTGTATATAGGGGCAGGGGGTGTACTGTATATAGGGGCAGGGGGTCAACTCTATATAGGGGCAGGGAGTGAACTGGACATAGGGGCAGAGAGTGAACTGTATATAGGGGCAGGGGGTGAACTGTATATAGGGGCAGAGAGTGAACTGTATATAGGGGCAGAGGGTGAACTGTATGTAGGGACAGGGAGTGAACTGTATATAGTGGAAGGTGGTGAAATATATATAGGGGCAGAGAGTGAACTGTATATAGGGGCAGAGAGTGAACTGTATATAGGGGCAGAGAGTGAACTGTATATAGGGGCAGAGGGTGAACTGTATATAGGGGCAGAGAGTGAACTGTATATAGGGGCAGAGGGTGAACTGTATATAGGTGCAGAGAGTGAACTGTATAAAGGGGCAGAGAGTGAACTGTATATAGGGGCTGCGAGTGAACTGTATATAGGGGCAGGGAGTGAACTGTATATAGGGACAGGGGGTGAACTGTATCTAGGGGCAGGGAGTGAACTGTATATAGGGGCAGAGCGTGATCTGTATATAGGGGGAGGGGGTGAACTGTATATAGGGACAGGGGGTGAACTGTATATAGGGGCAGGGGGTGAACTGTATATAGGGGCAGGGAGTGAACTGTATATAGGGGCAGAGAGTGAACTGTATATAGGGACAGGGGGTGAACTGTATATAGGGGGAGGGAGTGAACTGTATATAGGGGCAGGGAGTGAACTGTATATAGGGGCAGGGGGTGTACTGTATATAGGGGCAGGGGGTCAACTCTATATAGGGGCAGGGAGTGAACTGGACATAGGGGCAGAGAGTGAACTGTATATAGGGGCAGGGGGTGAACTGTATATAGGGGCAGAGAGTGAACTGTATATAGGGGCAGAGGGTGAACTGTATGTAGGGACAGGGAGTGAACTGTATATAGTGGAAGGTGGTGAAATGTATATAGGGGCAGAGAGTGAACTGTATATAGGGGCAGAGAGTGAACTGTATATAGGGGCAGAGAGTGAACTGTATATAGGGGCAGAGGGTGAACAGTATATAGGGGCAGAGAGTGAACTGTATATAGGGGCAGAGGGTGAACTGTATATAGGGGCAGAGAGTGAACTGTATATAGGGGCAGAGAGTGAACTGTATATAGGGGCAGAGAGTGAACTGTATAAAGGGGCAGGGTGTGAACTGTATATAGGGGCAGGGTGTGAACTGTATATAGGGGCAGGGAGTGAACTGTATATATGGGCAGAGAGTGAACTGCATATAGGGGCAGAGAGTGAACTGTATATAGGGGCAGAGAGTGAACTGTATATAGGGGCAGAGAGTGAACTGTATATAGGGGCAGAGAGCGAACTGTATATAGAGGCAGAGAGTGAACTGTATATAGGGGCAGAGGGTGAACTGTATATAGGGGCAGAGAGTGAACTGTATATAGGGGCAGAGAGTGAACTGTATATAGGGGCAGAGAGTGAACTGTATAAAGGGGCAGGGTGTGAACTGTATATAGGGGCAGGGTGTGAACTGTATATAGGGGCAGGGAGTGAACTGTATATAGGGGCAGAGAGTGAACTGCATATCGGGGCAGAGAGGGAACTGTATATAGGGGCAGAGAGTGAACTGTATATAGGGGCAGAGAGCGAACTGTATATAGGGGCAGAGAGTGAACTGTATATAGGGGCAGAGAGTGAACTGTTTATAGGGGCAGAGAGTGAACTGTATGTAGGGGCAGAGAGTGAACTGTATATAGGGGCAGAGAGTGAACTGTATATAGGGGCAGGGGGTTTACTGTATATAGGGGCAGAGGGTGAACTGTATATAGGGGCAGAGTGTGAACTGTATATAGGGGCAGAGGGTGAACTGTATATAGGGGTAGAGAGTGAACTGTATATAGGGGCAGAGAGTGAACTGTACATAGGGGCAGAGAGTGAACTGTATAAAGGGGCAGAGGGTGAACTGTATATCGGGGCAGTGAGTGAACTGTATATAGGGGCAGGGTGTGAACTGTATATAGGGGCAGGGAGTGAACTGTATATAGGGGCAGGGTGTGAACTGTATATAGGGGCAGAGAGTGAACTGTATATAGGGGCAGAGAGTGAACTGTGCATAGGGGCAGAGAGTGAACTGTATATAGGGGCAGGGAGTGAACTGTATATCGGGGCAGAGAGTGAACTGTATATAGGGGCAGCGAGTGAACTGTATATGGGGGCAGAGAGTGAACTGTATATAGGGGCAGCGAGTGAACTGTATATAGGGGCAGGGTGTTAACTGTATATAGGGGCAGGGGGTGAACTGTATATAGGGCCAGCGAGTGAACTGTATATAGGGGCAGGGAGTGAACTGTATATAGGGGCAGGGAGTGAACTGTATATGGGGCAGAGAGTGAACTGTATATAGGGGCAGCGAGTGAACTGTATATGGGGCAGGGGTTTAACTGTATATAGGGGCAGGGGGTGAACTGTATATAGGGGCAGCGAGTGTACTGTATATAGGGGCAGGGAGTGAACTGTATATAGGGGCAGGGAGTGAACAGTATATAGGGGCAGCGAGTGAACTGTATATAGGGGCAGGGGGTGAACTGTATATAGGGGCAGCGAGTGAACTGTATATAGGGGCAGGGAGTGAACTGTATATAGGGGCAGGGGGTTAATTGTATATAGGGGCAGGGAGTGAACTGTATATCGGGGCAGGGAGTGAACTGTATATAGGGGCAGGGAGTGAACTGTATATAGGGTTAGAGAGTGAACTGTATATAGGGGCAGGGAGTGAACTGTATATAGTGGCAGCGAGTGAACTGTATATAGGGGCAGGGGGTGAACTGTATATAGTGGCAGGGTGTGAACTGTATATAGGGGCAGGGAGTGAACTGTATATAGTGGCAGCGAGTGAACTGTATATAGGGGCAGGGGGTGAACTGTATATAGTGGCAGGGAGTGAACTGTATATAGGGGCAGGGAGTGAACTGTATATAGGGGCAGGGGGTTAATTGTATATAGGGGCAGGGAGTGAACTGTATATCGGGGCAGGGAGTGAACTGTATATAGGGGCAGAGAGTGAACTGTATATAGGGGCAGGGTGTGAACTGTATATAGTGGCAGGGTGTGAACTGTATATAGGGGCAGGGTGTGAACTGTATATAGGGGCAGGGAGTGAACTGTATATCGGGGCAGGGAGTGAACTGTACATAGGGTTAGAGAGTGAACTGTATATAGGGGCAGGGAGTGAACTGTATATAGGGGCTGCGAGTGAACTGTATATAGGGGCAGGGAGTGAACTGTATATAGGGGCAGGGAGTGAACTGTATATAGGGACAGGGGGTGAACTGTATATAGGGGCTGCGAGTGAACTGTATATAGGGACAGGGGGTGAACTGTATATAGGGGCAGAGCGTGATCTGTATATAGGGGCAGGGAGTGAACTGTATATAGGGGCAGGGAGTGAACTGTATATTGGGGCTGCGAGTGAACTGTATATAGGGGCAGAGCGTGATCTGCATATAGGGGCAGGGAGTGAACTGTATATAGGGCAGAGCGGTGATCTGCTATATAGGGGCAGGGAGTGAACTGTATATAGGGGCAGAGAGTGAACTGTATATAGGGGCTGCGATGAAGTGAACTGTATATAGGGGCAGGGAGAGTGAACTGTATATAGGGACAGGGGGTGAACTGTATCTAGGGGCAGGGATATAGTGAACTGTATATAGGAGGGCAGAGCGTGATCTGTAGATA
>NC_141007.1:538426-569864 GCF_052327205.1 Somniosus microcephalus | reverse complement strand
CGAGCCCCGCCCCCGATCTCCCGAGCCCCGCCCCCCCGATCTGCCGAGGCCCCCCCCCGATCTCCCGAGGCCAGGCCCCACCCCGATCTCCCGATGTCCCCCCCCGATCTCCCGAGGTCCCCCCCGATCTCTCGAGGCCCGCGCCCCCCACCGCGATCTCCCGAGGACCCCCCGGATCAACTGAGCCCCGCCACCCCGATCTCCCGAGCCCCGCCCCCCCAATCTCCCGAGGCTCCCCCCGATCTCCCGAGCCCCGCCCCCCAGATCTCCCGAGCCCCGCCCCCCCTGATCTCCCGAGCCCCCCCGATCTCCCGAGCCCCCCCCCGATCTCCCGAGCCCTGCCCCCCGATCTCCTGAGACCCGCCCCCCCGATCTCCCGAGGCCCCCCCTGATCTCCCGAGCCCCCCCGATCTCCCGAGCCCCCCCCCGATCTCCCGAGCCCTGCCCCCCGATCTCCTGAGACCCGCCCCCCCGATCTCCCGAGCCCCGCCCCCCCGATCTCCCGCGTTCCCCTCCGATCTCCTGAGCCCCACCCCCCCGATCTCCTGAGCCCCCGCCTCCCCGATCTCCCGAGCCCCGCCTCCCCGATCTCCCGAGCCCCGCCCCCCCGATTTCCCGAGGTCCCCCCCCGATGTCCCGAGCCCTGCCCCCCCGATCTCCTGAGCCCCGCCCCCCCGATCTCCCGAGCCCCGCCCCCCGATCTCCCGAGGTCCCCCCCCGATCTCCTGAGCCCCGCCCCCCCAATCTCCCGAGCCCCGCCCCCCCTGTTCTCCCGAGGCCCCCCCCGATCTCCCGAGCCCCGCCCCCCGCCCAAGCCGGCTTCAAGAGCAGAGAGAGAGACGCCGCCGCGCAACCTACCGTGTGAGGCTGGGCCGGACACAAGTCGCGCGCGCTGACTCCTGCCCCACACGCCTTTACTAAGATGGCGGCAGTAGCGATGCTCGGCTGAGTCCTGCCCCTCCAGCCTTCACAAAGATGGCGGCGATCGGGGGCCGCTTGTTGACTGGGGCCGGGAGGTGCCTAGCTCGGGTGTGGGTGCGGAGGAGAGGCCGAGGCTTTGAGGCCTACAAAAACGGTGAAAGGTAGGAAAATTATAGAGGTTAGAGAAAAGATGGACAAATTAATTAACTTTTTAAAAAACAATTTGTGTTCGAATGGAGGATTCCATCTGACTAAGTGGATAAGCAACAGCAGAGCAGTTCTAGCTTCTATCCCAGAAAAGGAAAGAGCCACTGAAGTCAAAGATCTGGACCTGAGCCACGATGTCCTTCCTATCGAGAGAGCTCTTGGTGTACAATGGTGCATCGAGTCAGACACGTTCAACTTCAGGATAATGGTGAACGAAAGACCATCCACAAGATGAGGGATTCTCTCCGTGGTCAGTTACATCTACGACCCTCTTGGATTCCTGGCACCACTCATTCTGCCGGTGAAGCTGATGCTACGAGAGCTGTGTAGAGACAAGAGAGGATGGGATGAAGATATCCCAGAAGGTCAAGCTCAGAGATGGCTCAGATGGTTGACAGATTTGCAACAACTTTCTAGCTTCAACGTCAGTAGATGCATCAAGCCCGCGAATTTTGGAGTTACAAAGACGGCTCAACTACATCATTTCTCGGACGCCAGTGAGGACGGCTATGGCACGGCTACTTACCTCTTGCTGACAAATCAACAGGGCCAGAAACATTGTGCCTTCCTCATGGGGAAATCCAGGGTGGCTCCGCTGAAGCAGGTCACCATCCCGAGACTGGAATTGACGGCAGCGGTTGTTGCAGTTAAAGTTGACCAGGTGATGCGGAAAGAGTTACAGCTCCCATTAGAAGAATCTGTCTTCTGGACGGATAGCACGACGGTGCTGAAGTATATAGAGAATGAGAAGATACGCTTCAAGACCTTCGTAGCAGACAGAATCTCATCCATTAGGGAAGCTACACAACCATCTCAATGGAGGTACGTAAACACCTCATTAAACCCAGCAGATCAAGCCTCACGAGGATTGAAGGCTGAAAACTTCATGAGGAGTGAAACTTGGATACAAGGCCCAAGTTATCTGCTGGAAACAGAGAGATCATGGCCAGAAAGACCAGATATGCCAAGTCAGATTGCTGAAGACGACGTCGAAGTCAAGAGATCAGTCACAGTAAATCTCATAAATACGAAAGAGAACTTTGACACAGTGAACAAGCTTGTTAACCATTTCTCAGGATGGCACCAGTTGAGGAAAGCAGTTGCATGGTTTCTAAGGTTGAAAGAGTTGCTGCTACACCTGAGCGGTAAGAGAAAAGAGTACCGAGCCACTATCAGTCAGTCTGAAAGTAACCCTGATAAGCAGAGAATGCTTCTACAGCAGTATACGCATCATCACAAGACCACATTGGGCAAAAATTCATTGACCGTGGAGGATTTGGCCAAGGCTGAGAAGGAGATAGTTCGCTTCAGTCAAAGACAAAGATACCCAGAAGAAATCGAAGCTCTACAGCGAAATACTCCAATCAAGAAAGGTAGTCATATCTACAAGCTGGACCCTACACTGCAAGATGGAGTACTGAGGGTGGGAGGGAGACTAAACAAATCTGCTATGCCAGAGGAGGCCAAGCATCCTGCTATCCTTTCTAAGGACCTCCGGGTTGCTACCCTCATTCTTCAGCATATACACCAGAGTATTGGACACAGTGGGAGGAATCACGTGCTTGCGAAGCTAAGACAAAGATACTGGATTCCAGGAGCTAATTCCGTAATAAGAAAAATACTCTCTGAATGCATTGTTTGCAGACGGTTACACGCTAGAGCTGGGGAGCAGAAAATGGCAGACCTGCCTGAAGACCGTTTGTTACCAGACAAGCCCCCATTTACAAACGTAGGGGTGGACTATTTCGGGCCTTTCGAGGTAAAGCGAGGACGGAGCCTTGTCAAGAGATATGGTGTGCTTTTCACTTGTTTGACCATCAGAGCTGTTCATATTGAGGTGGCACACACGCTTGACACTGATTCCTGTATTAACGCCTTGCGGCGCTTTGTCTGTAGAAGAGGACAGGTGTCCATTATGCGTTCTGATAATGGCACTAATTTCGGCGGAGCGGAGAGAGAACTACGGGAAGCTATTGAAGGTTGGAATCAGCTTAAAATACAGGAAGCCATGATGCAAACAGGAATTAAGTGGATCTTCAATCCTCCGGCTGCATCCCACCACGGAGGTGTCTGGGAAAGACAGATACGCACCGTAAGAAAACTACTCAGTTCTGTACTGAAGCAGCAAGCGCTTGACGACGAGGGACTCCAAACCGTTCTGTGCGAGGTCGAAGCCATCATTAATGACCGACCGATAACTAAGACATCAGATGATCCCAATGACCTCGAAGCCCTGACTCCGAACCACCTGTTGTTGTTGAAAACACAGCCAGCCATGCCCCCGGGAGTCTTCAAAAAGGAAGATCTGTATGCCCGTCGGAAGTGGAGGCAAGTTCAGTATATGTCAGACCTTTTCTGGACCAGATGGACAAGAGAATACTTACCTCTGCTACAGGAGCGTCAAAAATGGTCCAAAATAAAGAGGAACTTCATTGTCGGAGACATTGTCTTAATTGTGGATGATTCAGCCCCTAGAAATTCTTGGTTGATGGGAAAAATAATTAAGACCATGCCAGACTCCAGAGGTGTCGTTCGTCGCGTTTGTTTGCAAACCAAGACCAGTACCCTGGAAAGACCGATCACAAAGCTCTGCCTGCTACAAGAAGCAGCGTGAAAGGTTCCCGAACGAAAAAAGTGGACACTTATATTGTAAATATGTTGAACTCATTAGTTTATGACTCTTAATGTTTGAGTAATTGATATGCTTCATGTGCCTAGTCAATTAGGGGCCGGAATGTAAGAGCCATAAAAGCTTAAGAAAATACTTTAAAATAGTGGTTAAATGGCATAATACAGTTAATTTACCTGACCGACTTATTGTATTAAGAAACCCCCTATGTTCTTGCTCCAGTAGTATAGTCCGAGACACCCCCTTCATTCTTGCCACAATGGAACAGTCCCTAAGCCACACATGGGTGCAGCCATTTTACAGTTTAAACTGCACGTGGTTGAAGGAGGCAGAAGCTGTGAGGTTTGGAGCAGTACAGTTTTTGACCGTGTTCGTTTATACGTGTTTGCTTTGTAATTCCGTTTGTTAAGTGTTATAGTAAACAGTTTAAAAGACAAAGCTACGTTTGGGAACGTTTTATTTTGACACGCGTCTACTCGTTGTTAAAAAACCCCACAGCTCAGTGGCCAGCAATCTTTCTGGCTGATGGAAGCTCCTGGCTCCGTAAGGCCTCGGCCAAAAAACCCCACAGCTCAGTGGCTGCCTGTTTGGAAACTAAGAAGCGCCACTACATTAGTCAAAAACTTGCTCCCTAAGAAGGAAGGGACGGAATCGTCGGCGAACGTATACCCGAATGGTCACGGAGCCAGACGACAATATAAGAAAGCGAAGGTACAGTGACTGCTACTTGCTTTGTTCATTCTATTGAGAAGCTAAATAAGAGCTGCGGGTAAAATGGCCGAGGCCTTACGGAGCCAGGAGCTTCCATCAGCCAGAAAGATTGCTGGCCAAAAGAGGGAAATAAAGCTCACCCCAAAGGCAATGGAAGAGAAGTTACAAAGAAGCATAGGTGCAAGGAAGGCTAAATTAGCTCAGATAACTGGAAAAATGAAGATAATCGATCGTCTCATGGAAGATAATGCTAATATTTAGAAAGCTGAAGACATGATGTATTACGATTTCTCCAAGCTGCATGAAGAATTTAATGTACTCAATGAAGATGTATTAGCACTTCTGCCTGAAAAAGAGGGAAACGCTGATCAGCACAACTGGTTTGATCTTAAATCAACCAGCATTAAGGACTATATCAAGGCCACAGAACAGTGGATGTTAAAGATTCGTCAAGACGCTGATACAGCAGAGAAAGATAAAGTTGACGATGAAGTCGGACCAGACGATAGCATTTCAGAGACTTCCGCCAGACCGAGCAAAAATCAAAAAGAAGGTAGCTCTGTTTCTGGACGCAGGTCAGTCACTTCCAACACAAGCTCGTCGCGACGCATGAGAGCGGAGGCCGAACGGGCGGCGTTGGTGGCGCGCGCAGCATCTTTAGTGGAGAAGCAAGCTCTTGAACGGGAAGAGGCCCAACTGCAGGTCCAAGAGGCCCAACTGCAGGCCCAACGGGCCCAGGTGCAGGCAAAGAAAGAACAGCTGGAGATAAAAACAGCTATCGAGGTCTCAGACGCCAGGTTGAGTGCGTACGAAGATTATGAAGGCTCACGGGACGGCGGGGGCCCCTGCCAGTCAACATCGTCACATAGAGTTGGATCCAGGGCACCTTCAAGAGTTACAACAGAGCCCGAAGGCAAACCCCTGGCATTACGGCGTGGAAGAGTGGCCTCTCCACTAACAGGAGCACGTGATGCTACCCCAGACGTCAGACGGTCTAGACTAGACCCTGCTGATGATCACCAGAGGCCTGAAGACACAGGGAGAAGCCTATACCGAGTGATGCAACGTCAGAACGAAATTACAGAGATGCTTGTAAAACAACAGAATCTGTTTCGACTCCCTCAAAGAGACATACCAGTGTTCCAAGGCGACCCACTCAAGTATAAGCCCTTCATCAGATCCTTTGAACAAGCCATTGACTCCAAAACAGAGAGCAGCAGTGATAAGTTGTACTACCTGGGACAGTACACCAGTGGTAAGCCACAAGACCTGGTCAGAAGCTGTGAACACATGAGACCAGACCGGGGATACATAGAAGCCAGGAAGTTGCTGCAGGAGCACTATGGTAACGAGCTGAAGATAGCCACTGTATATATCGAAAAGGCTACCAAGTGGCCACAGATCAGATCGGAGGACGGAGAGGCATTGAACGCATATGTTCTTTTCCTCATAGGATGTCGCAACACCATGGAGGATGTTGAATTCATGGAAGAGATGGACAATCCTACGACTATGAGAATCATCATCTCTAAGCTTCCTTACAGGATGAGAGAACAATGGAGAAGAACAGCCTTTGAGATAATGGAGAGACGGAAAGGTAGAGCCAGGTTTGCAGACTTAGTGAACTTCATAGACAAACAGGCTAAAATTGCTAGGGACCCATTGTTTGGAAACATCCAAGATGTCAGCCCGACCACCGATGGAAGAGTGAAAGCCAAGCCTGTTGAATCAAAGACTCTCAGGAAAGGTGGTTCCAGGGGAAGCAGCTTTGCAACTATCGTCACCCAGGCCGAGGAAGAAAGGCCCCAGAACTCATCTCCCAAAAAGAGCAGCACAGTGACGTCTGCTAATGCCTTTCAGAAGCCATGCTTATTCTGCCAGAAGAATCATACATTGGATTTCTGCAGCGACATCAAAGCACAGCCACATAAGGACAGAATCGAATTCCTGAAGTGCAACGGCCTATGCTTTGGGTGTCTCTCTCAGGGGCACCTGAGTAGAAACTGTAAGCAAAGAACAACATGCAGAGAGTGCACTCGGAAACATCCCAGTCTGCTGCATATCCATAAAGAAGAACAAGTCTCTAAGAAGAGTGAAGAAAACAATACCGACGAGAAGGTTGTCTCAAGTGCTCTGGTGTCGCTAAAACCAGAGACTTGTGGACTCACTGGGGCCGGTGACAGTGACTGTATTCTTGCCATCGTACCAGTAAAGATCAAGTCTAAGAGGAGCGAGAAGCTTGTGGAGACTTACGCCTTCATGGATCCAGGTAGCTCAGCAACGTTCTGCACAGAATCACTCATGCGACAGCTGAACGTTAGAGGCAGAAGAACAGAAATCCTATTACGCACCATGGGTCATGAGAAGTCAATGCAAAGTTATATCCTGTCAGACCTAGAAGTGTGTGGACTTGAAGAGAAGGACTTCATAGACCTGCCTAATGTTTTCACACAGAGGGAGATTCCTGTTAGAATAGGGAACCTAGCCCTGCAGAAGGATGTGGATAGATGGCCTTACCTAGAAAAGGTGCGTCTCCCATACATTGAAGCAGAAATTGGCCTATTAATTGGAACCAATGCCTACAAAACTATGGAGCCATGGCAGGTGATAAACAGCAAGGATGACGGACCCTACGCCATCAGGACAGCCCTTGGATGGGTAGTCAATGGACCGGTAAGGAGAGATAATGGCCACAAGTCGAACAAGGAGGAACGACAAAACGTCACAGTTAATCGCATCTCTATCGCAAGCATTGAAGAGCTGTTGATACAGCAGTTCAACGCAGACTTCTCAGAACGCAGCTGTGAGGAAAAGACAGAGATGTCACAAGAAGACCATCAGTTCATGGGTTTGATGACAAGGTCTACACAGTTCATTGATGGCCACTATCACATTGGTTTGCCACTGAGAAGACAGACCGCGAAGATGCCGAACAATCGCTGCATAGCAGAGCAACGCGCCATCAGTCTAAAGAGAAAGCTGAACAAGAACCCCGACTTTCACGCAGACTACAAAGACTTCATGAGAAACATCATCGCGAAAGGCTATGCTGTAAAGGTGCCCGAGGAACAGTTGAACAGAGACGATGGAAGGGTCTGGTACATTCCTCATCACGGGGTGTATCACCCAAAGAAAAAAAAGATCCGTGTAGTGTTTGACTGCGCCGCCTCATTCAGAGGAACTTCACTGAATGACCAGCTGCTTCAAGGTCCTGATCTTACTAATACCCTCATTGGCGTCTTGACTAGGTTTAGACAAGAGCTCGTTGCCATGATGGCAGACATAGAATCAATGTTCTACCAAGTTAGAATCCCTGATGAAGATGCTGATCTTCTGCGCTTCCTTTGGTGGCCAGATGGTGACGTTAGCCAAGCGATGGTGGAATGTAGAATGGCCGTACGCTTGTTCGGAGCCATATCATCTCCCAGCTGTGCAAGCTACGCTCTCAGAAAAACTGCAGAAGATGGCAAAGGCAAAGCACCATCAGAGGCTGTGGAGACAATCTTCAGAAACTTTTATGTCGACGACTGTCTGAAGTCCGTGTCAACAGAAGACGATGCCATCGCACTGTCAAAAGACCTTAGAACTCTGTGTTCGAATGGAGGATTCCATCTGACTAAGTGGATAAGCAACGGCAGAGCAGTTCTAGCTTCTATCCCAGAAAAGGAAAGAGCCACTGAAGTCAAAGATCTGGACCTGAGCCACGATGTCCTTCCTATCGAGAGAGCTCTTGGTGTACAATGGTGCATCGAGTCAGACACGTTCAACTTCAGGATAATGGTGAACGAAAGACCATCCACAAGATGAGGGATTCTCTCCGTGGTCAGTTACATCTACGACCCTCTTGGATTCCTGGCACCACTCACTCTGCCGGTGAAGCTGATGCTACGAGAGCTGTGTAGAGACAAGAGAGGATGGGATGAAGATATCCCAGGAGGTCAAGCTCAGAGATGGCACAGATGGTTGACAGATTTGCAACAACTTTCTAGCTTCAACGTCAGTAGATGCATCAAGCCCGCGAATTTCGGAGTTACAAAGACGGCTCAACTACATCATTTCTCGGACGCCAGTGAGGACGGCTATGGCACGGCTACTTACCTCTTGCTGACAAATCAACAGGGCCAGAAACATTGTGCCTTCCTCATGGGGAAATCCAGGGTGGCTCCGCTGAAGCAGGTCACCATCCCGAGACTGGAATTGACGGCAGCGGTTGTTGCAGTTAAAGTTGACCAGGTGATGCGGAAAGAGTTACAGCTCCCATTAGAAGAATCTGTCTTCTGGACGGATAGCACGACGGTGCTGAAGTATATAGAGAATGAGAAGATACGCTTCAAGACCTTCGTAGCAGACAGAATCTCATCCATTAGGGAAGCTACACAACCATCTCAATGGAGGTACGTAAACACCTCATTAAACCCAGCAGATCAAGCCTCACGAGGATTGAAGGCTGAAAACTTCATGAGGAGTGAAACTTGGATACAAGGCCCAAGTTATCTGCTGGAAACAGAGAGATCATGGCCAGAAAGACCAGATATGCCAAGTCAGATTGCTGAAGACGACGTCGAAGTCAAGAGATCAGTCACAGTAAATCTCATAAATACGAAAGAGAACTTTGACACAGTGAACAAGCTTGTTAACCATTTCTCAGGATGGCACCAGTTGAGGAAAGCAGTTGCATGGTTTCTAAGGTTGAAAGAGTTGCTGCTACACCTGAGCGGTAAGAGAAAAGAGTACCGAGCCACTATCAGTCAGTCTGAAAGTAACCCTGATAAGCAGAGAATGCTTCTACAGCAGTATACGCATCATCACAAGACCACATTGGGCAAAAATTCATTGACCGTGGAGGATTTGGCCAAGGCTGAGAAGGAGATAGTTCGCTTCAGTCAAAGACAAAGATACCCAGAAGAAATCGAAGCTCTACAGCGAAATACTCCAATCAAGAAAGGTAGTCATATCTACAAGCTGGACCCTACACTGCAAGATGGAGTACTGAGGGTGGGAGGGAGACTAAACAAATCTGCTATGCCAGAGGAGGCCAAGCATCCTGCTATCCTTTCTAAGGACCTCCGGGTTGCTACCCTCATTCTTCAGCATATACACCAGAGTATTGGACACAGTGGGAGGAATCACGTGCTTGCGAAGCTAAGACAAAGATACTGGATTCCAGGAGCTAATTCCGTAATAAGAAAAATACTCTCTGAATGCATTGTTTGCAGACGGTTACACGCTAGAGCTGGGGAGCAGAAAATGGCAGACCTGCCTGAAGACCGTTTGTTACCAGACAAGCCCCCATTTACAAACGTAGGGGTGGACTATTTCGGGCCTTTCGAGGTAAAGCGAGGACGGAGCCTTGTCAAGAGATATGGTGTGCTTTTCACTTGTTTGACCATCAGAGCTGTTCATATTGAGGTGGCACACACGCTTGACACTGATTCCTGTATTAACGCCTTGCGGCGCTTTGTCTGTAGAAGAGGACAGGTGTCCATTATGCGTTCTGATAATGGCACTAATTTCGGCGGAGCGGAGAGAGAACTACGGGAAGCTATTGAAGGTTGGAATCAGCTTAAAATACAGGAAGCCATGATGCAAACAGGAATTAAGTGGATCTTCAATCCTCCGGCTGCATCCCACCACGGAGGTGTCTGGGAAAGACAGATACGCACCGTAAGAAAACTACTCAGTTCTGTACTGAAGCAGCAAGCGCTTGACGACGAGGGACTCCAAACCGTTCTGTGCGAGGTCGAAGCCATCATTAATGACCGACCGATAACTAAGACATCAGATGATCCCAATGACCTCGAAGCCCTGACTCCGAACCACCTGTTGTTGTTGAAAACACAGCCAGCCATGCCCCCGGGAGTCTTCAAAAAGGAAGATCTGTATGCCCGTCGGAAGTGGAGGCAAGTTCAGTATATGTCAGACCTTTTCTGGACCAGATGGACAAGAGAATACTTACCTCTGCTACAGGAGCGTCAAAAATGGTCCAAAATAAAGAGGAACTTCATTGTCGGAGACATTGTCTTAATTGTGGATGATTCAGCCCCTAGAAATTCTTGGTTGATGGGAAAAATAATTAAGACCATGCCAGATTCCAGAGGCGTCGTTCGTCGCGTTTGTTTGCAAACCAAGACCAGTACCCTGGAAAGACCGATCACAAAGCTCTGCCTGCTACAAGAAGCAGCGTGAAAGGTTCCCGAACGAAAAAAGTGGACACTTATATTGTAAATATGTTGAACTCATTAGTTTATGACTCTTAATGTTTGAGTAATTGATATGCTTCATGTGCCTAGTCAATTAGGGGCCGGAATGTAAGAGCCATAAAAGCTTAAGAAAATACTTTAAAATAGTGGTTAAATGGCATAATACAGTTAATTTACCTGACCGACTTATTGTATTAAGAAACCCCCTATGTTCTTGCTCCAGTAGTATAGTCCGAGACACCCCCTTCATTCTTGCCACAATGGAACAGTCCCTAAGCCACACATGGGTGCAGCCATTTTACAGTTTAAACTGCACGTGGTTGAAGGAGGCAGAAGCTGTGAGGTTTGGAGCAGTACAGTTTTTGACCGTGTTCGTTTATACGTGTTTGCTTTGTAATTCCGTTTGTTAAGTGTTATAGTAAACAGTTTAAAAGACAAAGCTACGTTTGGGAACGTTTTATTTCGACACGCGTCTACTCGTTGTTAAAAAACCCCACAGCTCAGTGGCTGCCTGTTTGGAAACTAAGAAGCGCCACTACATTATGGCTCCCCGTCATGGAAACTAAGAAGCGCCACTACATGGTTAAAAAGGCATATGGGATACTTGCCTTCATTAGCCGAGGCATAGAATATAAGAGCAGAGAGGTTATGATGGAGCTGTACAAAACGCTGGTAAGGCCACAGCTGGAGTACTGTGTGCAGTTCTGGTCGCCACACTATAGGAAGGATGTGATTGCTTTGGAGAGGGTGCAGAGGAGATTTACCAGGATGTTACCTGGGCTGGAGCGCTTCAGCTATGAAGAAAGACTGGACAGGCTGGGGTTGTTTTCCTTGGAGCAGAGAAGGCTGAGGGGGGACCTGATTGAGGTATACAAAATTATGAGGGGCATAGATAGGGTGGATAGAAAGGAACTTTTCCCCTTAGTAGAGGGGTCAATAAAAAGGGGGCATAGATTCAAGGTAAGGGGCAGGAGGATTAGAGGGGATTTGAGGAAAAACTTTTTCACCCAGAGGGTGGTTGGAATCTGGAACTCACTGCCTGAAAGGGTGGTAGAGGCGGGAACCCTCACAACATTCAAGAAGCATTTGGATGAGCACTTGAAATGCCATAGCATACAAGGCTACGGACCAAATGCTGGAAAATGGGATTAAATTAGATAGGGCTTGATGGCCGGTGCGGACGCGATGGGCAGAAGGGCCTCTTTCTGTGCTGTATAACTCTATGACTCTATGACTTGATGACTCTAGCCTGCTCCCAACCCGCCTCCATGCCATCTTCCCAGGAGGCGGATCCTCGACTCGCTGTAGGATTCTCAAAATTTACAGATCCCCCATTATGAAAGAAAAACCATATTAAAGTGATTGTGAAGCCTTGCTAAAAACCTCAGGAGGATAAAAAAAGCATGTTGGGCCCAGCAGGGAGATTCAAGGTCAGAAATCAGACTTGGCATTTTAAAAGAACACGTTCAGGCATGTTTGGGAAAAAGGCTGCAACAAAGAATTTGGGATCTACCTATGCAGTAGCCAGTTTTGAGTGTTCGAGGTAATCAAACTGTCTGGGGGAACTGGAAAACGTCACTCAGCCCCTATCAAGAAATTTACATGTTACAATAGACCCATGGAAGAACAGCCTTACAGAACCATCCAAAACCTTGCATAATGCAAAACATGCCAGCAACCCACAAAAGAACCTTGGCCCCCACAGGCAAAGACAACTTTACTGCAATTAAACAAGAGGTTAAACAATCGATGGGACAATCCCGAAACCACTTTACACATTCTTAAAACAACTTAAGATCGATGGAACCACCCCAAAACCACTTTAAACAACTTAATCAGATTAGGAGGCCCCAATTAGTGTAATTAAAAAAGCCTGTTTTCTAAAGACAGAGAAGTCAAGAAGTTCAAAAGACTCATCAGGAAGGTTTCAGGTCAGGAAGGTTTCAGGTCAGGAAGGTTTCAGCAGAACAGTTCAAACAGTTGAAAACAGTTGAGCAAGTTGGGAGTTCAAGAAGTACAGAGAGTTCCAAGTTCGAGTTCAGTAAATGCAGGCATCTCGAAGCAGTTCTCTCACGAAGAAGAAGAAGAAGAAGAAGAAGAAGTAACACACAAGAAGAAACCAGAGCAACAGTTTCAGTGACCATTGGACACCTCGCGGCAACAAGGGCCTTACGAAACAACCAACCGAACATTACCATCAGCCAGCTGGGTAATATTGGGCCACCGCGACCAAAGAAAACCAACTCGGAAGAAAACCGAAGATTCACAAGCTTTTTCCACTCTACAAACTATTCCTGCGTTTGGTGAGCATTATCCCTGGTCCTTCAGAGCCTAACTTAGCTAATAAGGTGAGATTGGGAGGGGTGAGAGATTTTGTCTGCTGTAATTTTTCCCTCATGTATGTTGAAGTGTTTTCCCCATTTTATTAGAGTGCTATTATTGTGTGTATTTTCTTTCTCAAATATAGATCAAAATTCTTTCACCAAAATTCAGTTGTCTGCTGCAATTTCATTACACCCCCCAAATAAGTCCAAGGTCTACAACCAAGGGAGTGGGAGCGATTCAAACCATTCAAGCCAGAGGCGAAGCTGACCCCACACACCACCCCCTACATAATGGCGACTGTGGCGCGAGCTTGGCGAAAGGGATGTGATGCAGTGGACACTGTTTTTGAGGAGAGAACTAAGATGGAAGAGAGGATTGCCTCTTATGTGTTTAAGAAAGTAAATATAACAAAGAAATGGGTGACCAGTCTGTTGCGCGCTGAACGTCCGATGGATGCTGCAGCCAAATGGACTGAGAGCAAGGATCATAAAAAGTCTGTGGAGAAAGCCATCTGGTTGGTCTGCTCCCACCGACAGATCCAGCTTTTAGATCAGTGCATTGAGGCACTAACAGAAGAGCTGTGGGAATCAGCTCAACTGTCTCAAGCAAGGGCTTTAGCAGGGGAAGGATTATTGGAGGAATTAAATGCCCAAAACCAGGAGAGATTGCAGATAGTGGAAAAACATAGGAACCGACTGGAATATTTTCGGTGTCAATCACTGAAGCCAAAAGTAATGAGCTAGTGTTATGAGAAGAGAACGCCCGCCTTACCAGGCAAATAAAAGAACAGGAGGAAAGGTTAAGAGATGTTCAGGCAGCTTATAAGGTAGCAAGCACTAGGTGTTTTGAAGCGGGAGATCACGGCCCCTGTCAGAAGCAGATCAACAGTTTAAACCTTGCTCTGTCCAGGGCAAAAGGCATGGTATGCCTAGTGAGCCCGGGTGCGGCCTGGGTGGACCTGAAAGTAGAAGGGGAAACTGTTCAGACATCACCTGTGGCGCCGGGGAACAACTCGGTTTGGCCGCAAGAGGGACAGGCGATTTGTGAGGCTGGCAGGGAGTGCACACCACCACCACCTGTGGCGCCGGGTTTTAACTCGGTTTGGCAGCAGGCAGCAGGGGGCAAGTCAATGCAGGAAAGGTCGGAGCCGGGGCCGATGTGCCCGGCTCGGCAGCAAAGGTTTGGCCCGCCCGGCAGTGGTGCGGGTCAAGGACCCCTTGAAAGCCAATTCGTGGCTCCCCATGGCACCCAACAGCTTAGGGCTATGATAAGCCACCTGAATAAACTCACCCAAAAGGGAGACCCCTCAGTCCACTTCATGGAAGTGGAACAGGCAGCAGGCATCAACGAGTGCGATGACTCCGAGATGGCCAAAATGCTCCTCTTCTCCCTGGATGGCAAATTGTACCAGTCCCTCTCTGCGGAGAGCAAGAAAGGGCAGGGCAGGTACGCTGCTATCCGGGAGGAAGTTCTGGAGGCCATGGGTATGAACGATGGCAGTCCCTTCTCCCGGGTGGAGAGGACAACACAGCTCGCAGGGGAGACCCCACAGGCTCTCGCAGACCGACTGTGGCCTGTGTATAAAAGTGCCTGTAATGGGGATCTCGACCAGACTCACCTGAACCAGGACAAGCTGACCTACTGGCTCCGAAGCCTGGTGGCAAACAGCTTGCCACGGATCAGGGCCAAGGCTGAGCTGTGGTTTGACCCAAAAGGCCCCCAGGTCACCAAGGAGACAGTGGTCAGACAACTGACCCTGGCTCACCGGAACGGTAGAGGGATAGAAGAACACCCACCAAAAGGAAAGGTTCATGAAATGAAACCAAGCCAGAATAAGAAAGAAGGCACCAGGAAGGGGGTAACCCTTCCGATACAAAGCGTAACTGCTTCGGGTGCGGGAAAAGTGGGCATTGGAGAAGGGACTGTAGGAATCCATGGAAGGATAATGTAGGAAAGAATCCCCAGCTCCTGCCCCAAAAACAGAAACACCGACCTCTCCCCCCCACGCTTGATTCAATAGTGGCTGCGCTCTGAGTTTTATTAAATGGCCCAGGGAAGGTAGCCACCGCCACTGGTGCTTTAACCCCATCTGCTCCACCCAACCCAGGCCTATGACTGGAACCAGTGCAGCCTGTCTACCTGTGTCCCCTTGAAAGATGCGCCCAGGAAGATACCTCCCGTAATATGGGGAATACCTGCGGTGCCAGGTTACGGAGGCTAGGTTAAAGGAGCAGGCCTTACGGGAGGAGAACGCAAGATTAACAACGAGAGCTGACGGTTTGGAGAGTCAGCTAAGGGACATTAAAACAGCTGATAAGGTGGCTAGAAGTAGGGGTTATGAAGACTCTGATCACGGTCCCTGCAAAGAAAGGATTAAAAAATTGACCCAAGCCTTGTCTGAGGCCAGAGGCATGGTCTGTTCAATGGCACCAGGGGAAACCTGGGTGGAGTGGGACGAGGAGGGTCAGGAAGCAGAGGATAAGGTTAAAGATAGAGACCCTCAGCCAGCAGCTGTGGCAGACTCACATACCGCACCGGTGGAGGCAGTGGCTTGTGTCACTGGAGGGGCCATCCCACCAATTATTTGGGATACGCCCCCAGTGTCCGGAGCCCTAAGGAGGTCTCCTCGCATACCACAGCAAAAACTCCCATGGTCACCAGTGCACCAGTGTTTAAACGGTCCAGCCCCAGAAGGTCAGGGACCAGTCTAAGGACATAGATCCCCAGCCTGCAGCCTCCAACAGTGAAGGACTCACAGGAGAGGTAGCGTTGGGCAGAGAGAGAGAGAAGGGTCCCCGGCCTGCGGCCTCAGGCTGCGCGGAACCCACAGGACAGGACAGGGAGCCAGCAGCCACACCGAAGGGGGTAGTGTGCTGCAGCACAGGAGGGCACACTCCCCCGATCAACTGGGATTCAGGGAAACTCCCAGTTCCTTTAAGGAGGACTCTCCGGGTCCGGTGGCACAGGCCACCTTATGCCCAGGCGTACAAGCTGCCCAGAAGCCACAAAAGACGGAGACCAATCAGGAATTAGCCTGGCCATCCGGAAACAGGTGGTGGATGTACATAGCTTCCCTGTTGAATTTTAAGTGTGTTCTACAGTTTTAGGTTTATTATTATTTAATTAGTTTATGATAAGTTTTAAGTTTCGAAACTCGGTAACTGTGTCAAGCCAGAGAACCTTCTCGGGACATGGCCATCTGTTTTATGTGCCCCTACAGAGAGGAAGTCGGGATGAGGAAGGTTCTGCTCCTGCTCGCCCTGGTAGGGGTGAGCATCGGTGACCGAGGAGACGTGGAGGACTCCCACATCTATGGGTGCTCGGGAGAGAGAGCACCGATCGTTACCGCAGGGGGTGGCGAACCGGGTGTGGAGGAGCTCGCCATCTACTTCCATGAGGGAAGGTGGCCAGGGTGGCTGGGGTCTAACTCGACTCAGTACTCCAGCCAGACCGGGCTCACGTACGGGGAGGCCTCCATCCGGTGTCCCAGGGTACAGGTCGTGGCCACAAGGGTCAGTGTCACCGAGGGGAAACGTGTGTGTTTGACATTGTAAGGTTCGCAAAATTCTACAGATTCCCCCAAACCAAGAAAAGGAGAAATTTTGGACTGTTTAAAAGAATATTGGGCCAAAAGGGGCTTAAAGTCAAAACCCCAGGATTTTGGCTATTTGAAAAGGCATGTCCAGTCCTGTGGAAGGCTGCAACGAAGGAATTGGGATGGGCACTGTAGGACAAACAGTTTGAGTATTGGCAAAGGCCAGATTGTCTGGGAATGTTCTGGACTGTCTCAGTCATTCCACATAAAGACAGTAGGCCTACGGAAGGAGCGTTCCCGCCAAAACCCACAGGGCCATCGAGAATATGCCAATAATCAACAAAAGAGACCCTGACCCCAGCAGGAGAAGAGAATCGAACAACAGTTTAACCACTCAGAGAAACATCCAAAACCACTTCGCACACTTAAACTGATTTCGAAGAAATCCCGAAACTAGTTAAAGGTCAATTAAAAATAGATGGGACCAGCCCGAAACTTGATAAAGAATTTAAAACTATTGACGAGCCCGCCAAAATTAACAAAGAACCAGAGAAGATTTGGCAGGCAGATAGGCAAGGCCTCAAAACAGTATAATTGAGGCCTGCTTTTACACAGAAATCAGTTCAGAGAGAGTTGAAAGGAGAGCAGTTCAGAAAGTTGAGTTCAGAAAGTAGGATTCAGAAGGAGTGGAGTTCAGTTCAGTTGGGTTCAGACAGAGTACTACTCATCATCATCACCGCACACAGTCGGAGAATCGGAGACTTGCGGAAAGGAGAACGAAACGGAAGGAGAAAAGGAATTGCGGCAACCAAGGGCCCCAAGAAACCAACAACTAACGATATTACCAACAACTCGGTAATATTGGGCCACCGCGACCAACAAGAAACCAACCTGGAAGAAACCAAAGATTCGCAAGTCTGTGTCCGCTCTACAAGCTAGCCTGACTTACCCCTGGGTAAGATTTGATGAAAAAGACTCTAAAACCTATACCTAACCAAAGGAAATTGGGTACTTACCAGATACATCCAAATACGCACCCGACCGCATCAGCGGACACGCGAAGGCTGAAAACCCAACGCAGGTGAAGTCTTCCACCATGACCGAGCAGGCCCCAATTGCCACAACTAAAGAGAACCCCGAAATCGCGAACCTCTACAACTGTCAAGAAGGTCGTTTGGTGAGCATTTGCCTGGTCCTCTGAAAGTGCAAGGGGGGAGACAGAATGCTCCGATCCCAACATGAGAGAGCATGGGACAAACATAAAAATAAAGTCGATGACCAAGTATGAGCTGAGCCTTAATTGTTATTAAAAAAAATAAAGATTGTGACCATGTATTTTTCTTTTTCTATGTATGTACCATGTATTATTTTTTCTTCTTCCAAGTGGTGCAGGGGTGTTGGACCCCCTCTGTGCTTGGATATGAATGTAACCGAATTTTCATGTATCTGAACACTACACCTAAAGGAGAATATGTGTTTTTGGTCCAGCAAAACGGGCTGGCAACAGGTAGTGCGCAGACCTTTCCCGGACAGCGGCGGGCTAGAGCCCGACCGAGCGGCACAGCAAAGGGCCGAGCAGCGTCGACGGGAGAGAGAGAGAGAGGGCAGAGTGCACAGGGTGCAGCCGGTGTTCAGGGGCCGAGCAGCGTCAAGGAGAGGGAGAGAGACGCACAGAAACCCGCGAGGCGCCGCCATTGCCACGAGGACCGCCGAGAGCGGCGTTGGCAGCAGCACAGGAGAAGCGCACGAAACCTATAGGGTGCCGCCATTGCCACGAGGACTGCCGAGAGCGGCGTTGGCAGCAGCGCAGGAGAAGCGCGCAAAACCTACAGGGCACCGCCATTCCCACGAGAACCGCCGAGAGTGGCGTTGGCAGCAGCAGGGGAGGAAGGAAAGCACGGGAGACGCCATTTTAAGCCATTTTAAACCACACCCAAAATGCCGAAGAGTGGCAGTATCATCGCATTTGACAATGAAGTCGAAGATTGGACTACATATGTCGAACGAATAGAGGCATACTGCAAGGCAAATGAGGTGTCAGATGACAAGAAAGCGCTGGTATTGTTAAATTTAATGGTTGCAAAGACGTATGGTTTATTACGAAATCTAGTAACCCCAGCGAAGCCAGTGGAAAAGAGTTTTGGAGACATAGTGACGATACTACAGGAACATTTAAACCCCACACCGCTGCTGATAGCAGAAAGATTCAAGTTTCACAAACGGAACCAGCATAAGGATGAAAGCAATGCTGAATATTTAACAGAACTGCGCAAACTATCGAAACACTGCCAGTTTGGAACGGGACTGGCAGATACCTTAAGGATATCAAAGTGTGTGGACTTCAAAGTGAAGGAACCCAGAAACGTCTTTTATCTGAAAAGGGCCTTACGCTGGACAAGGCTTTCAGCATTGTGGTATCATATGAAGCAGCAGCACGGGGCGCTGCAGAGATACAACAGAGACCGCTAGAATATGGCACAAACGAAATGTCATACAGAACAGAGAAGTGCTATCGCTGCAGCAGAACAGCACACGACCACAATGATTGCTGGTTCAAAGACAAAGTATGCAGACAGTGTGGAAAAGTAGGACACATAGCACGAGCCTGCAGGTCGGGAAAGAAAACCAGCAATAAGAAATCTCCAAAAGAAAAGTACAAGAAGGTACATAAGGTGACGGAGAATAGTTCAGATGAACAAAAGAGTGATACCGACTCCGAAAGCAGGGAGCTGAGTTGTCTGAAACTACATAATGTGATCAAAACGGAGGATCACCGAACCATTTGGGTCACTCTCAAGATAGCAGGAGTCCAGGTAAAAATGGAATTGGACACAGGATCAGCCCTAACAGTCATAAACCGACGGGACTACAAGCGGCTATTCTCACACATACCCTTGAGAGACACAAAAATTATTTTGAAGACGTACACGGGGCAAAACGTCTACCCCAAAGGAAAAATAAGGGTGACCGTTATATATAACGATAAGGAAACACCAAAACTAGACCTGTATGCATTGCAAGATGGAGGACCACCATTACTGGTACGTGAATGGATCCAGAAAATACAGCTGGATTGGCATTCCATACAAGCACTGACTGTGGCTGCCAAAAAGGATGACGACGTCACACCTGGGCGACTGTCAAAGATCCTAACTGACGCGCAAGAAGTGTTCCAGCAAGGACTCGGAACACTAAAAGGCATGACAGCAACAATTAAAATCGAAGAAAACGCAAGCCCAAAATGTTTTAAGGCCAGACCGGTACCTTATGCGATCCGCCCAGCTGTCGAAGCAGAGCTGGAGAGCTTGGAACATTCAGGAGTACTGTCCAAGGTAGACTGGAGCGAGTGGGCTACACCCATCGTTCCTGTGATGAAAAAGTCGTTGAGCAGCACGCCTGGGGAACCAAGGAAGGTTCGCATCTGTGGGGACTTTAAGGTAACAGTGAGCCCAGTCCTTCACACCGTGCAATATCCACTTCCGTGGATTGAAGATATTTTCGCCTCGCTATCTGGAGGGAAACGCTTCACTAAGATTGATCTGGCCCAGGCGTATCTGCAAATGGAGGTAGAAGAAGCATCAAAAAAATACCTCACAATCAACACCCATAAAGGTCTCTACCAATACAACCGGCTGGTATTCGGGGTAGCATCAGCTCCGGCTATTTGGCAAAGGGCAATGGAACAAGTCCTGCAAGGGATCCCAGGGACCCAGTGTTATTTGGATGACATACTGGTCACGGGCGAAAATGACAGTGATCACCTCGCCAACCTGGAGCAGGTGCTCACTAGATTGAAGGAATATGGGCTCTGAGCTAACCGCCCCAAATGCGAGTTTTTTAAAAAACAGATCTCGTATTGTGGCCACGTTATCGATAAAGAGGGGTTACATAAGTCCCCAGAAAAGATTGAGGCAGTAGTCAAGGCTCCAGCACCGGAAAACGTGTCACAACTGAGGTCGTTCCTCGGGCTGGTAAACTACTACCATAAGTTCTTGCCAAATTTGTCTACAATACTACACCCACTGAACATCCTACTGCAAACTGGAGTGCCATGGAAGTGGAGTGACGAATGTAAACGAGCTTTCCAGAAGAGCAAAACACTAATCACATCGAAAGAGGTATTGGCCCATTTCAACCCAGCACTACCAATTCGGTTGGCATGTGATGCGTCACCCTACAGCATTGGAGCGGTGCTGTCGCACAAATTCTCGGATGGCTCAGAGAGGCCAATAGCCTTTGCGTCATGATCACTAACCTCAGCCGAGCGTAACTACGCCCAGATTGACAGGGAGGCCCTCAGCCTAGTGTGGGGAGTGAAAAAGTTCAATCACTATCTGCACGGGCAGAAATTCACCTTGCTGACTGACCACCAGCCTCTTGTCTCCATTTTTAATCCGAAGAAGGGCGTTCCGGTGATGACTGCACAACGACTACAAAGATGGTCACTCTTTCATGGGGCGCACCACTATGAGATTGAATATAAGGGCACGAAACAGCATGGAAATGCTGATGGGCTATCACGCCTGCCACTGCCTACTGCGGAGGAAGCACCAGCAGTGGATCCTGTCGAAATATTCCATTCGACTATAGTTGAATACCTACCGGTAACTAACGCTCGTATAGAAAAGGAGACCCAAAATGACCCGACACTGTCTCGGGTATATGATTTGATGGTGAAGGGATGGCCAGCACATGGCGACTCACTGTTGCCAACATTCTCGACAAGAAGAGAACAGCTGTCAGTGTGCCGGGGGACCTTGATGTGTGGATCCCGAGTGGTAATTCCACCCAAGTTAAGGGATAGAGTGCTCAATGAGCTTCATGAGGGTCATCTGGGAGGGGTAAAAATGAAAAGCCTTGCCAGGGCTTATGTGTGGTGGCCGGGAATCGATAAACAAATCGAGGACCTGACCAAGAGCTGCTCAGGATGCCAGAAAGTCCAAAATGCACCACCACATGCCCCTCTACACCCATGGGAGTGGCCCTCATCTCCATGGCAATGGGTGCATATTGGTTTTGCTGGTCCATTCATGGACTCAATGTTTTTAATATCCGTGGATGCGCACTCGAAATGGCCTGAGGTCATCAAAATGTCCTCCACCACCACGGAGAAAGCTATTGCAGTCCTACGGACCATTTTTGCCAGGAACGGCTTGCCAGAACAGATTTGCTCCAATAACGGACCACAGTTTGTGTCCGAAGAGTTCCGGAGGTTTATGAAGAAGAATGGGGTAAGGCATTACACATCCGCCCCGTATCATCCAGCCACAAATGGATTAGCTGAGAGGTTCGTACAAACCTTTAAGAAGGCAATAAAGGCTATGTACAATGACAACATTCCGCTGCAGCGTAAGGTGGACAATTTCCTGTTCGCCTACCGGAATGCGACACATGCAGTCACCAACCAGGCCCCAGCCATGATGTTCTTTAACCGAAGGTTAAGATCTCGCCTGGATTTGCTCAGACCAAACGTACGAAGAGATGTTGAGAGTAAGCAATTCCAGCACATCCATGAGAAACCAACAAGGAGCTTCAATGTAGGGCAACCAGTCTTGGCCCGCGACTACCGAACAGAAAAATGGCAGCCAGGAACGATATGCACATGGCAGGGCCCACTAATGTACACAGTGGACGTTGGGGAGAACATCGTGAGACGCCATGCTGACCAGATCCTAGAGTCACAGGAACAAGTCAACCCCATGCCTCGCCCATACATACCTGGTGAGGAACCCGACGTACAGGTCGCATCTACCCCAGAAACAGTAGCATCGGAAGCTGATGAACCAACCGACGACAGGGTGGCAGAATCGCCTCCGCACCAAGAGCGAGACACTCGGGAAAGGCGTCCAGAAAGGATCAGAAAGCCTCCCCAAAGACTGAATATATAAATAGACTATTTTCAGCTAATGTTGTATGTTAAAAGTGTTAATTGTAATTAGTTTGATATTTAATTGTTAAATGAGTGTTATGGTACTGTTAATCTAAAAGGGGAGGAATTGTAATGTATATACCTTTAAGGGGGGAACTACTTTTTACAGCCCATGTATACTGTAGTACCGGCAGTGACCAGACCTGTATATAGCACTGAGTAGTAATCTGTACAGTTCAGTTCCAGAGTGAGCCACGTTGAGTAAACACCTGTTGTACCGTTCTCCTGCAGTCTGTGTCTTACTACTGACGGACACAACATGAACCTGGGATAGTTTGCTTTTAAATATGCTCCCAGGAGAATGAGCACATCTTGGAGTGTGAATGCGATCACCATGAACGCACTCTTCATAGTCTTGGTCTTACTGCATCTTGTATAACCCTGCGTTTATACTCCTGCTTATTACAAACCAATTTGGTCTCAGCACACATTAGAGATGATTAGAGTCTCTGCTGGAGAGGCACAGACTAATCTAATGTGCTGCTCACTGACCAACTCCCTGTGTGACTTCAATCTTCATAAACAGCTTTCATTCACAGTGGTGTGGTTCTAATTACAGTTACACTCATCGTTCCCACACTCATCAGATCTCTCCTTTTGTTCTGTGATTTCACTTTCATCTCAGTGCAGTTCTGGTCTCTGAAGCACTGGAGAAAGTGCAGAAAAGATTTACAATGATGTTACCAGAATTGGGAGGATGCATCGATCTGGAAAGGTTGAGCAGGCTAGGGCTCTTTCCTCTGGAAAAGAGAAGACGAAGAGGGGACCTGATGGAGGCCTTTAAAATTATGAAGGGGTTCGATGTTGAGAAACTGTTTTCACTTGTGGAGGAGGCCAGAACAAGGGGGCATAAATATAAGATCGCCACCAGCCGATCAAATATATAACTTAGGAGGAATTTCTTTGCACAGAGAGAGAATGGTGAGAATGTGGTACTTGCTACCACATGGAGCAGTTGAAGCAGACATGAGGGAGAAGGGAAGAGAGGGGTATGGGGGGAATAGAGTGATATGGGGGGGAATAGAGGGGTATGGGGGGAATAGAGGGGTATGGGGGGAATAGAGGGGTACGGGGGGAATAGAATGATATGGGGGGGAATAGAGGGGTACGGGGGGGATAGAGGGGTACGGGGGAATGGAGTGATATGGGGGGAATAGAGGGATATGGGGTGAATAGAGGGGTATGGGGGGATAGAGGGATATGGGGGAAATAGAGGGGTATGGGGCAGGATGTGAAGAGAGGGATATGGGGCAGGGTGGGAAGAGATAATTAGAGTGGGAGGAGGCTCGAGTGGAGCATAAATGCCAGCATGGGCTGGTTGGGCTGAATGGCCTGTTTCTGTGCTGTAAATTCTATGCAATTCTATGTAACTGTTAGTGATTTGTTACCAAGATATCCTGGTAACTAGGAAACCAGTATCAACAACCCTACACAAGCAGGATACAATCATTCTCTCTTTCCCCCTTCCCATTTCTCTCCCTTCCTCTCCTGAAGATGCTGACTCTTTCTGGGGTACATTTCCACAGGCGCTGGCACCTCCCCAATACTTCCCCGATTACACACTCCTCATGTGTGAGCCTAGTGAGGCTATTGCTGCCATCATCCGGTGGGGCCGGGCGGTTCGCCGCCGGCTCTGCTGGCTTGCTGGCGGGACGGCCTCTAGTTGGAGGCTGGGCCACGGGGACCTGTTCCCCTGGTTCTGTGTGTGCTGGTTTGAGCCGGTCGATGGAGACTGTGTCGACCCTGTCGCCGAGTCGCAGCTTGAAGACCTTGTCCCCGGTTTGTAGTACCTCCTACGGTCCGTCGTACGGCGGTCGCAGGGGCCCACGGTGCGCGTCGTGTCGCACAAAGACAAAGCGCGCCTGCTGTAAGTTTGGCGGGACGTGAGGTGAGAGTTCGCCGTGTCGGTTGACCGGAAGTGGGGCGAACTGCTGAGCGGAAGAGAAAGAGTTGAGCCGCTGCTGTTCGGCCGACCAAGGCGTGGTAGCCTCCAGAAGGAATTCGCCTGGGACGCGCAGCGGTTGTCCGTAGACTAACTCCGCTGCCGAGGACTGGAGGTCTTCCTTGACCGCGGTGCGTAGGCCTAGTAGCACCCACGGCAGGCAGTCAGTCCAGGTACTGTCCTGCAGACCGGCGCGGAGTGAGGCCTTGAGTGACCTGTGGAAGCGTTCACACAGCCCATTGGCCTGCGGGTGGTACGCCATGGTTCGGTGGAGCGTCACCCCGAGGTTGCGTGCTGTGGCCGTCCAGAGTTCGGAGGTGAACTGGGCGCCTCTGTCGGAGGTTATGTCGGCTGGTACGCCGAACCTTGCGACCCAGGTGTTAACGAACGCCCTGGCGATGTCGGCTGTAGTGGTGGAGGGCAGCGGCACTGCCTCAGGCCAGCGTGTGTAGCGGCCGACCATCGTGAGGAGATAACTTTGGCCTTGCGATGGCGGCAGAGGACCGACGATGTCGACGTGTACATGGTCGAAGCGGCGGCTGGGTACCTCGAAGTCTCCCAGGGGTGCTTTTGTGTGTAGCTGTACCTTAGCCCGTTGGCAGGCGAGGCAGGAGGTGGCCCAAGTCCGAACATCTTTGCTGAGGCCGCGCCAGATGAAACGCTGGGAGAGGAGTTTGACGGATGCGCGGGCACCCGGATGGGAGAACGCGTGTAGCGTGTCGAAGATGCGGTGGCGCCAGGTTGCAGGGACGACCGGCCTGGGTTGGCCGAGTGAGACGTCGCAAGTGACCGCCGTGGCTTCGGACCCGTGCACGACCTTGGCTAGGCGTAGCCCTGGCAGGCTGGTAGCCGCCGAGAGGAGGTCTGGGTCCGTGAGCTGGGCCGCTGCTAGTTGCGCGTAGTCGACCGCGAGGTGATTCGCGCAGATGGCGGGACAGGAAAGGCAGTCGGCGACAATGTTGTCTCTACTGGAGACGTGCTGGATGTCTGTAGTAAACTCGGACACGGCCGCGAGCTTGCGTTGCTGCCTAGCGGACCAGGGTTCGGTGTGCTTGGCCATCGCGTATGTGAGCGGCTTGTGGTCCACGTACGCGGTGAAGGGGCGGCCTTCCAGGAGGAACCTGAAATGGCGGACCGACAGGTGGAGCGCGAGAAGCTCGCAGTCGAAAGTAGAGTATTTGACCTCCGGGGGGCGCAGTTGGCGGCTGTAGAAGGCAAGTGGCTGCCACGCGCCATTGACCCACTGCTCGAACACGGCTCCGACTGCGTGGTCGGAGGCGTCGGTAGTGAGCGCGACCTGGGCATCGGCCCTCGGGTGCGCGAGCAGGGTGGCGTCGGCGAGCGCGTTTTTGGCGGCGTCGAAGGCGGCTGACGTGTCAGTGGTCCAGGCTATGTCCATCTTGCCGGATTTACCTCGGAGGGAGTCGCCAGTGTTGAGATACCGCGGCAAACGTGGGAGTCGAGACCAGAGTTAGTAAAACACAACTGCTTTAATCAACCTCATGGCAAAGAGGAGCTGGAAAAGCCCGCGCCTCCACTTAAATACTCCCCAGACAGGAAGTGCTCCCGGCAGCCTGTCCCTGCGGGAAACAAGTTGCTGGAGGAAAGGGCCCCCGGCTGGGGGCGTCTGCTTAAACTGTCCGTGCCGCCGTGAGCGGATTATGTCCAGCGGTGGCGTGTCGCCACAATGTGGTAGTTGTACGGGATTCTATAATTAGGGAGACAGAGAGCATCCTTTGTAAGCAGGATCGAGATTCCCACATGGTATGTTGCCTACATGATGTCAGGGTGAGGGTCATCTCAAGCCAGCTTGAAAGTATACTGGAGAGGGAGGGGGAGGATCCAGTCGTTGTGGTCCATGTTGGGACCAATAACATATGGAAGAGTAGGCAAGAGGTCCTGTCTGGGGAGTACCAGGAACTAGGAGCTAAATTAAAGCACAGGACCTCAAGGGTTATAATCTCTGGATTATTACCTGAGCCACGTGCAAATTGGCGTAGGGATAAGCTGATTAGGGAAGCGAACATGTAGCTAAAGGAATGGTGTGGGAAAGAGAGGTTCCATTTCATGGGGCACTGGCACCAGTATTGGGACAGGAAGGAAGTGTGCCATTGGGACGGGCTCCACCTGAACCGATCTGGGACCAGGGTCCAAGCAGAAAGGATAAATAGGGCAGTCACAAGGACTTTAAACTAGTAAATGGGGGGCTGGGGGCGAGGGCGAGGGGGAAATTGTAGTAAAAAAGTAGTTCAAAAACAAATGAAAAGGAAGAGAATAGAGCAACAGTCAGAAATTTTGCTTTAGGCACTACAGGTAAAGGGAAAACTAAAAGATGTAAAGTGATTAAACCAGGTGAGAGAAATAAGAAATAAGTGAGAAAAACATCAGAGCTGAAGGACAGGTTCGGATGAGTGGCCCAAACAAGCGTTCTTTATAAAAACGCACAGAGTATATCTATACTAGCTAGGGGAGCCCGGCGGTGCCGAGGTTTTTTGAGGGCATGTTGTTGTTGGAAGAGAGAGAGGGAGCGACTGGGGGGAAGAGAGAGAGGGAAGGAGAGAGAGAGAGAGAGGGAAGGAGAGAGAGAGAGAGGGAAGGAGAGAGAGAGAGGGAAGGAGAGAGAGAGGGGGAAGGAGAGAGAGAGGGGGAAAGAGAGAGAGAGAGAGAGAGGGAAGGAGAGAGAGGGAAGGAGAGAGAAAGAGAGGGAAGGAGAGAGACAGAGAGAGAGGGAAGGAGAGAGAGGGAAGGAGAGAGAGAGAGAGAGAGGGAAGGAGAGAGAGAGAGAGAGAGATTGGGAGTGTGAGAGAGAGATTGGGAGTGTGAGAGAGAGAGAGATTGGGAGTGTGAGAGAGATTGGGAGTGAGAGAGAGATTGGGAGTGAGAGAGAGATTGGGAGAGAGAGAGAGAGAGAGAGAGAGAGATTGGGAGTGAGAGAGAGAGAGATTGGGAGTGTGAGAGAGAGAGATTGGGAGTGTGAGAGAGAGAGATTGGGAGTGTGAGAGAGAGAGAGATTGGGAGTGTGAGAGAGAGAGAGATTGGGAATGTGAGAGAGAGAGAGAGAGACTGGGAGTGTGTGAGAAAGAGACTGGGAGTGTGTGAGAAAGAGAGACTGGGAGTGTGAGAGAGAGAGAGAGATTAGGAGTGAGAGAGAGATTGGAAGTGTGAGAGAGAGAGATTGGGAGTGTGAGAGAGAGAGATTGGGAGTGTGAGAGAGAGAGACTGGGAGTGTGAGAGAGAGAGACTGGGAGTGAGAGAGAGAGAGATTGGGAGTGTGAGAGAGAGAGAAATTTGGAGTGTGAGAGAGAGATTGGGAGTGTGAGAAAGAGAGAGATTGGGAGTGTGAGAGAGAGAGAGATTGGGAGTGTGAGAGAGAGAGAGAGATTGGGAGTGTGAGAGAGAGAGAGATTGGGAGTGTGAGAGAGAGAGAGATTGGGAGTGTGAGAGAGAGAGATTGGGAGTGTGAGAGAGAGAGATTGGGAGTGTGTGAGAGATAGAGACTGGGAGTGTGAGAGAGAGATTGGGAGTGTGAGAGAGAGAGATTGGGAGTGTGTGAGAGAGAGAGATTGGGAGTGTGTGAGAGAGAGAGACTGGGAGTGTGAGAGAGAGAGAGACTGGGAGTGTGAGAGAGAGAGAGAGACTGGGAGTGTGAGAGAGAGAGATTGGGAGTGTGAGAGAGAGAATGATTGGGAGTGTGTGAGAGAGAGAGACTGGGAGTGTGAGAGAGAGAGAGATTGGGAGTGTGAGAGAGAGAGAGAGATTGGGAGTGTGAGAGAGAGAGCGATTGGGAGTGTGAGAAAGAGAGAGATTGGGAGTGAGAGAGAGAGATTGGGAGTGTGAGAGAGAGATTGGGAGTGTGAGAGAGAGATTGGGAGTGTGAAAGAGAGAGATTGGGAGTGTGAAAGAGAGAGATTGGGAGTGTGAGAGGGAGAGACTGGGGGGAGAGAGAGGAGAGAGACTGGGGAGAGAGAGAGAATGGGGAGAGAGAGAGAGAGAGAGACTGAGGGGGAGAGAGAGAGCGACTGAGGGGTGAGAGAGAGAGATGTGGAGAGAGAGGGAGAGACTGGGGAGATAGAGAGAGAGAGACTGAGGGGGGCGAGAGAGAGCGACTGAGGGGGAGAGAGGGAGATTGGGGGAGAGAGAGAGAGATGGGGAGAGAAAGAGAGAGAGTAGAGAGATGGGGGAGAGAGAGGAGAGAGACTGGGGAAAGAGAGAGAGAGAATGGGGAGAGAGAGAGAGAGAGACTGAGGGGGAGAGAGAGAGAGACTGGGGGAGAGAGACGGGGAGAGAGAGAGAGAGACTGGGGAAAGAGAGAGAGAGACTGAGGGGGAGAGAGAGAGAGACTGGGGGAGAGAGACGGGGAGAGAGAGAGAGACTGGGGAAAGAGAGAGAGAGAATGGGGAGAGAGAGAGAGAGAGACTGAGGCGGAGAGAGAGAGAGACTGGGGGAGAGAGATGGGGAGAGAGAGAGACTGGGGGAGAGAGACAGGGATGGGCGAAGGGAGAGAGAGACTGGGGAGAGAGAGAGAGACTGGGGAGATAGAGAGAGAGAGCGAGAGAGCGACGGGGGAGAGAGAGAGACCGGGGCTGGTGGGCAGAGAGAGCGAGAGACTGAGGGGAGAGAGAGAGAGATGGGGAGAGAGAGAGACTTGGGGGGAGAGGGAGAGGGAGAGAGTGGAGGGAGAGGGAGAGAGTGGGGGAGAGAGAGAGAGAGAGAGAGAGACTGGGGGGAGAGGGAGAGAGTTGGGGAGAGAGAGAGAGAGACTGGGGGGAGAGAGAGACTGGGGGAGAGAAAGACTGGAGGGGAGAGAGAGAGAGAGACTGGGGGGAGAGAGAGCCTGTGGAGAGAGAGACTGGAGGAGTGAGATAAAGAATAGATTTGCCTTCCAAAGCTAGGCTTTATTAACTTTAAAATCAGCAGCATATCTTTCCACATCCAGTCCCAACTAAGCTAGAAAAGGACTGAATTTAAGGTAGCCACAACACATCATGTGATCATCAACTACCAATGAGATTACAACACATATCCCAAGGCAGTTAACAAACAACGAATCACAATACTTTTACTAATCAAGGTATAATCACCACATTCACCCTTCCTTTTAAAATATACTCCAACCTAATAACTTTTACAATTTACAATTAATTATTTACAACTAAACTATGCACGAGAATAAAACTATTTACATAACACAATACTAAATGAACAAATAATAACATTACGCATAAGTATTAAGTATCTCTCAACTAAAACAATATACTATAATATTTCAACAATTTTTAAAACATTACTATCAATTTAAAAGTCCATTTTCAATCGGTCGACCGGATATCCTGTTCGTGTCGACCTTCTTAACCTTGGTGAAATTCCTTGCCCTCCCACGCCAGAAGGCACAGAAGTATCTTCAACAGGAAGGCTATCCATATCCCGATTCTCAACGGTTTCCGGATTAGAAACCCCATCAGAAGATGAACTAGGACGGTCATAAACATCTATCAAAGGCTGACTAATAGAAGTATGATTATCTGCAATCGGATTGGAAATATTCGTAGTATCTGTAACAGCATCCACATTATCCGAATCATAACCATTATTAATATTCTCAGAAGAGGGCTGGCCCCCACAAGGAGCCAAGTCTTTAATTGAAACAGTACTTTCTTTCCCATCTTGGAATCGAATATGAGCATATTGGGAATTTGCCTCCAACAGCTCCACCTCCTCCACCAAGGGGTCATATTTTGACAATCTAACATGACGTCGAAGCAACACAGGTCCCTGCACAGTAAGCCATGAAGGTACCGAATATCCCGTAGTAGATCTCCGTGGATAGTTAAAGAGCCTTTCATGGGGGGTCACATTAGTAGCCGTTGAAAGCAATGATCTAATGGAATGCAGGGCATCAGGCAGCACCATTTCCCACTGTGTATTCTTAAGGTTCCGGGATGTCAACGCCAACATAACTGCCTTCCAGATCACCCCATTGTATCGTTCACACTGTCCATTACCCTGGGGATTATACGGGGTAGTTCTACTAGTAGAAATTCCCCGACTCTGAAGGTATTCCTTCAACTGGGAAGACATAAAAGAACTTCCCTGATCCGAATGGATATACGCAGGCATCCCAAAGATGACAAAAAGTTGAGTCAAACATTTAATAACTGTAGCAGCTGATACATCTGCACAAGGAAAAGCAAAAGGGAACCTTGAAAACTCGTCCACAACAGTAAATATATATCGGTTTTGAGTAGTTGAAGGAAGAGGTCCCTTAAAATCAACACTCAAACGTTCAAAAGGAGAAGTAGCCTTTATAAGATGAGCTCGTTGAGGCTTAAAGAAATTTGGTTTACACCGAGCACAGATAGAACATGATGAAGTCATCCGCTTGACGTCTTCAACTGAAAAAGGCAAGTTCTTACTGCGTACAAAATGTATCATCCTCATAACCCCAGGATGACATAAGGCATTGTGAAGATTAATAAGCGTATCTCCGTGAATCACAGAACAATAAGCCCTCGACAGTGCATCAGCAGCAACATTATCCTTCCCCGGACGATAAACTATGTCAAAATGGTAACATGCCAACTCAATCCTCCATCTCATTATTTTATCATTTTTAATCTTTCCAAAATGTTTAACATCAAACATAAAGGACACAGATTTTTGATCAGTTACCAATGTGAAATGTCGCCCCGATAAATAATGTCTCCATTTACGCAATGCTTCTACTATTGCGTATGCCTCTTTTTCTATTGAGGAATGTCTTTTTTCACTATTATTCAAAGTACGTGAGAAAAAAGCCACAGGTCTTCCATTTTGGTTCAAAGTAGCCCCAATTGCAAAATCCGAAGCATCCGTCTCAATCACAAAGGGAACCTGCTCATCAATGGAATGCACAACTGCTCCTAAAATATCCTTTTTAAAATTCTCAAAACATGTCCTGGCCTCCCATGATAGAGGATATGTCGTAACCCGAATAAGAGGCCGGATCTTCCGTGAAAAATTTGCAATCCAATTAGAATAATAAGAAAACAGTCCAACAACT
>NC_141007.1:504783-537926 GCF_052327205.1 Somniosus microcephalus | reverse complement strand
GGAGCTGTTGGAGGCAAATTCCCAATATGCTCATATTCGATTCCAAGATGGGAAAGAAAGTACTGTTTCAATTAAAGACTTGGCTCCTTGTGGGGGCCAGCCCTCTTCTGAGAATATTAATAATGGTTATGATTCGGATAATGTGGATGCTGTTACAGATACTACGAATATTTCCAATCCGATTGCAGATAATCATACTTCTATTAGTCAGCCTTTGATAGATGTTTATGACCGTCCTAGTTCATCTTCTGATGGGGCTTCTAATCCGGAAACCGTTGAGAATCGGGATATGGATAGCCTTCCTGTTGAAGATACTTCTGTGCCTTCTGGCGTGGGAGGGCAAAGAATTTCACCAAGGTTAAGAAGGTCGACACGAACAGGATATCCGGTCGACCGATTGAAAATGGACTTTTAAATTGATAGTAATGTTTTAAAAATTGTTGAAATATTATAGTATATTGTTTTAGTTGAGAGATACTTAATACTTATGCGTAATGTTATTATTTGTTGTTGTTCATTTGGTATTGTGTTATGTAAATAGTTTTATTCTCGTGCATAGTTTAGTTGTAAATAATTAATTGTAAATTGTAAAAGTTATTAGGTTGGAGTATATTTTAAAAGGAAGGGTGAATGTGGTGATTATACCTTGATTAGTAAAAGTATTGTGATTCGTTGTTTGTTAACTGCCTTGGGGATATGTGTTGTAATCTCATTGGTAGTTGATGATCACATGATGTGTTGTGGCTACCTTAAATTCAGTCCTTTTCTAGCTTAGTTGGGACTGGATGTGGAAAGATATGCTGCTGATTTTAAAGTTAATAAAGCCTAGCTTTGGAAGGCAAATCTATTCTTTATCTCACTCCTCCAGTCTCTCTCTCCACAGGCTCTCTCTCCCCCCAGTCTCTCTCTCTCTCCCCTCCAGTCTTTCTCTCCCCCAGTCTCTCTCTCCCCCCAGTCTCTCTCTCTCTCTCCCCAACTCTCTCCCTCTCCCCCCAGTCTCTCTCTCTCTCTCTCTCTCCCCCACTCTCTCCCTCTCCCTCCACTCTCTCCCTCTCCCCCCAAGTCTCTCTCTCTCCCCATCTCTCTCTCTCTCCCCTCAGTCTCTCGCTCTCTCTGCCCACCAGCCCCGGTCTCTCTCTCTCCCCCGTCGCTCTCTCGCTCTCTCTCTCTATCTCCCCAGTCTCTCTCTCCCCAGTCTCTCTCTCCCTTCGCCCATCCCTGTCTCTCTCCCCCAGTCTCTCTCTCTCCCCATCTCTCTCCCCCAGTCTCTCTCTCTCTCCGCCTCAGTCTCTCTCTCTCTCCCCATTCTCTCTCTCTCTTTCCCCAGTCTCTCTCTCTCTCCCCGTCTCTCTCCCCCAGTCTCTCTCTCCCCCTCAGTCTCTCTCTCTCTTTCCCCAGTCTCTCTCTCTCTCTCCCCGTCTCTCTCCCCCAGTCTCTCTCTCTCTCCCCCTCAGTCTCTCTCTCCCCATTCTCTCTCCCCAGTCTCTCTCCTCTCTCCCCCCCATCTCTCTCTCTCTCTCCCCATCTCTCTCTCCCCCAGTCTCCCTCTCTCCCCCTCAGTCGCTCGCTCTCTCCCCCCTCAGTCTCTCTCTCTCTATCTCCCCAGTCTCTCCCTCTCTCTCCACATCTCTCTCTCTCTCACCCCTCAGTCGCTCTCTCTCTCCCCCTCAGTCTCTCTCTCTCTCCCCATTCTCTCTCTCTCCCCAGTCTCTCTCTCTCCCCCCAGTCTCTCTCTCTCACACTCCCAATCTCTCTCTTTCACACTCCCAATCTCTCTCTCTCACACTCCCAATCTCTCTCTCACACTCCCAATCTCTCTCTCTCACTCCCAATCTCTCTCTCACACTCCCAATCGCTCTCTCTCTCACACTCCCAATCTCTCTCTCTCTCACACTCCCAATCTCTCTCTCACACTCCCAGTCTCTCTCTCTCACACACTCCCAATCATTATCTCTCTCACACTCCCAATCTCTCTCACACTCCCAATCTCTCTCTCTCTCACACTCCCAATCTCTCTCTCACACTCCCAGTCTCTCTCTCTCACACTCCCAGTCTCTCTCTCTCTCACACTCCCAGTCTCTCTCACACACTCCCAATCTCTCTCACACACTCCCAATCTCTCTCTCTCACACTCCCAATCTCTCTCTCACACTCCCAGTCTCTCTCTCTCACACACTCCCAATCTCTCTCTCTCACACTCCCAATCTCTCTCTCTCACACTCCCAATCTCTCTCTCTCTCACACTCCCAATCTCTCTCTCTCACACTCCCAATCTCTCTCTCTCTCACACTCCCAATCTCTCTCTCACACTCCCAATCTCTCTCTTTCTCATACTCCCAATCTCTCTCTCTCTCACACTCCAAATTTCTCTCTCTCTCACACTCCCAATCTCTCTCTCACTCCCAGTCTCTCTCTCTCACACTCCCAGTCTCTCTCTCTCACACTCCCAATCTCTCTCTCTCACACTCCCAATCTCTCTCTCTCACACTTCCAATCTCTCTCTCACTCCTAATCTCTCTCTCTCTCACACACTCCCAATCTCTCTCTCTCTCACACTCCCAATCTCTCTCTCACACTCCCAATCTCTCTCTCACACTCCCAATCTCTCTCTCTCTCACTCCCAGTCTCTTTCTCACACACTCCCAGTCTCTCTCTCTCTCACATTCCCAATCTCTCTCACACTCCCAATCTCTCTCTCTCTCACACTCCCAATCTCTCTCTCTCACACTCCCAATCTCTCTCACACTCCCAATCTCTCTCTCTCTCACTCCCAATCTCTCTCTCTCTCTCTCCCAATCTCTCACTCCCAATCTCTCTCTCACTCCCAATCTCTCTCACACTCCCAATCTCTCTCTCACACTCCCAATCTCTCTCTCTCTCTCCTTCCCTCTCTCTCTCTCTCTCTCCTTCCCTCTCTCTCTCTGTCTCTCTCCTTCCCTCTCTTTCTCTCTCCTTCCCTCTCTCTCCTTCCCTCTCTCTCTCCTTCCCCCTCTCTCTCTCTCCTTCCCTCTCTCTCCTTCCCTCTCTCTCCTTCCCTCTCTCTCTCTCTCCTTCCCTCTCTCTCTTCCCCCCAGTCGCTCCCTCTCTTCCAACAACAACATGCCCTCAAAAAGCCTCGGCACCGCCGGGCTCCCCTAGCTAGTATAGATATACTCTGTGCGTTTTTATAAAGAACGCTTGTTTGGGCCACTCATCCGAACCTGTCCTTCAGCTCTGATGTTTTTCTCACTTATTTCTTATTTCTCTCACCTGGTTTAATCACTTTACATCTTTTAGTTTTCCCTTTACCTGTAGTGCCTAAAGCAAAATTTCTGACTGTTGCTCTATTCTCTTCCTTTTCATTTGTTTTTGAACTACTTTTTTACTACAATTTCCCCCTCGCCCTCGCCCCCAGCCCCCCATTTACTAGTTTAAAGTCCTTGTGACCGCCCTATTTATCCTTTCTGCTAGGACCCTGGTCCCAGATCGGTTCAGGTGGAGCCCGTCGCAATGGCACACTTCCTTCCTGTCCCAATACTGGTGCCAGTGCCCTATGAAATGGAACCTCTCTTTCCCACACCATTCCTTTAGCTACATGTTCGCTTCCCTAATCAGCTTATCCCTACGCCAATTTGCACGTGGCTCAGGTAATAATCCAGAGATTATAACCCTTGAGGTCCTGTGCTTTAATTTAGCTCCTAGTTCCTGGTACTCCCCAGACAGGACCTCTTGCCTACTCTTCCATATGTTATTGGTCCCAACATGGACCACAACGACTGGATCCTCCCCCTCCCTCTCCAGTATACTTTCAAGCTGGTTTGAGATGACCCTCACCCTGGCATCATGTAGGCAACATACCATGTGGGAATCTCGATCCTGCTTACAAAGGATGCTCTCTGTCTCCCTAATTATAGAATCCCGTACAACTACCACATTGTGGCGACACGCCACCGCTGGACATAATCCGCTCACGGCGGCACGGACAGTTTAAGCAGACGCCCCCAGCCGGGGGCCCTTTCCTCCAGCAACTTGTTTCCCGCAGGGACAGGCTGCCGGGAGCACTTCCTGTCTGGGGAGTATTTAAGTGGATGCGCGGGCTTTTCCAGCTCCTCTTTGCCATGAGGTTGATTAAAGCAGTTGTGTTTTACTAACTCTGGTCTCGACTCCCACGTTTGCCGCGGTATCTCAACACTGGCGACTCCCTCCGAGGTAAATCCGGCAAGATGGTCATAGCCTGGACCACTGACACGTCAGCCGCCTTCGACGCCACCAAAAACGCGCTCGCCGACGCCACCCTGCTCGCGCACCCGAGGGCTGATGCCCGGGTCGCGCTCACTACCGACGCCTCCGACCACGCAGTCGGAGCCGTGTTCGAGCAGTGGGTCAATGGCGCGTGGCAGCCACTTGCCTTCTACAGCCGCCAACTGCGCCCCCCGGAGGTCAAATACTCTACTTTCGACTGCGAGCTTCTCGCGCTCCACCTGTCGGTCCGCCATTTCAGGTTCCTCCTGGAAGGCCGCCCCTTCACCGCGTACGTGGACCACAAGCCGCTCACATACGCGATGGCCAAGCACACCGAACCCTGGTCCGCTAGGCAGCAACGCAAGCTCGCGGCCGTGTCCGAGTTTACTACAGACATCCAGCACGTCTCCAGTAGAGACAACATTGTCGCCGACTGCCTTTCCCGTCCTGCCATCTGCGCGAATCACCTCGCCGTCGACTACGCGCAACTAGCAGCGGCCCAGCTCACGGACCCAGACCTCCTCTCGGCGGCTACCAGCCTGCCAGGGCTACACCTAGCCAAGGTCGCGCACGGGCCCGAAGCCACGGCGGTCACTTGCGACGTCTCACTCGGCCAACCCAGGCCGGTCGTCCCTGCAACCTGGCGCCGCCGCATCTTCGACACGCTACACGCGCTCTCCCATCCGGGTGCCCGCGCATCCGTCAAACTCCTCTCCCAGCGTTTCATCTGGCGCGGCCTCAGCAAAGATGTTCGGACTTGGGCCACCTCCTGCCTCGCCTGCCAACGGGCTAAGGTACAGCTACACACAAAAGCACCCCTGGGAGACTTCGAGGTACCCAGCCGCTGCTTCGACCATGTACACGTCGACATCGTCGGTCCTCTGCCGCCATCGCAAGGCCAAAGTTATCTCCTCACGATGGTCGGCCGCTACACACGCTGGCCTGAGGCAGTGCCGCTGCCCTCCACCACTACAGCCGACATCGCCAGGGTGTTCGTTAACACCTGGGTCGCAAGGTTCGGCGTACCAGCCGACATAACCTCCGACAGAGGCGCCCAGTTCACCTCCGAACTCTGGACGGCCACAGCACGCAACCTCGGGGTGACGCTCCACCGAACCATGGCGTACCACCCGCAGGCCAATGGGCTGTGTGAACGCTTCCACAGGTCACTCAAGGCCTCACTCCGCGCCGGTCTGCAGGACAGTACCTGGACTGACTGCCTGCCGTGGGTGCTACTAGGCCTACGCACCGCGGCCAAGGAAGACCTCCAGTCCTCGGCAGCGGAGTTAGTCTACGGACAACCGCTGCGTGTCCCAGGCGAATTCCTTCCGGAGGCTACCACGCCTTGGTCGGCCGAACAGCAGCGGCTCAACTCTTTCTCTTCCGCTCAGCAGTTCGCCCCACTTCCGGTCAACCGACACGGTGAACTCGGACCTCACGTCCCGCCAAACTTACAGCAGGCGCGCTTCGTCTTTGTGCGACACGACGCGCACTGCGGGCCCCTGCGACCGCCGTACGACGGACCGTACGAGGTACTGCAAACCGGGGACAAGGTCTTCAAGCTGCGACTCGGCGACAGGGTCGACACAGTCTCCATCGACCGGCTCAAACCAGCACACACAGAACCAGGGGAACAGGTCCCCGTGGCCCAGCCTCCAACTAGAGGCCGTCCCGCCAGCAAGCCAGCAGAGCCGGCGGCGAACCGCCCGGCCCCACCAAATAGACCGGCGACCACTCAGAGCCGCTCCGGCAGAACCATCAGACCACCGTCACGACTCGTCCACTCCTCCTAAGCGGATTCTGGGGGGAGCTCTGTGGCGACACGCCACCACTGGACATAATCCGCTCACGGCGGCACGGACAGTTTAAGCAGACGCCACCAGCCGGGGGCCCTTTCCTCCAGCAACTTGTTTCCCGCAGGGACAGGCTGCCGGGAGCACTTCCTGTCTGGGGTGTAATTAAGTGGATGCGCAGGCTTTTCCAGCTCCTCTTTGCCATGAGGTTGATTAAAGCAGTTGTGTTTTACTAACTCTGGTCTCGACTCCCACGTTTGCCGCGGTATCTCAACAACATTACGCTTCCTCTCCTTGTCCTCCTCCCCCGTTAGGACAGCCTCCTGCTGCAAGGTGCCATGGTCTGCATTCTGGCTGTCCTTCCGACAGTCTTTATCCTTATCAGGATGGCTCCTGATGACTCATTGGGTAAACTAACCATGTGTTGTGACAGTGAGCTTGTGGGAAGAGGAAGTCCCCAGTGTGATCCCTGGCCGGTGCTGAGGTAGCTGATATCAGTCAGGGAGCACTAGGGGTGACAATGGTTTCAGCAGGGCTGTAGATATCAGATGATGGCAGCAATAGCCTCACTAGGCTCACACATGAGGAGTGTGTAATCGGGGAAGTATTGGGGAGGTGCCAGCGCCTGTGGAAATGTACCCCAGAAAGAGTCAGCATCTTCAGGAGAGGAAGGGAGAGAAATGGGAAGGGGGAAAGAGAGAATGATTGTATCCTGCTTGTGTAGGGTTGGTGATACTGGTTTCCTAGTTACCAGGATATCTTGGTAACAAATCACTAACAGTTACATAGAATTGCATAGAATTTACAGCACAGAAACAGGCCATTCAGCCCAACCAGCCCATGCTGGCATTTATGCTCCACTCGAGCCTCCTCCCACTCTAATTATCTCTTCCCACCCTGCCCCATATCCCTCTCTTTACATCCTGCCCCATACCCCTCTATTCCCCCCCATATCCCTCTATCCCCCCATACCCCTCTATTCACCCCATATCCCTCTATTCCCCCCATATCACTCCATTCCCCCGTACCCCTCTATCCCCCCCGTACCCCTCTATTCCCCCCCATATCATTCTATTCCCCCCATACCCCTCTATTCCCCCCCATATCCCTCTATCCCCCCATACCCCACTATTCCCCACCCTGTACCCCTCTCTTCCCTTCTCCCTCATGTCTGCTTCAACTGCTCCATGTGGTAGCAAGTACCACATTCTCACCATTCTCTCTCTGTGCAAAGAAATTCCTCCTAAGTTATATATTTGATCGGCTGGTGGCGATCTTATATTTATGCCCCCTTGTTCTGGCCTCCTCCACAAGTGAAAACAGTTTCTCAACATCGAACCCCTTCATAATTTTAAAGGCCTCCATCAGGTCCCCTCTTCGTCTTCTCTTTTCCAGAGGAAAGAGCCCTAGCCTGCTCAACCTTTCCAGATCGATGCATCCTCCCAATTCTGGTAACATCATTGTAAATCTTTTCTGCACTTTCTCCAGTGCTTCAGAGACCAGAACTGCACTGAGATGAAAGTGAAATCACAGAACAAAAGGAGAGATCTGATGAGTGTGGGAACGATGAGTGTAACTGTAATTAGAACCACACCACTGTGAATGAAAGCTGTTTATGAAGATTGAAGGCACACAGGGAGTTGGTCAGCGAGCAGCACATTAGATTAGTCTGTGCCTCTCCAGCAGAGACTCTAATCATCTCTAATGTGTGCTGAGACCAAATTGGTTTGTAATAAGCAGGAGTATAAACGCAGGGTTATACAAGATGCAGTAAGACCAAGACTATGAAGAGTGCGTTCATGGTGATCGCATTCACACTCCAAGATGTGCTCATTCTCCTGGGAGCATATTTAAAAGCAAACTATCCCAGGTTCATGTTGTGTCCGTCAGTAGTAAGACACAGACTGCAGGAGAACGGTACAACAGGTGTTTACTCAACGTGGCTCACTCTGGAACTGAACTGTACAGATTACTACTCAGTGCTATATACAGGTCTGGTCACTGCCGGTACTACAGTATACATGGGCTGTAAAAAGTAGTTCCCCCCTTAAAGGTATATACATTACAATTCCTCCCCTTTTAGATTAACAGTACCATAACACTCATTTAACAATTAAATATCAAACTAATTACAATTAACACTTTTAACATACAACATTAGCTGAAAATAGTCCATTTATATATTCAGTCTTTGGGGAGGCTTTCTGATCCTTTCTGGACGCCTTTCCCGAGTGTCTCACTCTTGGTGCGGAGGCGATTCTAGCACCCTGTCATCGGTTGGGTCATCAGCTTCCGATGCTACTGTTTCTGGGGTAGATGCGACCTGTACGTCGGGTTCCTCACCAGGTACGTATGGGCGAGGCATGGGGTTGACTTGTTCCTGTGACTCTAGGATCTGGTCAGCATGGCGTCTCACGATGTTCTCCCCAACGTCCACTGTGTACATTAGTGGGCCCTGCCGTGTGCATATCGTTCCTGGCTGCCATTTTTCTGTTCGGTAGTCGCGGGCCAAGACTGGTTGCCCTACATTGAAGCTCCTTGTTGGTTTCTCATGGATGTGCTGGAATTGCTTACTCTCAACATCTCTTCGTACGTTTGGTCTGAGCAAATCCAGGCGAGATCTTAACCTTCGGTTAAAGAACATCATGGCTGGGGCCTGGTTGGTGACTGCATGTGTCGCATTCCGGTAGGCGAACAGGAAATTGTCCACCTTATGCTGCAGCGGAATGTTGTCATTGTACATAGCCTTTATTGCCTTCTTAAAGGTTTGTACGAACCTCTCAGCTAATCCATTTGTGGCTGGATGATACGGGGCGGATGTGTAATGCCTTACCCCATTCTTCTTCATAAACCTCCGGAACTCTTCGGACACAAACTGTGGTCCGTTATCGGAGCAAATCTGTTCTGGCAAGCCGTTCCTGGCAAAAATGGTCCGTAGGACTGCAATAGCTTTCTCCGTGGTGGTGGAGGACATTTTGATGACCTCAGGCCATTTCGAGTGCGCATCCACGGATATTAAAAACATTGAGTCCATGAATGGACCAGCAAAACCAATATGCACCCATTGCCATGGAGATGAGGGCCACTCCCATGGGTGTAGAGGGGCATGTGGTGGTGCATTTTGGACTTTCTGGCATCCTGAGCAGCTCTTGGTCAGGTCCTCGATTTGTTTATTGATTCCCGGCCACCACACATAAGCCCTGGCAAGGCTTTTCATTTTTACCCCTCCCAGATGACCCTCATGAAGCTCATTGAGCACTCTATCCCTTAACTTGGGTGGAATTACCACTCGGGATCCACACATCAAGGTCCCCCGGCACACTGACAGCTGTTCTCTTCTTGTCGAGAATGCTGGCAACAGTGAGTCGCCATGTGCTGGCCATCCCTTCACCATCAAATCATATACCCGAGACAGTGTCGGGTCATTTTGGGTCTCCTTTTCTATACGAGCGTTAGTTACCGGTAGGTATTCAACTACAGTCGAATGAAATATTTCGACAGGATCCACTGCTGGTGCTCCCTCCGCAGTAGGCAGTGGCAGGCGTAATAGCCCATCAGCATTTCCATGCTGTTTCGTGCCCTTATATTCAATCTCATAGTGGTGCGCCCCATGAAAGAGTGACCATCTTTGTAGTCGTTGTGCAGTCATCACCGGAATGCCCTTCTTCGGATTAAAAATGGAGACAAGAGGCTGGTGGTCAGTCAGCAAGGTGAATTTCTGCCCGTGCAGATAGTGATTGAACTTTTTCACTCCCCACACTAGGCTGAGGGCCTCCCTGTCAATCTGGGCGTAGTTACGCTCGGCTGAGGTTAGTGATCGTGACGCAAAGGCTATTGGCCTCTCTGAGCCGTCCGAGAATTTGTGCGACAGCACCGCTCCAATGCTGTAGGGTGACGCATCACATGCCAACCGAATTGGTAGTGCTGGGTTGAAATGGGCCAATACCTCTTTCGATGTGATTAGTGTTTTGCTCTTCTGGAAAGCTCGTTTACATTCGTCACTCCACTTCCATGGCACTCCAGTTTGCAGTAGGGTGTTCAGTGGGTGTAGTATTGTAGACAAATTTGGCAAGAACTTATGGCAGTAGTTTACCAGCCCGAGGAACGACCTCAGTTGTGACACGTTTTCCGGTGCTGGAGCCTTGACTACTGCCTCAATCTTTTCTGGGGACTTATGTAACCCCTCTTTATCGATAACGTGGCCACAATACGAGATCTGTTTTTTAAAAAACTCGCATTTGGGGCAGTTAGCTCGGAGCCCATATTCCTTCAATCTAGTGAGCACCTGCTCCAGGTTGGCGAGGTGATCACTGTCATTTTCGCCCGTGACCAGTATGTCGTCCAAATAACACTGGGTCCCTGGGATCCCTTGCAGGACTTGTTCCATTGCCCTTTGCCAAATAGCCGGAGCTGATGCTACCCCGGATACCAGCCGGTTGTATTGGTAGAGACCTTTATGGGTGTTGATTGTGAGGTATTTTTTTGCTGCTTCTTCTACCTCCATTTGCAGATACGCCTGGGCCAGATCAATCTTAGTGAAGCGTTTCCCTCCAGATAGCGAGGCGAAAATATCTTCAATCCACGGAAGTGGATATTGCACGGTGTGAAGGACTGGGTTCACTGTTACCTTAAAGTCCCCACAGATGCGAACCTTCCTTGGTTCCCCAGGCGTGCTGCTCAACGACTTTTTCATCACAGGAACGATGGGTGTAGCCCACTCGCTCCAGTCTACCTTGGACAGTACTCCTGAATGTTCCAAGCTCTCCAGCTCTGCTTCGACAGCTGGGCGGATCGCATAAGGTACCGGTCTGGCCTTAAAACATTTTGGGCTTGCGTTTTCTTCGATTTTAATTGTTGCTGTCATGCCTTTTAGTGTTCCGAGTCCTTGCTGGAACACTTCTTGCGCGTCGGTTAGGATCTTTGACAGTCGCCCAGGTGTGACGTCATCATCCTTTTTGGCAGCCACAGTCAGTGCTTGTATGGAATGCCAATCCAGCTGTATTTTCTGGATCCATTCACGTCCCAGTAATGGTGGTCCTCCATCTTGCAATACATACAGGTCTAGTTTTGGTGTTTCCTTACCGTTATATATAACGGTCACCCTTATTTTTCCTTTGGGGTAGACTTTTTGCCCCGTGTACGTCTTCAAAATAATTTTTGTGTCTCTCAAGGGTATGTGTGAGAATAGCCGCTTGTAGTCCCATCGGTTTATGACTGTTAGGGCTGATCCTGTGTCCAATTCCATTTTTACCTGGACTCCTGCTATCTTGAGAGTGACCCAAATGGTTCGGTGATCCTCCGTTTTGATCACATTATGTAGTTTCAGACAACTCAGCTCCCTGCTTTCGGAGTCGGTATCACTCTTTTGTTCATCTGAACTATTCTCCGTCACCTTATGTACCTTCTTGTACTTTTCTTTTGGAGATTTCTTATTGCTGGTTTTCTTTCCCGACCTGCAGGCTCGTGCTATGTGTCCTACTTTTCCACACTGTCTGCATGCTTTGTCTTTGAACCAGCAATCATTGTGGTCGTGTGCTGTTCTGCTGCAGTGATAGCACTTCTCTGTTCTGTATGACATTTCGTTTGTGCCATATTCTAGCGGTCTCTGTTGTATCTCTGCAGCGCCCCGTGCTGCTGCTTCATATGATACCGCAATGCTGAAAGCCTTGTCCAGCGTAAGGCCCTTTTCAGATAAAAGCCGTTTCTGGGTTCCTTCACTTTGAAGTCCACACACTTTGATATCCTTAAGGTATCTGCCAGTCCCGTTCCAAACTGGCAGTGTTTCGATAGTTTGCGCAGTTCTGTTAAATATTCAGCATTGCTTTCATCCTTATGCTGGTTCCGTTTGTGAAACTTGAATCTTTCTGCTATCAGCAGCGGTGTGGGGTTTAAATGTTCCTGTAGTAGCGTCACTATGTCTCCAAAACTCTTTTCCACTGGCTTCGCTGGGGTTACTAGATTTCGTAATAAGCCATACGTCTTTGCAACCATTAAATTTAACAATACCAGCGCTTTCTTGTCATCTGACACCTCATTTGCCTTGCAGTATGCCTCTATTCGTTCGACATATGTAGTCCAATCTTCGACTTCATTGTCAAATGCGATGATACTGCCACTCTTCGGCATTTTGGGTGTGGTTTAAAATTGCGTCTCCCGTGCTTTCCTTCCTCCCCTGCTGCTGCCAACGCCACTCTCGGCGGTTCTCGTGGCAATGGCGGTGCCCTGTAGGTTTCGCGCGCTTCTCCTGCGCTGCTGCCAACGCCGCTCTCGGCAGTCCTCGTGGCAATGGCGGCACCCTATAGGTTTCGTGCGCTTCTCCTGTGCTGCTGCCAACGCCGCTCTCGGCGGTCCTCGTGGCAATGGCGGCACCTCGCGGGTTTCTGTGCGTCTCTCTCCCTCTCCTTGACGCTGCTCGGCCCCTGAACACCGGCTGCACCCTGTGCACTCTGCCCTCTCTCTCTCCCGTCGACGCTGCTCGGCCCTTTGCTGTGCCGCTCAGTCGGGCTCTAGCCCGCCGCTGTCCGGGAAAGGTCTGCGCACTACCTGTTGCCAGCCCGTTTTGCTGGACCAAAAACACATATTCTCCTTTAGGTGTAGTGTTCAGATACATGAAAATTCGGTTACATTCATATCCAAGCACAGAGGGGGTCCAACACCCCTGCACCACTTGGAAGAAGAAAAAGTAATACATGGTACATACATAGAAAAAGAAAAATACATGGTCACAATCTTTATTTTTTTTAATAACAATTAAGGCTCAACTCATACTTGGTCATCGACTTTATTTTTATGTTTGTCCCATGCTCTCTCATGTTGGGATCGGAGCATTCTGTCTCCCCCCTTGCACTTTCAGAGGACCAGGCAAATGCTCACCAAACGACCTTCTTGACAGTTGTAGAGGTTCGCGATTTCGGGGTTCTCTTTAGTTGTGGCAATTGGGGCCTGCTCGGTCGTGGTGGAAGACTTCACCTGCGTTGGGTTTTCAGCCTTCGCGTGTCCGCTGATGCGGTCGGGTGCGTATTTGGATGTATCTGGTAAGTACCCAATTTCCTTTGGTTAGGTATAGGTTTTAGAGTCTTTTTCATCAAATCTTACCCAGGGGTAAGTCAGGCTAGCTTGTAGAGCGGACACAGACTTGCGAATCTTCGGTTTCTTCCAGGTTGGTTTCTTGTTGGTCGCGGTGGCCCAATATTACCGAGTTGTTGGTAATATCGTTAGTTGTTGGTTTCTTGGGGCCCTTGGTTGCCGCAATTCCTTTTCTCCTTCCGTTTCGTTCTCCTTTCCGCAAGTCTCCGATTCTCCGACTGTGTGCGGTGATGATGATGAGTAGTACTCTGTCTGAACCCAACTGAACTGAACTCCACTCCTTCTGAACCCTACTTTCTGAACTCAACTTTCTGAACTGCTCTCCTTTCAACTCTCTCTGAACTGATTTCTGTGTAAAAGCAGGCCTCAATTATACTGTTTTGAGGCCTTGCCTATCTGCCTGCCAAATCTTCTCTGGTTCTTTGTTAATTTTGGCGGGCTCGTCAATAGTTTTAAATTCTTTATCAAGTTTCGGGCTGGTCCCATCTATTTTTAATTGACCTTTAACTAGTTTCGGGATTTCTTCGAAATCAGTTTAAGTGTGCGAAGTGGTTTTGGATGTTTCTCTGAGTGGTTAAACTGTTGTTCGATTGTCTTCTCCTGCTGGGGTCAGGGTCTCTTTTGTTGATTATTGGCATATTCTCGATGGCCCTGTGGGTTTTGGCGGGAACGCTCCTTCCGTAGGCCTATTGTCTTTATGTGGAATGACTGAGACAGTCCAGAACATTCCCAGACAATCTGGCCTTTGCCAATACTCAAACTGTTTGTCCTACAGTGCCCATCCCGATTCCTTCGTTGCAGCCTTCCACAGGCCTGGACATGCCTTTTCAAATAGCCAAAATCCTGGGGTTTTGACTTTAAGCCCCTTTTGGCCCAATATTCTTTTAAACAGTCCAAAATTTCTCCTTTTCTTGGTTTGGGGGAATCTGTAGAATTTTGCGAACCTTACAATGTCAAGCACACACGTTTCCCCTCGGTGACACTGACCCTTGTGGCCACGACCTGTACCCTGGGGCACGGGATGGAGGCCTCCCCGTACGTGAGCCCGGTCTGGCTGGAGTATTGAGTCGAGTTAGACCCCAGCCACCCTGGCCACCTTCCCTCATGGAAGTAAATGGCGAGCTCCTCCACACCCCGTTCGCCACCCCCTGCGGTAACGATCGGTGCTCTCTCTCCCGAGCACCCATAGATGTGGGAGTTCTCCACATCTCCTCGGTCACCGATGCTCACCCCTACTAGGGCGAGCAGGAGCAGAACCTTCCTCATCCCGACTTCCTCTCTGTAGGGGCACATAAAACAGATGGCCATGTCCCGAGAAGGTTCTCTGGCTTGACACAGTTACCGAGTTTCGAAACTTAAAACTTATCATAAACTAATTAAATAATAATAAACCTAAAACTGTAGAACACACTTAAAATTCAACAGGGAAGCTATGTACATCCACCACCTGTTTCCGGATGGCCAGGCTAATTCCTGATTGGTCTCCGTCTTTTGTGGCTTCTGGGCAGCTTGTACGCCTGGGCATAAGGTGGCCTGTGCCACCGGACCCGGAGAGTCCTCCTGAAAGGAACTGGGAGTTTCCCTGAATCCCAGTTGATCGGGGGAGTGTGCCCTCCTGTGCTGCAGCACACTACCCCCTTCGGTGTGGCTGCTGGCTCCCTGTCCTGTCCTGTGGGTTCCGCGCAGCCTGAGGCCGCAGGCCGGGGACCCTTCTCTCTCTCTCTGCCCAACGCTACCTCTCCTGTGAGTCCTTCACTGTTGGAGGCTGCAGGCTGGGGATCTATGTCCTTAGACTGGTCCCTGACCTTCTGGGGCTGGACCGTTTAAACACTGGTGCACTGGTGACCATGGGAGTTTTTGCTGTGGTATGCGAGGAGACCTCCTTAGGGCTCCGGACACTGGGGGCGTGTCCCAAATAATTGGTGGGATGGCCCCTCCAGTGACACAAGCCACTGCCTCCACCGGTGCGGTCTGTGAGTCTGCCACAGCTGCTGGCTGAGGGTCTCTATCTTTAACCTTATCCTCTGCTTCCTGACCCTCCTCGTCCCACTCCACCCAGGTTTCCCCTGGTGCCATTGAACAGACCATGCCTCTGGCCTCAGACAAGGCTTGGGTCAATTTTTTAATCCTTTCTTTGCAGGGACCGTGATCAGAGCCTTCATAACCCCTACTTCTAGCCACCTTATCAGCTGTTTTAATGTCCCTTAGCTGACCCTCCAAACCGTCAGCTCTCGTTGTTAATCTTGCGTTCTCCTCCCGTAAGGCCTGCTCCTTTAACCTAGCCTCCGTAACCTGGCACCGCAGGTATTCCCCATATTACGGGAGGTATCTTCCTGGGCGCGTCTTTCAAGGGGACACAGGTAGACAGGCTGCACTGGTTCCAGTCATAGGCCTGGGTTGGGTGGAGCAGATGGGGTTAAAGCACCAGTGGCGGTGGCTACCTTCCCTGGGCCATTTAATAAAACTCAGAGCGCAGCCACTATTGAATCAAGCGTGGGGGGAAGAGGTCGGTGTTTCTGTTTTTGGGGCAGGAGCTGGGGAGTTCTTTCCTACATTATCCTTCCACGGATTCCTACAGTCCCTTCTCCAATGCCCACTTTTCCCACACCCGAAGCAGTTACGCTTTGTATCGGAAGGGTTACCCCCTTCCTGGTGCCTTCTTTCTTATTCTGGCTTGGTTTCATTTCATGTACCTTTCCTTTTGGTGGGTGTTCTTCTATCCCTCTACCGTTGCGGTGAGCCAGGGTCAGTTGTCTGACCACTGTCTCCTTGGTGACCCGGGGGCCTTTTGGGTCAAACCACAGCTCAGCCTTGGCCCTGATCCGCGGCAAGCTGTTTGCCACCAGGCTTCGGAGCCAGTAGGTCAGCTTGTCCTGGTTCAGGTGAGTCTGGTCGAGATCCCCATTACAGGCACTTTTATACACAGGCCACAGTCGGTCTGCGAGAGCCTGTGGGGTCTCCCCTGCGAGCTGTGTTGTCCTCTCCACCCGGGAGAAGGGACTGCCATCGTTCATACCCATGGCCTCCAGAACTTCCTCCCGGATAGCAGCGTACCTGCCCTGCCCTTTCTTGCTCTCCGCAGAGAGGGACTGGTACAATTTGCCATCCAGGGAGAAGAGGAGCATTTTGGCCATCTCGGAGTCATCGCACTCGTTGATGCCTGCTGCCTGTTCCACTTCCATGAAGTGGACTGAGGGGTCTCCCTTTTGGGTGAGTTTATTCAGGTGGCTTACCGTAGCCCTAAGCTGTTGGGTGCCATGGGGAGCCACGAATTGGCTTTCAAGGGGTCCTTGACCCGCACCACTGCCGGGCGGGCCAAACCTTTGCTGCCGAGCCGGGCACATCGGCCCCGGCTCTGACCTTTCCTGCATTGACTTGCCCCCTGCTGCCTGCTGCCAAACCGAGTTAAAACCCGGCGCCACAGGTGGTGGTGGTGTGCACTCCCTGCCAGCCTCACAAATCGCCTGTCCCTCCTGCGGCCAAACCGAGTTGTTCCCCGGCGCCACAGGTGATGTCTGAACAGTTTCCCCTTCTACTTTCAGGTCCACCCAGGCCGCACCCGGGCTCACTAGGCATACCATGCCTTTTGCCCTGGACAGAGCAAGGTTTAAACTGTTGATCTGCTTCTGACAGGGGCCGTGATCTCCCGCTTCAAAACACCTAGTGCTTGCTACCTTATAAGCTGCCTGAACATCTCTTAACCTTTCCTCCTGTTCTTTTATTTGCCTGGTAAGGCGGGCGTTCTCTTCTCATAACACTAGCTCATTACTTTTGGCTTCAGTGATTGACACCGAAAATATTCCAGTCGGTTCCTATGTTTTTCCACTATCTGCAATCTCTCCTGGTTTTGGGCATTTAATTCCTCCAATAATCCTTCCCCTGCTAAAGCCCTTGCTTGAGACAGTTGAGCTGATTCCCACAGCTCTTCTGTTAGTGCCTCAATGCACTGATCTAAAAGCTGGATCTGTCGGTGGGAGCAGACCAACCAGATGGCTTTCTCCACAGACTTTTTATGATCCTTGCTCTCAGTCCATTTGGCTGCAGCATCCATCGGACACTCAGCGCGCAACAGACTGGTCACCCATTTCTTTGTTATATTTACTTTCTTAAACACATAAGAGGCAATCCTCTCTTCCATCTTAGTTCTCTCCTCAAAAACAGTGTCCACTGCATCACATCCCTTTCGCCAAGCTCGCGCCACAGTCGCCATTATGTAGGGGGTGGTGTGTGGGGTCAGCTTCGCCTCTGGCTTGAATGGTTTGAATCGCTCCCACTCCCTTGGTTGTAGACCTTGGACTTATTTGGGGGGTGTAATGAAATTGCAGCAGACAACTGAATTTTGGTGAAAGAATTTTGATCTATATTTGAGAAAGAAAATACACACAATAATAGCACTCTAATAAAATGGGGAAAACACTTCGACATACATGAGGGAAAAATTACAGCAGACAAAATCTCTCACCCCTCCCAATCTCACCTTATTAGCTAAGTTAGGCTCTGAAGGACCAGGGATAATGCTCACCAAACGCAGGAATAGTTTGTAGAGTGGAAAAAGCTTGTGAATCTTCGGTTTTCTTCCGAGTTGGTTTTCTTTGGTCGCGGTGGCCCAATATTACCCAGCTGGCTGATGGTAATGTTCGGTTGGTTGTTTCGTAAGGCCCTTGTTGCCGCGAGGTGTCCAATGGTCACTGAAACTGTTGCTCTGGTTTCTTCTTGTGTGTTACTTCTTCTTCTTCTTCTTCTTCTTCTTCTTCTTCGTGAGAGAACTGCTTCGAGATGCCTGCATTTACTGAACTCGAACTTGGAACTCTCTGTACTTCTTGAACTCCCAACTTGCTCAACTGTTTTCAACTGTTTGAACTGTTCTGCTGAAACCTTCCTGACCTGAAACCTTCCTGACCTGAAACCTTCCTGACCTGAAACCTTCCTGATGAGTCTTTTGAACTTCTTGACTTCTCTGTCTTTAGAAAACAGGCTTTTTTAATTACACTAATTGGGGCCTCCTAATCTGATTAAGTTGTTTAAAGTGGTTTTGGGGTGGTTCCATCGATCTTAAGTTGTTTTAAGAATGTGTAAAGTGGTTTCGGGATTGTCCCATCGATTGTTTAACCTCTTGTTTAATTGCAGTAAAGTTGTCTTTGCCTGTGGGGGCCAAGGTTCTTTTGTGGGTTGCTGGCATGTTTTGCATTATGCAAGGTTTTGGATGGTTCTGTAAGGCTGTTCTTCCGTGGGTCTATTGTAACATGTAAATTTCTTGATAGGGGCTGAGTGACGTTTTCCAGTTCCCCCAGACAGTTTGATTACCTCGAACACTCAAAACTGGCTACTGCATAGGTAGATCCCAAATTCTTTGTTGCAGCCTTTTTCCCAAACATGCCTGAACGTGTTCTTTTAAAATGCCAAGTCTGATTTCTGACCTTGAATCTCCCTGCTGGGCCCAACATGCTTTTTTTATCCTCCTGAGGTTTTTAGCAAGGCTTCACAATCACTTTAATGTGGTTTTTCTTTCATAATGGGGGATCTGTAAATTTTGAGAATCCTACAGCGAGTCGAGGATCCGCCTCCTGGGAAGATGGCATGGAGGCGGGTTGGGAGCAGGCTAGAGTCATCAAGTCATAGAGTCATAGAGTTATACAGCACAGAAAGAGGCCCTTCGGCCCATCGCGTCCGCACCGGCCATCAAGCCCTATCTAATTTAATCCCATTTTCCAGCATTTGGTCCGTAGCCTTGTATGCTATGGCATTTCAAGTGCTCATCCAAATGCTTCTTGAATGTTGAGGGTTCCTGCCTCTACCACCCTTTCAGGTAGTGAGTTCCAGATTCCAACCACCCTCTGGGTGAAAAAGTTTTTCCTCAAATCCCCTCTAATCCTCCTGCCCCTTACCTTGAATCTATGCCCCCTTTTTATTGACCCCTCTACGAAGGGGAAAAGTTCCTTTCTATCCACCCTATCTATGCCCCTCATAATTTTGTATACCTCAATCAGGTCCCCCCTCAGCCTTCTCTGCTCCAAGGAAAACAACCCCAGCCTGTCCAGTCTTTCTTCATAGCTGAAGCGCTCCAGCCCAGGTAACATCCTGGTAAATCTCCTCTGCACCCTCTCCAAAGCAATCACATCCTTCCTATAGTGTGGCGACCAGAACTGCACACAGTACTCCAGCTGTGGCCTTACCAGCGTTTTGTACAGCTCCATCATAACCTCTCTGCTCTTATATTCTATGCCTCGGCTAATGAAGGCAAGTATCCCATATGCCTTTTTAACCATGTAGTGGCGCTTCTTAGTTTCCATGACGGGGAGCCATAATGTAGTGGTGCTTCTTAGTTTCCAAACAGGCAGCCACTGAGCTGTGGGTTTTTTTAACAACGAGTAGACGCGTGTCGAAATAAAACGTTCCCAAACGTAGCTTTGTCTTTTAAACTGTTTACTATAACACTTAACAAACGGAATTACAAAGCAAACACGTATAAACGAACACGGTCAAAAACTGTACTGCTCCAAACCTCACAGCTTCTGCCTCCTTCAACCACGTGCAGTTTAAACTGTAAAATGGCTGCACCCATGTGTGGCTTAGGGACTGTTCCATTGTGGCAAGAATGAAGGGGGTGTCTCGGACTATACTACTGGAGCAAGAACATAGGGGGTTTCTTAATACAATAAGTCGGTCAGGTAAATTAACTGTATTATGCCATTTAACCACTATTTTAAAGTATTTTCTTAAGCTTTTATGGCTCTTACATTCCGGCCCCTAATTGACTAGGCACATGAAGCATATCAATTACTCAAACATTAAGAGTCATAAACTAATGAGTTCAACATATTTACAATATAAGTGTCCACTTTTTTCGTTCGGGAACCTTTCACGCTGCTTCTTGTAGCAGGCAGAGCTTTGTGATCGGTCTTTCCAGGGTACTGGTCTTGGTTTGCAAACAAACGCGACGAGCGACGCCTCTGGAGTCTGGCATGGTCTTAATTATTTTTCCCATCAACCAAGAATTTCTAGGGGCTGAATCATCCACAATTAAGACAATGTCTCCGACAATGAAGTTCCTCTTTATTTTGGACCATTTTTGACGCTCCTGTAGCAGAGGTAAGTATTCTCTTGTCCATCTGGTCCAGAAAAGGTCTGACATATACTGAACTTGCCTCCACTTCCGACGGGCATACAGATCTTCTTCCTTTTTGAAGACTCCCGGGGGCATGGCTGGCTGTGTTTTCAACAACAACAGGTGGTTCGGAGTCAGGGCTTCGAGGTCATTGGGATCATCTGATGTCTTAGTTATCGGTCGGTCATTAATGATGGCTTCGACCTCGCACAGAACGGTTTGGAGTCCCTCGTCGTCAAGCGCTTGCTGCTTCAGTACAGAACTGAGTAGTTTTCTTACGGTGCGTATCTGTCTTTCCCAGACACCTCCGTGGTGGGATGCAGCCGGAGGATTGAAGATCCACTTAATTCCTGTTTGCATCATGGCTTCCTGTATTTTAAGCTGATTCCAACCTTCAATAGCTTCCCGTAGTTCTCTCTCCGCTCCGACGAAATTAGTGCCATTATCAGAACGCATAATGGACACCTGTCCTCTTCTACAGACAAAGCGCCGCAAGGCGTTAATACAGGAATCAGTGTCAAGCGTGTGTGCCACCTCAATATGAACAGCTCTGATGGTCAAACAAGTGAAAAGCACACCATATCTCTTGACAAGGCTCCGTCCTCGCTTTACCTCGAAAGGCCCGAAATAGTCCACCCCTACGTTTGTAAATGGGGGCTTGTCTGGTAACAAACGGTCTTCAGGCAGGTCTGCCATTTTCTGCTCCCCAGCTCTAGCGTGTAACCGTCTGCAAACAATGCATTCAGAGAGTATTTTTCTTATTACGGAATTAGCTCCTGGAATCCAGTATCTTTGTCTTAGCTTCGCAAGCACGTGATTCCTCCCACTGTGTCCAATACTCTGGCGTATATGCTGAAGAATGAGGGTAGCAACCCGGAGGTCCTTAGAAAGGATAGCAGGATGCTTGGCCTCCTCTGGCATAGCAGATTTGTTTAGTCTCCCTCCCACCCTCAGTACTCCATCTTGCAGTGTAGGGTCCAGCTTGTAGATATGACTACCTTTCTTGATTGGAGTATTTCGCTGTAGAGCTTCGATTTCTTCTGGATATCTTTGTCTTTGACTGAAGCGAACTATCTCCTTCTCAGCCTTGGCCAAATCCTCCACGGTCAATGAATTTTTGCCCAATGTGGTCTTGTGATGATGCGTATACTGCTGTAGAAGCATTCTCTGCTTATCAGGGTTACTTTCAGACTGACTGATAGTGGCTCGGTACTCTTTTCTCTTACCGCTCAGGTGTAGCAGCAACTCTTTCAACCTTAGAAACCATGCAACTGCTTTCCTCAACTGGTGCCATCCTGAGAAATGGTTAACAAGCTTGTTCACTGTGTCAAAGTTCTCTTTCGTATTTATGAGATTTACTGTGACTGATCTCTTGACTTCGACGTCGTCTTCAGCAATCTGACTTGGCATATCTGGTCTTTCTGGCCATGATCTCTCTGTTTCCAGCAGATAACTTGGGCCTTGTATCCAAGTTTCACTCCTCATGAAGTTTTCAGCCTTCAATCCTCGTGAGGCTTGATCTGCTGGGTTTAATGAGGTGTTTACGTACCTCCATTGAGATGGTTGTGTAGCTTCTCTAATGGATGAGATTCTGTCTGCTACGAAGGTCTTGAAGCGTATCTTCTCATTCTCTATATACTTCAGCACCGTCGTGCTATCCGTCCAGAAGACAGATTCTTCTAATGGGAGCTGTAACTCTTTCCGCATCACCTGGTCAACTTTAACTGCAACAACCGCTGCCGTCAATTCCAGTCTCGGGATGGTGACCTGCTTCAGCGGAGCCACCCTGGATTTCCCCATGAGGAAGGCACAATGTTTCTGGCCCTGTTGATTTGTCAGCAAGAGGTAAGTAGCCGTGCCATAGCCGTCCTCACTGGCGTCCGAGAAATGATGTAGTTGAGCCGTCTTTGTAACTCCGAAATTCGCGGGCTTGATGCATCTACTGATGTTGAAGCTGGAAAGTTGTTGCAAATCTGTCAACCATCTGAGCCATCTCTGAGCTTGACCTTCTGGGATATCTTCATCCCATCCTCTCTTGTCTCTACACAGCTCTCGTAGCATCAGCTTCACCGGCAGAATGAGTGGTGCCAGGAATCCAAGAGGGTCGTAGATGGAACTGACCACGGAGAGAATCCCTCATCTTGTGGATGGTCTTTCGTTCACCATTATCCTGAAGTTGAACGTGTCTGACTCGATGCACCATTGTACACCAAGAGCTCTCTCGATAGGAAGGACATCGTGGCTCAGGTCCAGATCTTTGACTTCAGTGGCTCTTTCCTTTTCTGGGATAGAAGCTAGAACTGCTCTGCTGTTGCTTATCCACTTAGTCAGATGGAATCCTCCATTCGAACACAAATTGTTTTTTAAAAAGTTAATTAATTTGTACATCTTTTCTCTAACCTCTATAATTTTCCTACCTTTCACCGTTTTTGTAGGCCTCAAAGCCTCGGCCTCTCCTCCGCACCCACACCCGAGCTAGGCACCTCCCGGTCCCAGTCAACAAGCGGCCCCCGATCGCCGCCATCTTTGTGAAGGCTGGAGGGGCAGGACTCAGCCGAGCATCGCTACCGCCGCCATCTTAGTAAAGGCGTGTGGGGCAGGAGTCAGCGCGCGCGACTTGTGTCCGGCCCAGCCTCACGTGGTAGGTTGCGCGGCGGCGTCTCTCTCTCTGCTCTTGAAGCCGGCTCGGGCGGGGGGCGGGGCTCAGGAGATCGGGGGGGGGACCTCGGGAGATCGGGGGGCGGGGCTCGGGAGATCGGGGGGGGCGGGGCTCAGGAGATCGGGGGGCAGGGCTCGGGACATCGGGGGGGACCTCGGGAAATCGGGGGGGCGGGGCTCGGGAGATCGGGGAGGCGGGGCTCGGGAGATCGGGGAGGCGGGGCTCAGGAGATCGGGGGGGTGGGGCTCAGGAGATCGGAGGGGACCTCGGGAGATCGGGGGGGCGGGGCTCGGGAGATCGGGGGGGCGGGTCTCAGGAGACCGGGGGGCGGGGCTCGGGAGATCGGGGGGGCGGGGCTCGGGAGATCGGGGGGGCGGGGCTCGGGAGATCAGGGGGGCGGGGCTCGGGAGATCTGGGGGGCAGGGCTCGGGAGATCGGGGGGAGCCTCGGGAGATTGGGGGGGCGGGGCTCGGGAGATCGGGGTGGCGGGGCTCAGTTGATCCGGGGGGGCCTCGGGAGATCGCGGTGGGGGGCGCGGGCCTCGGGAGATCGGGGGGGACATCGGGAGATCGGGGTGGGGCCTGGCCTCGGGAGATCGGGGGGGCGGGCCTCGGGAGATCGGGGGGGCGGGGCTCGGGAGATCGGGGGCGAGGCTCGGGGGGCGGGGCTCAGGAGGGCGGGGCTCGGGAGATTGGGGGGCGGGGCTCGGGATATCGGGGGGGGGCTCGGGGAGGCCGGGCGCGGGGGGCAGGGCTCGGGCTGACGGGGCGCTCCCCTCCGCCCTTCTCCCCCCTCCCACTCCCCCCTCCCCCTCCCCCCTCCCCCTTCTTCCCCACTCCACTTCATCCCCCTCCCCTTCTTCCCCCCTCCCCCTTCTTCCCCCCTCCCCCTCCTCCTTCTCCCCCTCCCCCTCTCCCCCTTCTTCCCCCCTCCCCCTTCTTCCCCCCCTTCCCTCCCCTTTCTCCCCCTCCCCTTTCTCCCCATCCCCTTTCTCCCTCCCATCCCCTTTCTCCCGCCCCCCTCCCCTTTCTCCTCTCCCCCTCCCCTTTCTCCCCCCTCCCTTTCTCCCCCCTCCCCTTTACCCCTCCCCGTTCCCCCCCTTCCTCCACTTCCCGTTTCCCTTCTTCCCCCTCCCCTTCCCCCCCATTCCCCCCCTCCCCTTTCCCCCCATTCCCCCTCCCCTTTCTCCCCCATTCACCCCCCTCCCCTGTCCCCCCCCTTGCCCCCATTCCCCCCTACCCTTTCCCCCTTCCCTTTCCCCCCCTCCCTTCCCCCCACTTTCCCCCCCTTCCCCCCAGTCTCTCTCTCTCTTCCCCCCCTGTGGCTCTCTCTCTTCCCCCCCAGTCACTCTCTCTCTTCCCCCCCCCAGTCGCTCTCTCTCTTCCCCCCCAGCCGCTCTCTCTCTTCCCCCCATTCGCTCTCTCTCTTTCCCCCCCAGTCGCTCTCTCTCTTCCCCCCCAGTCGCGCTCTCTCTTCCCCCCCAGTCGCTCTCTCTCTTCCCCCCCAGTCGCTCTCTCTCTTCCCCCCCAGTCGCTCTCTCTTCCCCCCCCAGTTGCTCTCTCTCTTCCCCCCAGTCGCTCTCTCTCTTCCCCCCCAGTCGCTCTCTCTCTCTTCCCCCCCAGTCGCTCTCTCTCTTCCCCCCAGTCGCTCTCTCTCTTCCCCCCAGTCGCTCTCTCTCTCTTCCCCCCCAGTCGCTCTCTCTCTCTCTTCCCCCCCAGTCGCTCTCTCTCTCTCTTCCCCCCCCCAGTCGCTCTCTCTCTCTCTCTTCCCCCCCAGTCGCTCTCTCTCTTCCCCCCCAGTCGCTCTCTCCCTTCCCTCAGTCGCTCTCTCTCTTTCCCCCCAGTCGCTCTCTCTCTTCCCCCCCAGTCGCTCTCTCTCTTCCCCCCCAGTCGCTCTCTCTCTTCCCCCCCAGTCGCTCTCTCTCTTCCCCCCAGTTGCTCTCTCTCTTCCCCCCAGTCGCTCTCTCTCTTCCCCCCAGTCGCTCTCTCTCTCTCTTCCCCCCCAGTCACTCTCTCTCTCTCTTCCCCCCAGTTGGTCTCTCTCTCTCTTCCCCCCCAGTTGCTCTCTCGCTCTCTTCCCCCCAGTCGCTCTCTCTCTTCCCCCAGTCACTCTCTCTCTTCCCCTCCAGTCGCTCTCTCTCTTCCCCCCAGTCGCTCTCTCTCTTCCCCCCCAGTCGCTCTCTCTCTTCCCCCCAGTCGCTCTCTTTCTTCCCCCCCAGTCGCACTCTCTCTTCCCCCCCAGTCGCACTCTCTCTTCCCCTCCAGTCGCTCTCTCTCTTCCCCCCCAGTCGCTCTCTCTCTTCCCCCCCAGTCGCTCTCTCTCTTCCCCCCCAGTCGCTCTCTCTCTTCCCCCCCAGTCGCTCTCTCTCTTCCCCCCCAGTAGCTCTCTCTCTCTCTTCCCCCCCCAGTCGGTCTGTCTCTCTCTTCCCCCCCCAGTTGCTCTCTCTCTCTCTTCCCTCCCAGTCGGTCTCTCTCTCTCTCTTACCCCCCAGTCGCTCTCTCGCTCTCTTCCCCCCAGTCGCTCTCTCTCATCCCCCCCAGTCGCTCTCTCTCTTCCCCCCCCAGTCGCTCTCTCTCTTCCCCCCAGTCGCTCTCTCTCTTCCCCCCAGTCGCTCTCTCTCTTCCCCCCCAGTCGCTCTCTCTCTTTCCCCCCAGTCGCTCTCTCTCTTCCCCCCCAGTCGCTCTCTCTCTTACCCCCCAGTCGCTCTCTCTGTTCCCCCCAGTCGCTCTCTCTCTTTCCCCCAGTCGCTCTCTGTCTTCCCCCCAGTCGCTCTCTCTCTTCCCCCCCAGTCGCTCTCTCTCTTTCCCCCCAGTCGCTCTCTCTCTTTCCCCCCAGTCGCTCTCTCTCTTTCCCCCCAGTCGCTCTCTCTCTTCCCCCCCAGTCGCTCTCTCTCTTCCCCCCCAGTCGCTCACTCTCTTCCCCCCAGTCGCTCTCTCTCTTCCCCCCCCAGTCGCTCTCTCTCTTCCCCCCCAGTCGCTCGCTCTCTTCCCCCCCAGTCACTCTCTCTCTTCCCCCCCCAGTCGCTCTCTCTCTTCCCCCCCCAGTCACTCTCTCTCTTCCAACAACAACATGCCCTGGAAAAAGCCTCGGCACCGCCGGGCACTCCAGCTAGTCTATATATATATAAACGGATACATCTGTCTGTCTGTCTATCTGTCTGTCTGTCTGTCCTTCGGTGTGTGTCTGTCCGGCTATGCACTTGAAAGTTATAGAGCGTACCTACACGTGCGTTACGTCAAAAGAAAGCTTACCATTCCAAAACGGTCGTAAGCGTATTTACGTTTCGGCCGGACAAAAATTGCACCCGCGGTATCCAAAAAACGTTCAAAATTCCGCTCATTAGCATCTCATTATTCGCTCATTAGTGATAGAGTGACGTCGAGGTCGACCAATCATACGCCGGGTTCTTGGCGCGTGCGGGCGTGCCCTCCTACAGTCGAGTGACGGGACGATTGACCAATCCTACGCTTCGGTGACCTGACGGTCGACCAATCGGTGCGTGTGTGGGCAGGCCTTATTGTTCTGAACCGAGGTGAGTGTCAGCCATCTTGATTCCATTCTTTTTCCCGCTTTCTGTGTTGTGTATGTGCCTTTAAGAGCCCCCTGTGTACTGTAATGCCGGTAATGGCCATTCGGGCTATATAAGCCTGTATATTGTGTTGTATCAGTTAGTTCACCTCCAGACTTTGTTCAGTAAACACCTGTGAAATGAACTCCTGCCTTCAGTGTCTCTATTAACACATGGATACAACAGTGGCGATGAATTGGAAACGGACTTACCTGCAATTCGGCAGCACCTCAAGGACATCGATTCCTCAGACGTCCAAAGTCGAAGAAAAGCAAGAAAAAAAAACTGTGGTTTCACCAGCTAGCCAAGCTGGTGGCAGGTACTGCAATAATCCTTCCTGGGCGGCGGGCTGGGGCTCCATCAGCTGGCTCTGCAGCGAGGCCAAGCAGCGAAGGCGGAGTCAAGCAGAAACAGACAGGGGGGAGCACTCGGGAGACGGCCGGCGCTGCAAAGCAGGTCGGCGTTCGGACCTAGCAGAGGGGGGGAAAAGCCCCAGAGAGTCCGGCGGGAATGAGTCTCCACCTGTAAATAAATTTTTTTTTTTTAAAACCGCGGAAAACAGCGTTGTCAGCAGCAGCAGCGGCGGGAAAGTGCAGGGAGCGCCATATATTTTTATTCTGCAGGAAAGAAAGGAAAGCCTTCCAGGATGCCTAAGGCTGGCAATATTAGAAACATAAAAGATAGGAGCAGGAGTAGGCCATTCGGCCCTGCTCTGCCATTCAACGAGATCATGGCTGATCATCCAAACCCTAGCACCCGGTCCCTACACTGACAGCCATCCCACCCAAGCCCTATCCCCGTAACCCCACGTATTTAATCCCCCCTAACACTAAGGGCCAATTTTTATCATGGCCAATCAACCTAACCCGCACATCTTTGGACTGTGGGAGGAAACCGGAGCACCCGGAGGAAACCCACGCAAACACGGGGAGAATGTGCAAACACCACACAGACAGTCACCCGAGGCCGGATTTGAACCCGGGTTCCTGGCGCTGTGAGGCAACAGTGCTAACCACTATGCCACCGTGCTTTTGATAACGATATAGAGGATTGGACCACATATGTGGAAAGAGTGGAGGTATATTGCACAGCAAATGGAATAGAAAATGATAAAAAGGTGTCAGTACTTCTAAATCTAATGGGCGCAAAGACATACGGGCTGTTACGAAACTTAATCACTCCAGCCAAACCAAAGGACAAGAATTTTAAGGAAATTGTTGATACCCTACAGGAGCACTTAAACCCAACACCGCTGCTGATAGCGGAACGATTCAAATTCTTCAAGAGGAATCAGCACAAGAATGAAAGTAATGCTGATTACCTCACCGAATTAAGAAAGCTATCAAAGCACTGCCAATTCGGGGCAGGACTGGCAGATTCTCTTCGAGACAAATTCGTCTGTGGTCTCCTAAGTGAAGGAACACAAAAAAGGCTGCTTTCTGAGAAAGATTTGACACTGGGCAAGGCTTTCAGTATATCTGTATCATACAAAGCAGCCGCAAGAGGAGCTGCAGAGATACAGCAAAAGACACAGGACTTCAGCACCCATGAAATGACACAGGATTTCGAGAGATGTTATCGCTGCGGCAGATCCACCCATGACCAGAGGGACTGCTGGTTCAAGGACAAAGCATGCAGGCAATGCGGAAAGATTGGACACATTGCACGGGTATGCCGATCTGGACAAAAAAAAATCAATAAAGAAAAGTACAGAAAGGTACAAATGATGACGGACAGTAGCTCCAAAGACCAGAAAAGCGATAGCGACTCCGGAAACAAGAGACTAAGCTGTCTCAAATTACATAATGTAATTGCCAAAGAAGATTACCAGACCATTTGAGTTACCCTCACGATAGCGGGGTCCCCAGTTAAAATGGAGCTAGATACAGGATCAGCTCTGACCGTTATAAATCGACAGGATTACGAGCGGCTATTTCCGCATATACCTTTAAAAGACACGTCCATTATCTTGAAAACATATACGGGGCAGAAAGTATACCCCAAAGGAAAAATAAGGGTGCCTGTTGTATACAACGGCAAGGAAATACAGAAGTTGTATTTATACGTTCTACAAGATGGTGGTCCACCGCTGTTGGGACGTGAATGGATCAGGAAGATACGTTTAGACTGGCACTCCATTCAGGCACTGACGGTGACCAGTAAGAAAAAAAATGATGATGACATCATACCTGAATGATTAAAAGACATCTTGGCCAATGCCAAGGAAGTGTTTCAAGAGAAACTAGGAACCTTGAAAGGCATCACCGCCTCAATAAAAGTGGAAGATGCGGCAATTCCCAAGTTTTTTAAGGCAAGGCCGGTGCCATACGCAATTCGTCCAGCAGTCGAGGCAGAGCTGGAGAATTTGGAAAAGGCAGGCTTATTATCCAACATAGATTGGAGCGAGTGGGCAACACCCATCGTCCCGGTCATGAAGAAAACGTTGAATAATGATAAATCTGAAGAACAGAGAAAAATTCGCATCTGTGGAGACTTCAAGGTGGCTGTAAACCTGGTCCTTCACATGGTACAGTATCCTCTTCCGAGGATAGAAGATATTTTCACCTCACTATCCGGAGGGAAACATTTCACCAAAATTGACTTGGCACAGGCATATCTACAGATGGAGGTTGAAGAGGCCTCTAAAAAGTATCTCACGATAAATACACACAAAGGCCTATACCAGTACAATCGACTGGTTTTCGGAGTAGCATCAGCTCCAGCTATCTGGCAAAGAGCTATGGAGCAAGTCCTCCAAGGGATTCCGGGGACTCAATGCTACCTAGACGACATCCTTGTAACAGGAGAAAACGACAATGAGCACCTTGCCAATTTGGAGCAGGTGCTCACTAGGCTGAGAGAACGGGGCCTACGAGCAAATCGCCCCAAGTGCGGATTTTTCCAGAAACAAATATCATATTGTGGCCACATAATTAATAAGGAAGGATTGCATAAGTCACCTGAAAAAATTGAAGCGGTCATAAAAGCCCCAGCACCTGAAAATGTTTCACAATTAAGGTTGTTCCTGGGAGTGATAAATTACTATCATAAATTTTTACTGAACTTATCAACTCTTCTGCACCCTCTTAATGAACTGCTACAAACAGGAGTAAATTGGAAATGGAGCGAAGACTGTAAATGTGCCTTCCATAAATGCAAAGACTTAATCACGTCCAAGGAAGTTTTGGCTCATTACAACCCATCACTGCCAATCAGACTGGCGTGTGATGCATCCCCTTACGGCGTAGGAGCGGTATTATCGCATAGATTCCCTGATGGCTCGGAACGGCCGATAGCTTTTGCGTCACGTTCATTGAACTCAGCTGAGCATAACTATGCCCAAATCGACAGGGAAGCACTCAGCCTGGTATGGGGAGTGAAGAAATTCAACCATTACCTACATGGACAAAAATTTACCTTGTTGACTGACCATCAACCCCTCATCTCCATATTCAACCCTAAAAAGGGTGTTCCCATTATGACAGCGTAAAGGCTACAGAGGTGGTCCCTTTTTCTAGGGGCACACCAATATGACATAGAATACAAAGGATCAAAACAGCATGGGAATGCTGACGGTTTATCGCGCCTACCGTTGCCAGCGGTAGAAGAGGCACCTACAGTGGACCCAGTGGAGATGTTCCACTCAACCATAGTGGAATGTCTACCAGTAACAAATTCTGCCATTGAAAGGGAAATGAGAAATGACCCGACTCTCTCACGGGTCTACGATTTAACAGTGAAGGGATGGCCAGCACATGGCGAACCACTGTTGCCAGCATTCTCGCAAAGAAGAGAACAGCTGTCAGTGTGCCGAGGAACCTTGATGTGTGGATCCAGAGTGGTGATTCCACCCAAACTCCAGGATAAAGTGCTAAAGGAGCTTCACGAGGGGCATCTGGGTGGAGTGAAAATGAAGAACCTAGCCAGGGTGTTTGTATGGTGGCCAGGTATCGATTGAGACATCGAAGAAATGACCAAGAGCTGCCTAGGATGCCAGAAGGTCCAAAACGCTCCACCACAAGCCCCTCTACATCCATGGGAGTGGCCCTCATCTCCATGGCAAAGGGTACATATCGACTTTGCTGGTCCATTTATGGACTCAATGTTCTTAATCGCGGTTGATGCACACTCCAAGTGGCCGGAGGTAATAAAGACGTCCTCCACCACCACGGAAAAAACCATCACAGCATTAAGGACCATATTTGCCAGGAATGGGCTGCCTGAACAGATCTGTTCTGATAATGGACCGCAATTTGTGTCCGAAGAATTCAGGAAGTTCTTAAAAAAACAATGGGGTTAAGCACTACACGTCCGCCCCATACCATCCCGCCACCAATGGATTGGCTGAAAGGTTTGTGCAGACCTTCAAGAAGGCCATAAAGGCCATGGGTAATGAAGACATAAAACTTCAGCATAAGGTAGATAACTTCTTGTTTGCATACAGGAATGCAACACATATGGTTACAAACCAAACTCCCGCCATGATGTTCTTCAATAGAAGCCTAAGATGCCGGCTGGATTTGATCAAGCCAAACATCAGAAGGGACGTGGATAACCGGCAATTTCAAGGCATGAATGAAAGGCCAACTAGAACCTTCCAGATAGGTCAACAAGTTTTGGCCCGGGACTACCGTACCGAGAAATGGCAGCCTGGAACTATTTGCACACGACTCGGACCGCTGATGTATACCGTGGACATTGGAGAAAGCATAATAAGGCGCCATGCTGACCAGATCATAGAGTCATCCGAAAAGGGATAACCTACACCACAACTCTATACGCCTAATGATGAAGTAAAGATACCCATAGTATCTACCTCCAATCCGGTGATACTGGAACCAGATGAACCCGACACTGGCATTCAAGCCGAATCAGCCTTGCCAAAAGAACCTACTACACCACCAGAAACTACTACACCACCGAGGCGTTATCCGGACCGAGTCAGGAAGCCTCCAGAGAGACTGACTTATAATTGATTAACTGCAGCAATGTGCAGATTATTGTTCTTGTAACATGTAATTAATGATTACTTAAAATATTATGTACTGGTTGGCTAAAAGGGGAGGAATTGTAGTGTATGTGCCTTTAAGAGCCCCCTGTGTACTGTAATGCCGGTAATGGCCACTCGGGCTATATAAGCCTGTATATTGTGTTGTATCAGTTAGTTCACCTCCCAACTTTGTTCAGTAAACACCTGTGAAACTAACTCCTGCCTTCAGTGTCTCTATTAACACACGGATACAACATTCTGCGTTTTACTTTTCAAACCTACATTTCCAGCAAAAAAAAATTGCTTTTATTAAATTGTTTTTAAAAAAACTTCATTCATTTGTAAATATTTTCTCTAACCTGAAGATTCTTTTTCCTACCTTTCCCCGTTTTTGTAAGGCCTCAGAACCTAGGCCTCAAAGCCTGGGCCTCTCCTGCCCAGCCACGCCCGAGCTAGGTAATTGTCCCACGGCTTCTGCTAAGCTCCCCCCCACACCCACCGTCACGTTACCCGGGGCAACGGCGTCAGCCACAAGGGTCACGGGACATACACAGGGTGCGCGCGCAGCAGGAGCAGCTGAGACGCGGCGTCTCTCTCTGTTCCCCGCTCGGCTCGGGCGGGGGGGGCGGAGCTCTCGGGAGTGCGGATCTCGGGCGGGACTTGGAGAGCGGGAAGGGTTAGCCCGGCAACCGGGCCCGCCGGCCGTCTCTCACAGCCGCAATCGGCGGTCTTGAAGCCAGCTAGGGAGGGTGGGGCTCCGAAGAGTGGGAGGCCGGTGCTCGGGGGGGGCGGGGCTCGGGACATCGGGGGGGCGGGGCTCGCAACATCGGGAGATCGGTGGACGGGAGATCGGGGCTCGGGTCATCGGGGGGCGGGGCTCGGGACATCGGCGGGTGGGGCTCGCGACATCGGGAGATCAGGGGACGGGAGATCGGGGGGCGGGAGATCGGGGGCGGGACATCGGGGGGCGGGACATCGGGAGATCGGGGGACGGGAGATCGGGGGGGCGGGACATCGGGAGATTGGGGGCGGGGCTCGGGGACTCCCCCCCTCCCTCCTCCCCCCTCCTCCCCTTCCCCCTCCTCCCCTCCCCCCTCCACCCCCCTCCCTCCTCCCCCCTCCCCCTCCACCCCCTCCCTTCCCTCTTCCCCCCCCATTCCCCCCTCTTTCCCCCCTCCCCATTCCCCCCCTCTTTCCCCCCTCCTCTCCTCCCTTCCCCCCTCCCCTCCCCTTTCCCCCCTTCCCCCCCTTCCCCCCAGTCGCGCTCTCTCTTCCCCGTCGCTCACTCTCTTCCCCCCCCAGTCGCTCTCTCTCTTCCCCTGTCGCTCTCTCTCTTCCCCCCAGTCGCTCTCTCTCTTCCCCCCAGTCGCTCTCTCTCTTCCCCCCAGTCGCTCTCTCTCTTCCCCCCAGTCGCTCTCTCTCTCTCTTCCAACAACAACATGCCCTCAAAAGACCCTCGGCACCGCCGGGCACTTCAGCTAGTCTATATATATAAAGAGGTTCCGTATGTTTCATCTGTCCGGCTATATGCTCGAATGCTATAGGGCGTACCTGCGCATGCGTTACCTCCACGGTCGTAAGCGTATTTACTTTTCGCTCGGATAAAAATTGTTCACGCCTTATGCAAAAAACCTTCAAAATTAAACTCATTATCTGCTAATTAGCATTGATTGACTGACGTCAAGGTTCGACCAATCCTGTGCCGTCACGAGTGACCAATC